>NW_009954552.1:2448063-2471193 GCF_000747805.2 Chaetura pelagica
CACTTGCAGGAGGGTTTTCTCCACTGATCTCTAAAGCTAAGTTTTAAGATGTTGTATTTATCGGAAAACACAGTCAAATAAATCTGTTTGTGTCATTGAGAGTAGCCTGGAAAGGTAAGTGGAGGGCAACCCTATTTGCTAATACACAAGACTGCAGTGTACATATAAATCTCTCATAACCTTTCCTCCCATGCAAGGCATCAGAAAAAGTGGTCCAATTTTAATCCGCTGCTTCTGATCTGTTTTTAGTAACATGCCAGGGTAATCTCACCACACTTCCTGTTGAACATACATTTGACCTGGATTTTAAAGAGTATAGACTGGGACTTTTACATCTTCATGTGTCTGAGGTTTATAAAGGTAAATACAAAAACAACAGCATCCTGACAAAGATAGAAAAATGCTAGTATATTTTTCCTTGCAGCAAAAGATTGGAATTTTCTCTCCAGGACTATAAACATTATGGTTATATGTAAAGCTAATTCTGTAAATGTAAGACATCTTTCTTGTCTACTTCCTTCATAATTCTGACATAATTCCTGAAGAAGTACTGTCCTTATGTGGGGAAAAAAGAACCCAGATACTACGAATTGGTGCTCCTTGCTTGCTTCATGGGAACCAGTTGTAATTGGGCTTCTCCAACATAGATGTACATGCTATCTGGTGTGTAATACAAATGGGTTTTTTCAAATGTAAGCACAAGCTAGCTGTGGAAAATTAAATTGCACACATACATTTTAACAAGCGGGTTACCTTCTTATGGGTTAAATTTGCTCTTTTGCTTCTTACAAGGCAGGAGGTTCATAGTTCAAAAGCAAACCAGACAGTTTATATGCTGATTTTATGAGAGTGACTTTCAGAGCAGTCTGTCAGGCTTTTTCAGCCAAGAGCAACTTCTTTTCATTGCTGGTATATAAAGCATGTTCTCATACATGTCATAGCAATATCCATGTCACATACTGAGACTTATGACATGTTCTTGAAAGGGATTGCATCTGTTGACCACTCTATCCGTTGTCCATACCTGTTGATTCACACTCTGCAATGACTGTCGGGTCCTCTGCTCTCCTGGGCAAGTTTTAACAGTGCCACTTATCTTTTTCTTGAAAGAAGTCTACTTACAGGAGTATGGCCCAGACTAGGCATATTCAAACCTTCCACCTGTTCTTTTAATTTTGCCAAAAACAAAGCTTTAAGGTTTCATATTTCATATCTACAAGCTCTTCACAAGTGCTGTGAAATGAGGTTCTGTACCTGCACAGTAACAGAAAGTTAACATTAATACTTGCAGCATTATCTCTAAGGACGTAAAAAAGGGATCTTACTGGTCTAAGGCAGACAAAATAAAAGCTTTTTAAAGCCATTTTGTGAATCTCTTATGGCATCTGGACCTGCAGTGTTCTTGCTCCTTGTAATAGAACCAAGTAAAAGAACATAATATTGTTTTCCCCCAAACCAGACATACTAAAATGCAGTAGTGTTTTCGTATTTGTGCTTCGGTATCTCCAAGAGGCCTTTCCATCTTTGTGCCAGACACTGTAAAATTTTATAGCAAAGAGGTAACTTTTTTCCTAAAAAGCTTTCAGTCAAAAAAAGAGATCACTTTGGCATACCTAACAATGTGTACTTTATTTGAGCAATAATCAAATTTTACTAGCATGCATTTGAGAAAACATAAGTAATTAGTGCCTGACAATTAGCTCCTGTAAGCAGTCTGACTAATGCTCCTGTTGAGTGCAAATTAGAAGACAAGTGTGGTGTGGTGCTTGTATCTAAGCAGTTTCTCTGTTTTCCAATCTAAACTTTAAAGATTTTGGACTTGGGAGAAGTATGCATGCATGGCCACTGCAGTATTTTCTTACAAATTAAATTGCAGTCCAGACAACTACACAAAAATCTTAAATTTCTGTGTTTACACATTTAAAGTCTACCCTCCCTCATTTATGCACCTTTTCAAAACAAGATAAAATAGAGATTGATTTTTTCGTTTATTAGATATGTCTGCTTTTTTTCTTCTTACTACCTTCACCATGGTTTCATGATGATTGAACCATTGTGGAGTATTCTGCTGTTTTTGTCAATCTTGAGCCAGAGCAATTCTTGGGCAGAGGAGGTCTGGAAGACTTCAGTTGTGTGGTGTGTCCCCCATAAAAGTAAACAAACAGCTGACAAAAAAGTAGCTACAACAGGAGAACCTGAAGATGGATGAAATGGACTGTCATTGTCACGTTAGCTCCTCCAACCTGGTGAAGGCTGACATGAGGCCAGAGGAACCCTGTGACTTCAGCCATGCACGGGGCTGGGGGATCTTGGTTGACGGGAGCCAGTTGAGTTCTCAGGGCACAGAACTGGGTTTCACGGTTGTCAGGAAAAATGCTTAACCGCCTTGGCTGCTGTCTTGAGATACGTGCAGCTTTTTTCATGCTTGTCCAAACCTGTTTTGATCTTTCTTGCAGCGAACTCTCCTCCTGCTGCAGCTAACAGTGCTGAGGGGGTAATGGTGGTGGAGAGCCAGTCCCAATTATGCTGATTTAATGTGTCAGGTTCCCTTGCTGACAACAGTTGTGACTCTGTGATAGTTCAGCCTAGCCAGAATGGTTGGTGGGGCGCTTGTTGTGAGAATATCATACAAATATAAGAGCCCTGAGTGTCTTGAAGCTCTAACTTTTGTTTTATGCTACAGACAGCAACATGCCTCAGTGACTGTAGGAGGACCTCAGGGTCCAAGAGAGTGAAAAAAGGCCCAGCGGCAGCAGGCTGATGGGCATAGTGATACTGACTAGCAGCACTTCTCAAGGAGGTGTTGATGGTCATCTTCTGGAGCCTGCTGCTGTGGTCTAACCACACTAGTCCTGGAGAAAAGTAAGAATCTAAGGGCAAAACACACTCTGTAAGACCTTAAAATAAGTCACCTTTGTGCTTTTTGAAAACAGTGAGGTTTTTGCTGATTTTTGATGATGCAACCTCCTCAGAATGTTATAAAAAGTCCCCGCTTTTTTGCTTACTGTATAGAAATTCAGCATTATTCCAGCTTCTTGCTCTGTTTCCTGACGTTTCACCTGTCATCTACTATTTCTGCCAAGTTGTCTGAGAGACAGTAACAACAGAGGGACCCTGATCCCTCTGGGACCAGTGGGTGCTGCCCACACAGTCAGTACTGTGTCCCATGGTTGTCTGCTGACAGGGAGGCAGGGTCCTTTGCTCCTTCCCTCTGCGGACACAGAGTCCTTTGTCACAGTCCTGCTAGTAGGGCATGTGAGAGCAGTGCCCCTTGGGAGGGATTAATGCAGAATTATTGTTTCAGAGGTTTTGCACACTTGGGCAGCTATCCCTGCAGTAAATCATACACTGGCAGGTTCCTCTCCAGCATATGGGAAATGGGATGTCTAAATTTTATTTCTAGACTGCAGTTGCAAATCTGATTTACAGATAGCTCCCTGTCTTCTGGGAGAAACAGGAGTGTGAGGCAGGACATGCTGAGAGGAAAAGCATAGCCCTGCCTACTCACAGAGCCAACACTGTGGACCAGGGTGTTGAGGTTCAATGTCACAGTCTCCACTGGAGCCAGCTGAGATTTACCTTTGGCCAAAATCCTGAAATACAGCTAAGGCATCTGTCCCTAGACAGTCCTCCTCTTGCCAACGTTTATACAGGTTTTCCATGCTGCACAAATATCACTGGCCAATTCTGAGTGTGGATAAATGACCTGTGCCTGCATTTTTTGTTAAACAGTTCTTCCATGTTAACAACAATTTTTTTGTTGATGCTAGGAGTGCATGCTTGGGTGAGGGAAACAATGCTGGTATGGCACTAACTTGGGTAGGTTGAAAGGTGGACTTGGAAACCTGCTCGGGGCTGGTCTGTTGCTGCCAACCCTACAATACCTCTAGGTGTCAGAACCGAGTATGTAGGTAAGGATGGATCACCCTTTCCCACTGTCATCTAAGGGCATCTTCCAGTTATCTTCAGTCAGAGCTGGAATTCTGAAAGGATGATGAATTGTTTTGAGATCAGCATGCATGATAAAAGTAAACGTTGAAATACCCTTGTAAACTTGTCCACCACAGAAACTGTACTGTATGCTTAAGTTTGGGGAAAATTCCCAGTGTTTCATGTTCACCTACCTGTAACTGTACTTTGAACATTGTCTATTGTGTGTTATGTGTCACTATGTACATACTTGTTTTCATAGATAGACGTTCTTATGAGTTTACTGTATTCAGGGCTTGAGTTCCTCCCCTTTCTACCTCCCAAGCCTCCTGTAAGTTACCATTACACACCTACAGTTCTGAGAGAAGGGGAGTTGAATAGACAGCTACCTTTTTAAAGGGCTGTTTCATTGAAGAAGCTTAGAACTGTGATTCAAATACATACTTGGATGTCTTGGTAGCACTATGGCTATATCAAAACCTCATACAACAGCTACCCTGCAAGAAAGAAAAACAGGTAGTAAATGCTGACTTAATGAACAGCCTCTCTGATCCTTTAAAAAAAAAAAAAAAAAGCAAACCAACCAACCAACCAACCAACCAACCACAAAAAAAGCATGAGCAAGATACTGATGTTCAAGCCAGGGTGTTTGCACGACATTGGGATCATTTGTAACCCAGTTCCTGTTTTCTGGGTCAGAGCAAAACTAAGTAGTGACAGGAGTGTGAGTAGGAGCATAGTGTGCAGGTTGCTAGTAAAGGGAGGGGTTTTGACTTGTCTTTACATGACAATTAGTGGAACTGTAGAAATGCTATTTTGTGATATTGCAGGGGGAAAAAATAAAATTAAAGGTAGTTTTTTTTAAAAAAAAGTATAATGGGACTCTGGCTTTTGTTGTCTGTTAAAATGAGTAGCTCATTGTATGAATTCAGATGTACACTTTTAGGATCTCTCATATTCAGATTTTTGTAGCAAAACAGAAAAAAATCCAAACCTATAATTACTTTTTTATAAGCAAGGAAAGACTCCTATCTAAATTTTGCCAGAATTGCAGCAAAATTATCTTAGAAATTAGACCCTCAAAGATCATTCCAGAGCTCTGCCCGTTCACACTCATGTTAACCTCTTGCCTATTCTGCTTCTCTGGAAACCTGTCAATACAGAAAGATCTAAAAGGTTTTTTTCAAATTAAGGCAGTGTTTCAAATGAAGGCAGGAACCTGCTGAAGCAGACATTGCTGTTGCGAACAAGTTGTTTCAGTAATAAGTAATTTGAGTACAATTGAATATTGTTGCACTGGAAATCACCAAGCCAAGACTTGGGGAAACTAAAATACAGTGGAAACACTTAACTTATGACAGTTCTATAGTTAAATGTTGTCAGGAGATCTGAAAGCTGAGATGATGTGTATATGAACTTCCTCTGTGCATGGGCAAGTTGTCATGTCTTTAACTTGCAAAGAGCTTTAGAAATACATTGGGGGTTTTTTGCCTTCAGCACTGGGTTCATGAATAACAGTTGCAGCATCCTTTTCTTGCTTTCTGGCAAGCGAGCCATAAACCTATGGCCTCCAGCTGTGGGCAACAGGAGTCCAGTGGCAAGAAAGAGGGAAACCCAAGTCCTACACTGTCTCATAGTGTTGACATTTGCCAGCAAGACCCTTTTGCTGTAGAGAACCTTGCAGTCTGTTTTCTATCTTTTTATCTTTCTTCCTAGCCCGCTGCAGCAGCCTTGCTAAGGCAGTGCTGCAGCCCAGCAGCTGTGGTTCCCCTTCTTGAGGTGGACCAGCTGGAGCCAGGGCTTTGCAGGGCTTTTATTTTTTTGTTTGTTTGTTTTTGGCATCCCAGAGGGCCTCATGGGAATATTACCTTCTCCAGTGCACCTCCCTTTGGGACAAGGCGTGCTTTGCCTGGATGGCCCCTCCGGAGCGCCAACTCCCATGTATGCATGGCCTCTGATTTCATTCCTGCACTGCACACAGGCTGCTCCTATTCTAGACTGGGAGAAAGTCCAGCCAGCTGCCTGCAGGACTTTTTTTTTTTTTCTTCTTTTCCCCCCTTCTTTTTAAGAAAAAAATAATAAATAAATTAAGACCTATTGAAGTGGATTGCTTTGTGCCTCAAAAAAGCTGGTATAATTTGTAGGCTGCTTATTGAACAGAGTTGTTCCAGTTTTTGATAGCAGGGCATTTTATTCAGATTTGGTCTTGTTCATTCAGTTGCAAATAGTCATTGTTTATCTCATATAAATCATTGAATAAATATGAGTTTGAAATTGAGAGTTTCACTTGAACTCTAACTGATGTTGACAGTCAAGCTAATTCATTCAGTGCCTTGCATCATCCATAGATGTGCTTTTCTTTGTGTAGAAAATGACGGATAAAGGATTATGGGTTTTTTTTGTGGTGGTCTTTTTTTAGTGTTTTGGTCTTCCTGCTGGGAAGAGGGGAAAACACCCATTTTTAGCCCCTTGTGCTTGGAGCTTGTTAAGACAATATGCATCGAAAGCAGAGAGGGAGCATTGCTGTTTCATATTTTTACTGAATGCTGTTTACAGTAACACTGACTTGGGGGTGCCTTTGGTGGGGTGTCCCAAACCAGTGAGAGTATTGAGCCTATGGGATTTGTGAGCCCAGACCTTCTTCTGTTTGTCTGCTACATGCTGGAATCTGCTCTCCACATCATCTCCCAGTGCCATGCTTGCAGTGCAGTCAAAGCTTGCTTCCAGTTGAGATCCTGCTGCTGACTGGCTGCTTGGCAGGGAGCTGATGGTTCATCTTGTGGTATGTCTTCTGTGTTCTGGCCTTGAACTGCTTCACTTGGCCCTGCATTCTGAGAAAGCCTGGGCAGCAGCAGTGCCATCTCTGGAAGTGTTCAAGGGCAAGCTGCACAAGACTTTGAGCAACCTGGTCTAGTGGGAGGTATCCCTGCCCATGCAGGGGGTTGGGAACTAGATGATCTTTAAGGTCCTTTCCAACCCAAATAATTCTATGACTCTAGAAATCCCTCCACTTCTGAGTTGATACAGAGAAAGGGGGAATTTTCCGTAGTGAAGCAAGTTCTGGTGATATGCCAGGAATGTTTCACATTTTCTGCCGTGCCACTGCCACAATATTTGTAGGAGGACGGGCTTCTTAAAAACTGAGCTGTGTTGTGTCTTCACATGCTTTACAACTATAGGTTATACAAGGTCACTTGCAAAGGAAGCTAAGTTAAAGATAAATTTGTTTTTTTTCTTGTAAGAATTAGCATGGATTGCCTAAAGGCTTACTATAGGATAATCTAGGTAAAGTTGATGTGTTTAATTTGAATTAAATTTCTTTATTGTCTGTGTAAGCAAGTCCAATTGAAGGATCATAAGCTCTGAACCTGTAACTGGAATCTTGTTCGCACTTGGTGATAGAGCTTGTCTACAAACAGAATCAGGTTGGTGTGTGGAATAAACTGCCTTGAAATTCCTCTTTTGGAACAGGCATTATATAGGAAGTCTTGATCAGTCAAGTTTATTGGCAGTGGTCAACATGTCAGGAAACAACAAAGAGGAGCCATTTTGTGAGTTTGCTGAGCTCTGCTGCAGTGATGACCAGGACTGTCAACCCCATTCTGTGTGGATGCAAGGCATCCCTAGTGCTGTTGCTGCTGGAGGGTGGGGGAAGGCACCAGAACAGGCTCCCAGCACTTGGACCTGGGAGCAGCTCCCGAGCCCAGTGTCCCAGGCCCTGGCAAGTATGAGAGGTGTCATGAAAGGGGGACTGAGGGGAATTTGGAAAAGGTTTGATTGATAGGAGGAGGGGTAAAGGCTGAAAATGGCTGGAACTGAAGTGAGCAGGGGACAAAACAGAGGATTATACACAATTTATAGATTGTGTGTTACTTAACTGCTTTGACAGGACTAGTAATGTGAGAAGTGGACATTTAGGCGTTTTGCATTAGAGGTCAAGATTAACATCTAACTGGGAAGGGAGCGTGGGGAGTGGAATGATTACCAGAGTAAATGGGGAGGAATTTTACAAAATGGGTGTGAAATTACCTGATGCTCAATTGATGTGTATATGGGATATTTACTTGAAGAAAAGGCCAGTGTAAGTTGCAGTAGTAATGATATCAGTTTAGCCAGTAAGATTTTTTTCTTGACATCAATAAATGCCTTATATAAAATTATTTTATGTTCCTCTACAGTTTAATAGATAAGAAACTTCATTGTGGGTTCTTTTTGTTGCTTTGAAAAAGATTACATTATATTGCATCAAAGTAAGCCTTGGACCCTGGTACATCTTGTTGCCTCAAAGATTGTTTTTGGGACAATGGAATGGATGTCTAATGTCAGCTGTTACAGAGAAACAGTAAATTATCAGGCAAAAACATTACTTAAGCCACACTCTTATAATGATTAACCGTAGAATTTAAAATGTCAGTAGTTAAACATTTGGTCTTAAATTGCTTTTGATTTATGAGAGCCTCCTTGTTCTGTATTTTAAGTATCTACTTAGACAGTGGATCTCTCTAGGAAAAAAAGAGTGAACTACTAGTTTTTTGGTTTTGTTTTTAATCTCTGGGTCCTTGGGATTTTGTGATTTATTTTTCTCCCTGGAACGCTGCATTCCACAGCTTGTAATGTGAGCCCAAGGCCTCTTTTTTCTGCTTGGACTTATGTATAAAGACATTTTGTAAGATTTATTGCATTCTTTTAACTTCTAAGCACGAGGGAAACACAAATGATTGTCCTCAGTTAAGACCAACAGCAGAGAATGAAAAAAGAAATTATATTTTTAAGTGGATATGTCTGTGTACAGGCCTGTGTATTTTGCTGGGCTATGCTCATATCTCTGCTGCAGGGTCAGTGATCGTAAGCAAAAAGATACCTTAGAAAACTGAGGGTGCTGATGTCTTAAACATATAAGCCAAGTCCTCTGGAATTGCTGTTGAGTCGTGTGGATTTTCATGGACATCACTGTAGCAGTTGGGATTAACCCTGTGGAGAAACTCACACATAGCAGCTCTCGTGGCAGTGACAGGAAGGTTGATGGCCTCTAGTTTTAATTCACAATTAGCTTTGTTTTCTGATATCTGTGAACTGGCAAGATGCTGTAGTAGTTGGGTTGCTAATATAGGCATTATCAAAAAGAGTTTGGTTGTTTAGTTGTATCTTCTGCTGTTTGTACAGCCATTTCCTAGATGACGTCTGTAAAATACCTCTTTGCTTTCTCCTTCTATATCTTACAGAATTTTATGTTTAAACTGCCACATTTTACATTATCCCTCTTATTATATGAATTTGAGCAACTTTATTTAAATTGAGTTCATGCCAAGACTTAGATATTTCTGGTTTTGCTGTACCAATTGTCAGTGTTATCTTCTGTAGTAGCCTGCAGTTTTTAGAGCACACCTAGGGCTCACAAAAAGTGTTCTGATGTAGAAAAGGGCAGTGGTGGGAGGTGGGTTACTCTTTTTATGTTACCCCTATGCAAAAACCCCCTCTTGATCTGTTGCAACACCACCAGCAATAGGTGTGCTAAGCTGTGGGATGGTTCCTGAGCACAGCAGCGTGCTGGCGTCCCTCAGACATTGCCACACCTGCCTGATGTTACTGATGGTGAAGGCGGTGGCACATGGCTGGCTGCTGGTGGTGTGGTGGGTGATGGGCTGGCCCAGCTTTGGGCTGCAGGCAGGCCCCTTGTCCCCATCCAGAGGTGCAAGCAGCAGCTTGGGAGCTACCATTGCTGCCTCTGGATGGGGATGGGAGGCCTGCCTGTGACCTCAAGCTGGGCCTGTGTCCATCATCACCCTTGGCTCTCATCCGAATCTCAATTTTTGGGTTAAAGAAGGAGACCTGAGCCTGCACTGACTGTGAGTTGTGTTTGGGAGGGGGGAGAGATCAGGTCACTGTGTAGAAGGGTCCATTTTAAAATCCTTGCAGTATGTGTACTGTTTGGTGGTTGATCTTGCACGTTTTCAGAGAGCAGATTCCATAATGATCTAGCTTGGGTCAGGGCTTCCAAGATGCAATCAAACCTACTTCTGCCATTAAACCAAAATTACATGTAAATCTTGCTGAAGTGATGAAGTCATCAGTCAATACCAAACTGTTGATTAGGAAACTTTTACAACACTTTCTGCCTTCCTGACTTCCAGTATTGATTATCATTAGCATCCTTGAGAAAAGAACCCCTAGAGATTGGGTATTATTGGTTCCTCACACTCCAGAGAGCCTGAGCATGACTTCCAGCTTTCGCAAGAAATGGGGATTGTGAGGATTTTTTAATGTGCTTTATCTAAGCACTTAATTCAGCATTTTCCTAAACTCACTTGATTTAGCTGTTGTGAAATCCCTTGATACCATATAATGACCTAATTCAAACAAGGGTCTTCGTCACTTGGTATCATGTCATAAAGTGAAACAGTGAGAGAGAGAAAGCATGTGTGCTCTTATCATTGAGGGCCCACTCCAACGTTCTTTCATGATGTTAATAAATTGTATTACAAATTAAATCTTTCATTAAAATATAATTTCCATTAAATATCAAGTTTAGGAGTAATTTGTCAGTGCAGAAATTTAATTAGACATTGGTTTGTGATATTCCCCTTAAATGGAGTGCTTGAAAGGCGCTTTTTTTTTTTTTTTTCCTTTTTTTTCTTGTGCAACATAATTGAACAGGATAAAATGTCATTTTTAAAATGAAGAAGTAGGGAATATTAAGGTCTTCATGCTGGTGGTTTTTATGGTCTTCTACAATAATCAGTGAAATTGATTTAATTGCTCTCATATGCCTCAAACTCCTGATATGTCAGTGGGTTGTTTTCTTTACATGCTCAGTAGTCAATTTAAAAGCATGTATTTGTGTAAAATGCTAGTTATTCCAAATTGGATGGCATTAAAAAAAAAAAAAAAAAAAGTTTTTCTGAAACAAATACAACGCTAACAAATTGGTTAACAAATACTTGTATATTATGGAGTACAGTATTATACCACTCATGCAGCAATATTTATGAACAGGTATGATATATATGAATAGGGAAGTTTATACATTTATTTGCTAGAGGCATTGTTTTCATTATATGTCTTAGACATAGTATGTGATTTATGGGTTGTTGGCTTTCCAAATCGAGTTCCATATGAAATTATTTGTTTCTATTTATGATGCTCCACCATTTTGGAACAAACACCTTCATGAAATGTCAACTGCCAAAAACTCTTTTATGTAGTGTTCATCTGCAGAGTCTCAGTGCATGTTGTTGTAAGTTCTTCAGGTTCCTGTAATGCATTAGAGAATGTCATCCTGGCATCTTCAGCAGAAAGAAGGCACTTCCTGCAGCAGTGTTTGGGGATCTGGATGATGTTTCAGAGGGTGAAATGGAAGTCAGTTCCATCTGTGCAATGCAGTTGTGCTCATGTCCTGGACATGCTGAGGTGCTGCCAGAGACTCCTCTAACTTTTTTCTCTTGGTCCTGTGTCCAAGGCTAATGTTCTCATTGTGAGACAATGAATGGATTTTCTCTACTTGTCCTTGTTTCTCATCTAGGTAATATTTTTGGGAAGTATGAGTGAAGATCTCACTCTCAGTGTCTAGGACTTGACATTGTGTCCTAAGCAGATGTGGCAAGTGCCATGGGTAGCGTAGTTGTTGAGCTGGTGCACCTTGACACTGCTTTGGGTATGTTCCCGTCACAGCCAGGCTGATGAACTTCACCGAGTTCTGGAGAGAAACAGGACAGAATCAGGACAGAGGGTCATACCAGCAAAGCTTTGGAACAGGCTATCAAAACCACACCAGTATGGTTTGTTTTCACACTTCCTGTGTGTCACCCTATTTTAATGTTCTTTCACATATTCCCTACCTCACTTACCTGTCCCTTCAATCTTTCCTTTTTTCCAAGAGAAAGAAATCTGACTCAACAGCATCTGTTTTGTTGGTTTTTTTCCAGTCATATTTACTTTCTTCTTCAACAGTGATACTAAACAGCACTTCTCAAGCCCTCAAGTGAAGATTCTGCTCTAAGCAGGCTATTAATATTTGGGTGTCTGACAGTTACCTCCTATGTTTTTTTCAAACACCCTGTTACAGCTTTTTCCCATGTTACCTGGGGAACTTGGTAGCACTGGTCCCCTGGCTTTTCAGGTTGCTTCCTCATTTGCAACCATTTTTGGTGTGTTCATCACAGCACTATTAAGCCAAGGGACAGCTGAGCAGTTTTGACATGGTGTTCTGCTTTCTCAGGACTGTTGTTTAGCTGGGTTCACTGTTTTGTATTTCTTGACCTTACTGTTTTTGTTGTTCTTTGCATTGCTACTTCTTATCTCAACCTCTAATTTTCACTGCCACAATAACTTTGAGAGTTCTTATTTTGTGTCCTGTCTCTTCAGGGTTTAATTTATAGTTTTCCATGTATTCAGCATGTCTGTTATCTTGGACCATTTATATCTTGAGAGGAAAGAAGTTTTTGCTGAATTCTCTTTTAAGCTTCTCTTAAATCTTACTTCAAGTTTCCTGCATGTGTTGCTTGACCTCCCAGTAATGCTTGCAAGAAGATTTTTGGGGATGGATGCTCCTATGCTCTGCTCGTGGGCTCCTGAAATTTGTTAATTTTCCTCTTCTGCATGCTGACTCTACAGAATGTCTTTTGTTTCCTGTTTCCTGAGTATTTAATCTGCTGTCATATTTCATTAATGTGACCTTCTAATTAGTAATAATAAAGTTCAAGGTAGCTTTTTCACATCCTTGTCCTAATGAAGGCAGGACTCAAGATGAAGTCAAATAAAGCAGGCCTTTCAGGGCTTGAGCAGGAGGACTGCTGAAAGCCCATTTTATGGAAACAAGGTCTGGACATGTGATCCTCCTGCCCTGTCTGATGACTTTGATCTTGTTAGATGATTTTGACTAAGTTTTACACTGGGTTTAGGAAATCTGAAGGATGTATGGCTCTGGTAAAAATTCAAAGTAAAGGATAAGTAACTCCCCAGTGTTGGGGAAGATGTCCTCCTTTCTTGTCTGGGTGGCAGCCATTATGATTGGTCAGTGTGTTTTCTAGGTGGTTGACACATGGCTGTATCACAGAGTAAGCTCACAGGGCCATTTCCTCACCCAAACAAGGAGGGAATACGTGTATGAGCTGCAAATGTGAGAAAATTGGCCTGAAGAAGAGGAAATAGTGGATTTGAGTGGAAAGGACGAATCTGTAGAGTCTATCTTTGATAGTCCTGCCACCCACAAGTCAATCATCACATTGTTTTTCTCAGTGCATTTTTATTAATTCCTTATGTTAATAAACATACTTTGGCATGTATGTAGCGCTCTGTCTAACCTGCCAACTTGTGAATCACATAGCAAATAACAGAAATCACAAATATGAATATTCTCCTCCATGTTCACATGAGCTGCACTCAACGGATATGTGCCATTCCCTTTTGGTTTCCTAATTCTCTTACTGAGTTTGTTTTCCTGTTTTAATTCCAGGCTGGTACATGGCTGTTGGTAAGTTGCTTACTTCTCTAGGATTTGCTCTCCTTCAATCCCTTTTATTTCCAAGTCTTTCAGCTTATGACATTCTTTGTTCTACAATATGACCTTTGTTTTTTTCTTTGGGATTCATCCTAGTAGGGACTGCATTTTATTGTTCTTCAGATGTAATTACCTCTAATTCGGTTTGCACTTTGTGTCATTAATCTTGGAACTGCCAACACTTTTCAGCCCCAAAGTTTTGCTATCAGCTAATGCTGTTCAAATTTGTTCTGTCTTCTAGGTATCTGAACTGCTTGCCCCTGGTTTATGTACAGGTGGTTGCTTTCTCCATGCAGAGCAACACTTGCCTGCCCTGTATAAATGCTTGTCCTGTCATCTTGACAGTTGCCTACCACAAAATAGATCTCTGTATGTCTTTTGGCTGTGGTTAGGGATTGTGCTTTGGAGGCTCTGAATCTGCAAGAAATTTCTGATGGTTTGCTCGAGTGTCCCATTGATGTCTGTGCTGCCTTCCAGCAGAAATTTGTTTCCTGGATATCCTTTCTTTCCCAGCCTTCCCTTCAGTACACTTTGTGTCAGTGACAGCTGTAGTGGGGCAATGGCCTGTGCCAGCCTTGAGTACACCTGGTATGGGATTTTAATGAACAAATTTCATCAAAAAGTTCCATTCCTCTCAGCTGGTGGGGTATCCAATGTTCAGTGTGGTCCGTGTTCAGCCTCTTGCTTTTTCAACTTCTTTTTCTTAATTCTCTTAGAAAGACAGACAAAATCACTATTTTCCTGAGCGGCCTCTTGTGATGACACAGCCGTCCTTGTTCAGTCTCTTGTTGCTAGGGGCATACACAGGTTTTTATGCTGAAATACTTTGAGAGGTTTACTCTTCCATGTAGCAACAGCCCCTTGTGCTGCCCTGTCCATTGGGCACTGCTGTGTGGTCCCCACCCAGCCCATGGCAGCAGCTTTGCCAGGATCACCAGCTTGAGCTGCGGGTTATTGCACTTCTGCCATCAGCTTAGTCATCATAGAATAGTTTGGGTTGGAAGGGACCTTAAAAATCATCTAGTTCCAACCTACCTGCATAGGCAGGGACACCTTCCACTAGACCAGGTGGCTCCAACCTGCATCCACCCTGGCCTTGAACATCCAGGGAAGGGGCATCCACAACTTCCCTGGGCAACATGTTCCAGTGATACCACCCTCACAGTCAAGAATTTATTCCTAATGTTCAAGCTAAATCTACCCTCTTTCAGCTTAAAACCATCTCCTCTCATACTATCATTACATGCCTTTATAAAACATCCCTCCCCAGCTTTCCTGTAGACCTTCTTCAGGTGTACTGAAAGGCCACTCTAAGGTATCCCCAGAATTTTCTCTTATCCAGGCTTTGTAAATATTTTTTGAAAGGATTTTGGAAGAGCCTTTTAAAAAATATTCTGCATCATTAAGTTATTTACATTAGCCTTGTACTTTCTGACACTTCAAGAGTGATGTGCAAGGCGTTTGATGCTGTCCCACATGACATCCTGGTCTCCAAACAGACAAGGCATGGATTTGACAGATGGACCACTCGGTGGATAAGAGATTAGTTGGATGGCCCCACCCAGAGAGTTGTGGTCAATGGCTCAATGTCCAAGTGGAGGCAGGTGACGAGTGGTGTCCCTCAGGGGTCAGTATTGGGATCAGTGCTGTTTGACATCTTTGCTGGAGACATGGACAGTGGGATTGAGTGTATCCTCAGCAAGTTTGCTGATGATTCCAAGCTGTGTGGTGTGGTTGACACCCTAGAGGGAAGGGATGCGATCCAGAGGGACCTTGAAAGGCTGGAGAGGTGGGCCAGTGCCAGCCTCATGAAGTTCAACAAGGCCAAGTGCAAGGTCCTGCACCGGGGTCGGCACAACCCCAGGCACAAATACAGGCTGGGAGGAGAATGGCTAGAGAGCAGTCCTGAGCAGAAGAACTTGGGGGTGGTAGTAGATGAGAAGCTCAACCTGAGCCACCAGTGTGTGCTGGAGCCCAGAGAGCAACTGCATCCTGGGCTGCATCAAAAGAAGTGTGGCCAGCAGAGCCAGGGAGGTGATTCTGCCCCTCTGCTCTGCTCTGGTGAGACTCCCCTGGAATACTGTGTACAGTTCTGGAGCCCTCAGCACAAGAAGGACATGGAGCTGTTGGAGAGGGTCCAGAGGAGGGCCACCAAGATGATCAAAGGCCTGGAGCACCTCTGCTATGAAGACAGACTGAAGGAGTTGGGGCTATTCAGCCTGGAGAAGAGAAGGCTCTGGGGAGACCTTGTAGCAGCCTTCCAGTACAGGAAAGGGGCCTACAGGAAAGCTGGGGAGGGTCTTTTTATCAGGGAAGATAGTGATAGGACAAGGGGTAATGGTTTTAAACTGAGAGAGGGGAGATTCAGGTTAAATATTAGGAAAAATTTTTTCACTGTAAGGGTGGTGAGGAACTGGAATGGGTTGCCCAAGGAGGTTGTTGATGCCCCATCCCTGGAGGTTTTTAAGGCCAGGTTGGGCAAGGTTTGGTGCAACCTGGTCTAGTGGTGGGGTTCCCTGCTCATGGCAGGTGATCTTTAAGGTTTCTTCCAACCTTAATGAGTCTGTGATTCTACATTAACAGGGATTAGTATTGCTTGAATAACATCGGCTATGGGCTGCAGATACATATCTGTAACAACAGATCGCCAAGATGTAAATTAAAAGGAATGGGAAGCTAAATTCCAACACTATTGCTTGATAGTCTTCAGGGTTGCCATTCATAACAGTTTATTTAACTAGACTGGGGATGTGTACATCTTCTGAGCACATTTGTGATTGTTCTGCAGAAGATATGCAGAGCTGTTTTCTGACTATTTAAATTGTGGATTTTTTAAAGTTTTTATTTTCTGTTTGGAAAATTAGTCTCAAAAGTGCATTAATTAGAAATCAGTTCTCTTGTTCATTTTGAAATATCTTTAGCCCACTGAACTTCACATGCTACTTGCCTTAGGAATAGTGACCTAACCCGATAGTGATGTTGACCAGAGAATTAAATGGAAACATTTAAATGGGTTTTAGATCAAACATATAAACACTAGTAGCTTGTTAAAGCCGTAATCCTCATTTTCTGTTTTGCACTGTAAAATATTTGCTTCCAGAGTAATTTGAATATAAGTGGGGCTTACTGTAAGGGGTTGGGTTTTAGTTGGTTGGTTTTGGATTTTTGGGGAATGATTATTGCTTGGCTTAGTTTCCTCCTGATAAAATCTAACAGTAGTCCAGTATGAAACAAGATTACATTTTAAAAAGTGGTAAATAAATAAATAAAAGGGAAAGGCCTCATAGTATTCAGTGCATTGTCAGTATGTGCGAGTTTCGTATCACCCCATGTATGTATTTGGGACTTCAGTTATTGTCAAAGAAGCTATACAAGACGGTATGACTGGCAGATTATTGTTTTACAGGTCTGCATGCTGATAAACTGGATAGGGACTATGAATAGATATGAAAGCTTCATTCTCAGATAGGAGTTTTTGATTGTGTGCTCTGGTAATAGTTTGGGTTTTTTCTTCTCTTTCAGGTATTCACATATAAACAGAGCACAATCACACACCAAAAAGTAACGCCTATGCATCAAACAAGCACAGAGAGCGTGGAAGACATGGCAGCACTCATAGATCTCCATGAAGGCTCCATTATGCACAACTTATTCCAGCGCTATCAGCAAGATAAAATCTATGTAAGTTTCTTATGAAATTAAGAAAAATACCCAGAGGGAATGTTTTTAAACATGTAGGTGCTGTGTGTGTTTTGCTCTTTCTGTGCTATGGCCCTTCCTAATGCTCTCTGGTTCTTTGCGTATCCACATAGAGCTGGAGCATGCCTCACCTAGTGACTTCCCACCAACAATGATGGAAGGAGAAGGTAGCTCAGGGCTAGCCAGGCAATCCCTTGTAAAGATTGGAAAACTGGCATGCTCCATATGCTTTCATACTTCCAGTGGCGGGTTTGTGTAAAGGGCTCTTTTTTTTCCTCTTCTCCTTGAAACCCTCTGTGCCAACTGTATATTCTGTGTGTCACCAGTGAGGATTTGGTGAGATTTAGTCTGTGACTCTCATGTGAGATCCAATCAGACCAAGAGCCAATTCTGATCAACATCCCGTTTTCTAGTGTAGTAGAAAGGGGATGGTATTACAGTTGTCCGTCTTAGGACCTGCGTATTAAACACAGCTAATCAGGGTTTGGGGTGTAGGACAACAGGCAGCTGTTTAGCAGTTCCAAAACTAGGAATTAGTCTACAGAGAATTCTTTTTCTCAGCTCTGTAATGAAGGTTTTTGTGATTAGTTTTACCTGCTTTTAAAATATTTTCATTTATCTTGAGCTGACTAGATATGAATCTTTCCTAAATCTGGAGCTATGATAAATGTAAAGAGTATTAATGGCTGTTACAGATTGCAAAATCTCGCTTTTCAGTGGTTCAGGGTTTAGAGTATTGTTTTGCTTTTTAAAAAATAAATAATGACAGCACATAAATAATTTTTGTTTGCTTCAGCTGTCTAGACCATTGATTTGGCCTATACATTCTTTATTCCAAGCATCACCTATTAAGTTTGGCTTCTTTATTTTTAAGCATCAACACATCAACATAAAAGTAAATTCTCCCTGTATTTATAAATTTCTTTATGATAAAAAGCAAAAAAGGGCACATGGAAATTACATGCCTTTGTAGCTTTAAAGGGACTAGTATAGAGAATCTTAAATGTTGAGGTAGTTCTCTTTACAAAAATGTTTATGTATGTCTTTTCTCAAAAAAAAAAAAAAAGAATCATGTTGTCTTTCAGAAAAATCAGTAAAAAAAAAAAAAAAAAAGAATAGCATATATGAACAATCTTGCACATGCAGGGGAATAAAGCTACTCAGTAAGAGTTTAATTTTCCAGGAGTGTTATTGGATTAGAATACACTACTCAATGTGAATGAAAAAACACGTTTTCTGAGCAATTATGTGGACTTTGATATGGAGCATGGATGTCAACCTTTCCCCCTTTCAAAACAGCATATGTATGAAAGGGGGTGATTTTTGTGAGAGGCAAAGAATTGCCTTGTTCTGAAGAAACATGTCCTAGCTTCTTTCAAGCTTGTCAAGCTTCTTTCTTAGCTTGTCAGGGCAAGTTTAGGGTATTTTGATACTTGGTGCTCAGTGTGATGTGTGTTTCTAGACAAACAGGTTTGTGTGTACTTGATGATGACAGAGCTTCAGTTACTGCTGAATACTCATTGTGTCTTCAGTTTTGCTAATTTTACTGCTTTCTCTTTTGGGTCCAGCTCAAAAATGCTTGAAAGGTGATTGGAAAAAAAACCATGCATTTTGAAATGCATATGAAAGCTTCTCTGTTGTCCTATCTATGCAGCAAGAACCCGATGTAAGAAGCATCTTTTCTCTCTCCTCATTGTTACCCTGCTCCTGT
The DNA here is from genome assembly GCF_000747805.2 of Chaetura pelagica. Lineage (NCBI taxonomy): Eukaryota > Metazoa > Chordata > Aves > Apodiformes > Apodidae > Chaetura > Chaetura pelagica. Next base: position 2,466,900 of record NW_009954552.1, read on the forward strand.
TGTCCCAGTGGTAGTGTTTGAACAGGACAGGACTCCAGGAACAGAAACCCCAAGAAAAGCCAATTAAATAGCTTGAATAACTTTATAAAAACTGATAGATATTTGACCATGTGTCATAGGAAGAGGTATTCCTGTTGCAAAACAAACTATCTCTTTTAAAGCCAAAGTCTCTTAGCTGTGTTGAACAGTTCAACAATCCTTTAATATTTGATGTTAAAAAAACCCAAAGAGGACTGGAAGGTACGTTAGGTTTACCTTTGTTGAAGGCATACTTGCAACTGAAGAAACTGGGTTCCTGGTCAGTCTGCTTTAGGACCAGAGTGGTCCTTGTACAGGACAGTAGAAACCATTGGAGTTCATGCCAGGAGCAATCAAAACTTTCCAGACTGTACGTTTGCCTTCTCCCTTACCTTCAAAAAATCCTCTCCTATGGCCAGTAATTGCTTCATCAGTGTAAGTGCACAGACTGTCTCCTGTGTCTTCCTCGGCACCTTGGCTGTATCTGTCCCTTGTGTGTTAGGGATAAATTGGGAAGGCTTGTGGCTCTCTCAGGGCATAGGGGGTGGTCATCTCACTGAAAGACTTTTTGTAACTGGTAGTGAGACTGAGAAGCACTTTCTTACCCTTAATGAGGAATGCACTTAATTAGGACATAAGTTTTGCTTCTTTGCACATACGCACAAATTATACAAAGTGCAATATAATAAATTGTAGTATAAAGTACATAGCATTTTAAAATACAGAAGAACCTATTAAAAAGAAATGTAAGCAGTTGCTTCCTCAGGAGGACAGTTGTTTATGGAAATCTTCCACAGTTGACTTCTGTGCTTGTCTGTATTTGAGGAGCTGTTTCTCCAGCAATTAGCAATTAAGTAAATACCTTGAGATGTTTGAATTAATTTTATTTTTCCTTTATTTAATAACATTTAATCTCACATGATTAAATATGTGTTTCTAAATTCTTCACTACTTCCTAATTAATACTATAAAGGTATTTGCTATGGGTTTTTTATGATATGTTTTGTCAAACATGTCAGTGACTTTCTTCACTGCTGCCAACAACTCCAGCTATAAAGGCTCAGCAAAGGATTTTCTGTATTTCTTGGGCTTTTTTTGAGGAGGGACGAATATTGATTTAGCCTACAGACTATTTTCATAGTGAGAACAGTGCCTGGCTCTGTACTGAATGAGTTGAGGCTTTTAGCTGAATCTGTGCTGTTATGGAGAAGATGCACGACAAAAGTATCAAGTCTGTTGATATCTGCTTGTGATACTTTTTGCCTGAATTTCTATGAAAGAAGAGAGTGCATGCTTTCCCTTACTGGTCTGTGAGAAGCACAGCGTGTACATGCCCTTTCCTGATTACTTGAAGGAGGCTCCTCTCTGGTATTCTTGTAGATTTATTGATTGATACTGCTTCTATCTAGAAGTCTGCTTCTGGGCTATCACTGCCTTTGGTGCAGAGTTAGGATGGCAGTAATCATATGTTGAAGGGTTTTCTACTTCTCTGTTTTCCCCATCAGGAACAGTTTGATGTGGGGAGGTCCAGTCCCAGAACATTGGCATATGAGTTTTAACACCCATCTTTGAATGCTGAGATTAGCTTGTGTGCTGTGCTGGTATGTAGCAAGACATGGAAAGAAAACCACCAGTACTAAAAGCAGAAGGTGCCCACAGTTGAAAACCGAGGCTATTGTGGAGTGGAAGGAGGGATTTTGTCACCTCTGAAGCAAGGCCAGCATGGGGCAGGCAATGTGAAGAGGGGAAGTGCTGTGGCAGCTGCTGTTGTCACTGTTCAAAGGCCAGTTTTTCCCAAAGCTGTTGATTCTGGTTTACTTTTAGTTAAGTACACATTGCGGAGGAGACAGGCTTAGCCTTGGCAAGGACTCTGTAAACCACACCACGTGGATTATGCTGCAAGATGCACAAATTACAGTGTTGGAGCTGGCTCCAGGAGGAGCTGCGGTTGTCTTGTCTCTGTCACCAGTGGGTGGTTACTGATGCAGGACCCAAGCAGAGCAGAGAATTAGGGAGCAGCTTTTGCTGAATTCTTTCCAGGCTGGAAAAAACTGCAGTGTACATTGTGCAGGTCAGTACAGAGGTTTTAATGTCGGATTTGCCCTTGTTTGCCTGAGTTCAAGTAATAAACAAGTTTCAAAGCTTGTCTGATTAATTTTTTCCTTCTGAATTAAGCTCTGAAGCACCAGCTAGGCATGTTCCCCCTTTGAAGTGGTGATTATTTGACACGTGCCCATCTTCTTCAGGTGGAAAAAGCATCTCCATGCCCAGGGAGGTGTGCTGGGTGGGGTGGGGTGTGGCAGTCCCTCAGCTGCCCTCTCCTGATGAGGAGGGTGGCCTCCAGGTTGTCCAGCAGCTGGGTGTGGTAGCCGTGAAGGGTGAGAGAGACCATAGTCTATTTTTGCTCACTTTCAAATTAGGATTGCAGCTTGCCTGCCGATAATTACAACCATCTGTTAGGCTTGTGTGTGTGTGTAGAAAAACTTATGTACCAGCCACGTAGACATCTAGTGCTGTACCAGCCACATCCACCATCAGACAAAGAATGATGGTATTTAGGAGCTCAGTTTTTGTGTCTGATTTCTTTTCTCTTTTCAATTGAAGCAACAAAGATAGAATAACTTGGATGAGAAAGCGGCATTTCTCCAATTTTTAGAAGAGTTTTAAAACTGGAATAGTTGTCTCTTCCATGACAAAGTTTCTTGCAGAGTTTATACCCTCTTTATTACACTGAATGCTCAGTTACCTGTTCTTGAAAGGTATATTCAGTTATTTTTACATCAGTTTTAAATCAATTTGTGTTTATTTACTGAAGCAATGTTCAGTTGTAGTTTGTTAAACTAACAGTAATTATATAATTTATTTCCCTCAAAGTCATAAGGGTTCCCTGAGGCAACTAGTTGATGTTTGTACAATAATAATCAATAATCACTGCCAGGGCTTTTTCAAATATCTGTTTGCAGACATAAACATTTTAGTATCTAGGTCAATTGTTCTCTGTGACTTGCTTGTCTAGACTTTTGCATTCGCCGTTTTCCCTGAGTGCCGTAAAACTCATTTCAGATCCATTGCAGTTGGTCTGTGCCACGTTACAATGATCAGCAGAAAGTGGATGTTGCTGCATGTTGTAGTGAGAAAATAGCAAGGCACACTTAAATTGGTTAAATAAGTAAGTTCAACATAATTAATGCACTTTGAAATCACCGTTTAGGTGTCCTCTACCACAGGAAGAAGTTTTAGGTGGACGCAGAGAGACAAAGTGAGATCAGTAGAAGATAATAGCCCCAAAATGTTTACTTATAAAGACAAAAGCTGTCACGACGGATTTCTTAAACAGAAAATCTTGGATGTGCTCGCTGCAGAAACTGGATCTTAAAATAATGTGTATCAAGGACTCATACACCATCCTAGACAGATGACCACCCTTGGTCTTTAACCTGTCATGCTCTGTAGTATACATTAAGCATGGGCCATTGACTTCAAAAAAAGAAAACAATTATACACATAAATTGCGTAGTTAATTAGTACAATTACATATGTATTAAGTATCGCACATTTAAACCGAGTCCTTAGTTATTAGGCTACTCCTAGAACTACTTCTATCCTGCTCTTGCCTGCAACCCAGTGGTAGTTGCACAGTTCCTCTCCACAGGCATCTGGTGCTCTAGAGGAATCCCAATGTAACCAGTTTGCAGGTTCTGCCTTATGGTTGCTGACAAAACCACTGTTTATTTAATTGCTGTATTTCTACATTAAAGAAATCTAACAGGAATCCTCGTGAATCACAGTGTTTTTCATGCCTTCCTGTGTTACTGGGAAGGTGAGGGAAATTCTCTTCACCAGCTCCTTCAGGGGAGGTGCAGAGAGCAGAGAATACTGCTGCTAAAAGTGCAGCACAAATGTCTATACGTAGCTACTCACCTCCATAATTAGCACATTATGCTTACACACATCAGATAATGTTTTCAAAATGTAGTTCAAAGTGAGTTCCTGTCTCCAAGCATTAATTACAGCTTCCATTTCACATCTCTTTACTAGAGAGCAGCAGACAAAGATCTATATAAACACAGCAGGGTTTTAATTGAAAATCTAGTGGAATTTATTTCTGGTGATTGCTGTTTCTAAAGGATGGTCAGTTATATAGATCAACAATTGTCTGCCCAGGGCCAATTACCAGTATTTCCTATTTGTTTTTTTAATATAATGGCATAGGCTTAGATTTCACTTATTCTGGCTTTTGATTTCTGTTTTCATGTTCTTTGAAAGCGTAATTCCT
>NW_009954552.1:2471292-2510706 GCF_000747805.2 Chaetura pelagica
CCTGCTGTCCTCCTAAAAAGCGCTTTCTAAAGAAGAGGTATTAAAACATTAAAGGAACATGGAAGTTACAAAAATTGGGATATCAGTACGTAAAAATACTAGCAGGCAGACTGAAACAGATCTCCAGAGCTTTATATTAAAAATATTTCTCCTGTGTTCTGGAAGCACTGCCTTGTGTGATATCATCTACTAGAATTTTTGCTTTTGTTTGCATGCGTTTTCTCTGAAAAGCCCCTTCATCTTCCCAAGATGAATCTATAGGAATGAAGAACAATGTTTTTTTCTTTTCCTTGCTGGAGGGTGAGTTAGACCTCCAGACAGCTTTGAAAGACTCATTTGAGCGTTGTACAATAACAAAGCAGGAAGAAAGACCAGTGTGTGGCCACAGGCCATTTGAAATGAAGGGATGAGCCATGATGTCTCTCTTCTCTGATTTGAGCTAGAGTTTGCCTCATTAGAAATAAGCTGTGCACTTGTGCACACAAATTTCTAGTCTGATATGCAAACCTACGGTCACAAGCTGCATTACATCCCATGAAAATGACAGAAATCAATGTTTTGTCCAGATCAACAGCAGATTTTTTTTTTTGTTCAGGAGGTCACCTCCTCACTCCACTTGGCAACAGTGAAGAGAGTTACTCTTCCATAACTGTTCATGTAAACAGTCCATGCACTAGATCACAAAAGATCATTTTCCTGACATCCAGTACATAGTACTTCTACATGGTAGAGATTGTCTTGTATTGGTCAGCAAAAAAATGCAAAAAACCCCAAGGAGACATCATCATACAGGAGAAAAACTGCCAGAAACACGTCAAGTTCTTAAATAAGGAGGGATGTCTGGCATCAGTGTTGTGGTCTCTTGTTTTGGTTTTTAACTTTGTCTGTAACAACATTCTTCTATCAGCTTTTCTTCATCTTGGTTTCATATTTCCTAGCTGGACTTTTTTGTGCAGATTCTGGATAACTCTTGTAGAGTGAGTTTCACTGTCCACATGGAACAGTCTGATCAGTAGGAGAAAATTAATGGGAAAACACAATGAGATGAAGCTATAAGTGTATCTCAACCTGTGGAGAGCTCTCAATTTCGTGTAGATTCTTCACCATCTCTGAACTAAGCTGAAAGATGTGACTGCCTCAGCCCGCTGTTTTGGTATTTCCATTGGTAGTTAAGGCAATCCAAAGCCAGTTTTTGACCCTGAAAAAACAATTTTTTCTAGCATCCTTTAGCTACCTATAACAAGGACACTATGAATGTGTAAGCTTGAGGCTATGGGGAGTGGAAGAATTTGCTTAGTTTAAAAGTTAAAGTAGCTGGACCCCAAAGTACCATGGTGCTCCTTTATGCTTTATATGAAGAGAAGCTTTAAGTCACTCTTATTGGTTTGAGGGATGAACGTAACAGCTAAGGATGCAACTAATAGGGGATGCTGTTGCCCAACAGTTGCTGATGATGGTCTGAAGACATGTACAGAAAAAATTCCAAATTTATTTAAAAGTCTTGCTATGAGCTGTGCCAGTGAAAACAAGCATAAAGCTTGGTTTGAAAATACTTTGCTCTAGTACTTCTTGGATCTTATTTATGCTCAGGAATGGAAAAGGCTGCCAGGGAGGGAGGTGGTAGGAGAGTCTGCTGCAGCAGCTTACATCCTGGACAGTGGACATGGGAAAATGCAGCTAAACAGTGTGAATGTGCCTGAGAGGATGCTTGCAGAAAACAATGACAGGAAGAACATTTAGCAGGCGGGTCTTGGATGTAGGTGGCTATCTATTGGCACTTGATAGTTTTAATGACATTCTTTGGTTTCTTCTGGTTCCCTTCAAAAAATCACCTCCTGTGGACTGTAACTCTGGCATTTGTAGTATGACGTGTGTTTACAAGCATCTCATTTTGCAATCAATTCTAAAATGACCTTGATAAGAAAAAAAGATGATTTAGGGGTCATAATGGTGTGTGCACTGAAAAGGAATAAAGGATAAAGTGATAAAGGAGAGCAAGGCTGATGTAGATTGAGGCTGCTGGAAACCCACCAAGACTCACCAAATATGGTGAGGGCTGCAGAAGCCCAAGCATGTAGAGATGATTATAGAGTATGACATTTCCATCTTAGAAATGGGCTGCTTTGTTGAAAGCATCTGAACTTGTAGTTTAGAACTTCAGTTTGATTATGGCTTTTAAGAAAGGAACTTTGTTTCAGATGTTTTAGCTTATAATTTAGGGAGACAACTGGATTCTGTCCCACTAAAATTAGTGTGGGACTAGTTGAAAGATGGGGCATACTTACCACAGAGAGGGTAAATCAAGGCCTTACCAAGAGCAAGGCCCCTTATTATCATCCTGCTTTTGGAATATCCTTGCCCCTTCTGCTCCCTTGCCTAAAAAGCACACCAAAATATTGTCCAGCCATCTTTCTCCTTTCTATGCTGACGTGTATGTGGTGGTAGAGTGAGTTGTCTTTGCCTCAGAATAAATTCAGGCATTATTTACCTGGGAAAACTGGGAGGAGCCTGTAACTGCAGTGTGAGGCAAGTTCTTCTGTCCCCAGAATAATAAATAATAAATAATAATAAATCCTTTTACATAATTTACATATGTTTGACATCAAACTCAAGTAAACTTTAGCTTACAAACTAAAGATTGTACCTTCCTTAACAAAATATTAAAAACCTTCTCATATTAGACAGGACTACTAAGACCATTGCAAGTTATTCTAGACTGTTTCTGTGGGCATCAGAAATCTTTGAGAGGTTTTGAACCTTGTTAAAAAGCTAATTGATTTTCAGTGTTTGAAGAAGTGGTGATTTCAAGACATGAGGTTCAAAGCTGGTTGCTATTAGAAGGCAACAAGCAAAACAGAAAAAGTATTTGGAAAACTGATAAAACCTCTTCGTTTCTCAAGTATGTCTTTCATTTTGACTGTTGCAATACCATCATCTTACTGAATGTTCAGCTGAGAAGACAGGGCTTGAACTTCAAATTTTGAGAATCCTCATTAGCGAATTAGCAAACAATCTTATTTCATCTTTTTTGTCCTAAAAGAGGGAGCAGGAGCATTTGTGGTTTTTGCCTGGAAGTGTTTTGGGAGATGCATTATCAATGTAAAATTTCAGTAAAAATTTGAAAGTAGAAAAGGAGCCTAGCTTTTTAATACAGTAAACTAAGAGCTGTATTGGGATTCAGGCTGAGTAACTCATCTTTCATTTATTCTTGGGTTTAAATAAATATATTAGTGATGATCTGATAACAAGATGTTGCTGGTTTAGTCTGTAACAAATTAGAGTTTGTGTATGAAGTGTTGAGTTGTTCCTATAACAGAGAAAAGTAAACTATCCTGTTCATTGCCATGGATTTACGAAAACAGGCTTGCAACAGAAGCTCTGCACAGCATTTCTCTGAAATACCCCTAAGAGTATTTTAATTGGAAATCCTCAGAAATCCTGAATGCATGCTAGTGCACTGGCAGATGTATGAGCATTTTCCCTATTCCTAATGGCTCTGAAGTGCTTTCATTAAAATAAGTAATTATTGACTGCAAGAATCAGATTAGAAACTGCAAAGAACAAAGAGAAAATTTAATTCACTCCCTTTTAAGCAAAGTGTAAGTGACATTCTTAAGGGAAAAAACCTTCTCCAAAAAATTAATCAAAACGGCTGCTGTGTGATATTAGCATAATAAAGTAATCTAGAGATCCTACGTCTGAGTGTTAATTGCTTTAATTTGCCACATGATGATGCCTGGTGCAAAAACAGCATCCAGGAGACAATGCCCCTCAACGGAACAGCCTTGCATTTTTTGTGTATCTTTACATCAGTTCAGCTTACTGCTAAGGTGCAAAACTGGAGGGTCAGCCCCCCAAGAACAGGGTTGCATTGGGTGGCCTCTCCCTAAAGTGAGGGGAAGCAGAGCCCTGTGAACAAGAAGGTTGAGAGGTGGTGCTGTGCTTTGCAGGTCTTGCATTTCCTGAAGTCCCTGCCTTCATGGCTCTTAAGGGTGCTAGGGTAGAAGGCTAGCAGGAGTAGGACCTACTGTTTATAAAATAACACTATTGCTAGGAGTGTGTGGTAGTTACTGGACAAAAAAGCTAGTTGATCTGGAAGTGATGTAGAAAATGATTCTTCCAGCAGGTCCTCCTGCTGTTGATTATCCCAGGGGAAGTTTACAGAGATTTTGGGAAGCTTTGTCTCTTAATGGGAGCTTTTTAAATAATGGGAATAGTATTTAATAACAGTGCTTAATCAGCTCACCAATATCTTGTTTAACTACCTTGGGTTAGGGTGAAGCTTCCACTTGGGCCAGCTAAGTTCTAGTTAGTCCATACAGAAATCTAGTGGCTGTTCCTGGTTTGGATTGTTATACTTGATAGACAACAAATCTTATCCACTGTGTCTGCAAAGAATATATATCTGGTTTGTGATCTCGCCTTGGGATGAGGAAGTGTTTGTTGGGGTTTTTTGAGGGCCTGACTTTGTTCTACATTGTATCATTATAATTTGGTGGCAATTTGTGCATGCATTTAACTTGTTCTGCAAATAGATAATACATACTGAAAGCACCAGAAGACTAGAACCACAAAATCTGAGCTATTTCAGGGGGGAAAAAAAAAAAAAGGAATTTTAGTGACATGTCCTAAGAGTTACTCCATTAGGTGATTTAGGACTTGTTTTTGCAGTATTGTTTCTACTATTCACCAGGTTTCTGTTAGTGCCATAATGTGCTTCTTTTTCCTGTATGACACCTTACATGAATTATGAGTCAATGAAGTCATCTGACTTACATTAAATATATTTTCTTAGTTGCAGAAATGACTAATATTCTGCAAGTGTTTACTTAATTTACTTAATTAATAAGTTTACTTAATTTTTAAAAAGTTATGCCTTAACCATGTGAAAGACAGCCCCATGTTAAGTGAGTTGGTGCAGAAGTGGGCTGCTGTTGCCTTTTGTGATGTTTATAATTTGGAACAGGAGAAGCAAGAAAAGTTGCACTGGAGCCAGTGGTGTAGTTGTGCCCGTGCTTTATCACAGGAAGATGAGGGAACGTGGTGATGTTCTGTCAGGTACTCGATCACACAGAAGCTATAGAGTGGATGCTTACGGTTATAAAATTAGACAGTATCATGTATTCTGGGGATTTTTTTATTTGCTTCCTTGCCATGGCATCTGTTGTGATGGCGTGCCTCGAGTTACTCTTCTTACATTTTAGTAAGACTTCAGTCACACTTCAGTAAGGTAAGGAGGAGGATTTGTAGCAGTCTGTTTTCTTGGTCATGCTTGCACTGTATTCATGTAACTTGGAAAAAAAAAATCTCTTAAAATTTTGCCTGTGCAATCTGTGCTGATACATATATATCACAGTGAGGAAGCTTGCTCTCAGAGACTTCCTCATTAGTTATTTAAGAACCCAAGAGGGGATGATCCCAGGAAATTAAGCTGTTTTATCAGCACTGTAATTGGCTTGCGATACAATCTTGTGCTGAAATAGTATCTTTCCTCTCAGTGAAACCTTATGAGCTATTGCTCAGCGTGAGGGTTTTTATAAAACACAGATTGAAAGTTCACAGCTCTGTAAAATGTATTTGAGTTACAGTGAGGAGGAATATTCCACTTGCAGCTAATAAAATCATCATCAGGTCAAGGACACTGCTCAGGTCCCCTCAGAAAAAGCTCAAAGCTGCTGCTTGGGCATGATGGAGAACGAACAGGTGGATAATGGGGAACATAACAGCCAGGTAGCAGTGAGAAAGGAGAGCTCACACACGGCAGCAATTACGTACCAGTTAAGGAGAAGAAGAGGGAAGCGGGTAGGTGAGGAATATAAGTGTTGTGAAAGAGGCTGAAAGAGAGAAAAGGCAAATGAGGGAGAGGTGATGGCCACTGGGTCTTGGTGTGTGCCCCTGGGGTGGCTTGCCAGAGGAGAGGGCAGCTGCAGGAGGAGGACCTGGGACTGCATTTCTGTGGTGTGGAAGATGCTGCTCACCGTATCCACCCCTTTCTGGGTGAGAGGCTGTGGAGGTGAGGAGAGCCCAAATCCTGTTCTCAACCTCACAGGCGGGTCCTGTCAACAACAAGAGGGTCATCTGCTGGAGAAGCATCTCTCTGTATGTGGGGACTGTGTACAGGGCCAGAGGCATCACAGCCTGGCTCTTCGCAAGTCCACAGCAGGGCTCTTGAAGCCAGGTGTCAGTTTCCTTCCTGTAGTAGCAGAAAGGGTACATAACAATATGAAGTTAGCATCACAGCAGCAGCACTGCACACACCATATGATATGTCAATTAATCTCACATACCTCAGAAATGTACTTGAAATTCTGGAGATAACATACTTAATGTAATCTCTTAGTTCACATAATTTGATTTTATTTGAAAAATATATTGAAGTGGATAGAGGGTGACTGAGAAAATGAGCAGTGTTGCGAACAGACTGTTTCAAATTATCATGTTACCACAGCCTGATGAGTAAAGGCAATGGGAATGGGCATAAGCTGCTACTTGGGTGGTTTTAACTGATGTGGTCTCTAATTGCAATAGGATAGAAACAAGTGCCTTGTCAGCTGCCATACTAATGTTTTAGGAGCATCTGCCAGTTTACATGCTTTTCTTAGAGCCTACTACCATATAGTGGTGTTAGTATCTACCGTAACATGAGATACTTCTGTTTTAAAAATGAGTAGCAGAGGAGGACTTGGATACTCTACATGGAAATACAGACTTTTGCACCTGACACAGTCAGGTTCTTAGAAGGTTCAGGGAGTCCCTAAGAATGTGTGCAAAGCAGCTCTAGACCAGCATTTGTAGGCATGACTGTGCACCTGTTCGAACAGCCAAGAAGCAGCTCTCTGCTGTAGGTGGGGTAAGCATGAAAACATGCTGGAGGTGCAGATAGCTTTTGCCTTTCTGTTGCGTTTGTTGAAAGGAAGAAAGCAGGGAGAAATACTAGCCACCTTTATCCTAGGGATTGCTAGGCTTTTGCAAACATGTCTGTGTTGGCTTTCAGCGTTAAATCCATGTGTAACGACAGCTCTGGGCTCGTGTGCTTGCAGACATACATCGGTTCAATAGTTGCCTCTGTGAACCCTTACAAGTGCATCCCAGGACTCTACGACCAGGCCGCCATGGAGCGATACAGCAAGCACCACATGGGAGAGATCGCACCTCACATCTTCGCTGTGGCCAACGAGTGCTACCGCTGCCTCTGGAAGCGCCACGACAACCAGTGTATCCTCATCAGGTGAGTGGCTGCTGCTGCTGCTTCTTTGATTATCCCTGCTGGTGAGCCTTCCAAGGTGAGTTAGGAACATGGATTTGGGCCAGCTGGAGAGGACAGCTCCAAAGCAAAGTGGACTTTTAAACCATCAGAGTTTTGGGAGAGAGCTCTGAACTTGTTCTGAATTGTTTTGTGGTCCTCTAACAACTTGTTCATTTCTTGCCCTCTACTTGGCCTTGGTGAGACCTCACTTGGAGTATTGTGTCCAGTTCTGGGCTCCCCAGTTCAAGAGGGACAGAGAACTGCTTGAGAGAGTCCAAGGGAGGGCTGCGAGGATGATTAAGGGATGGGAACACCTGCCTTACGAGGAAAGGCTAAGAGACCTGGGGCTTTTCAGTCTAGACAGGAGAAGACTGAGGGAGGATCTAATTAATGTCTATAAATACATGAGGGCTGGGCATCAAGAAGGCAGGGACAACCTCTTTTCACTTGTGCCCTGTGATAGGACGAGGGGCAATGGATTCAAACTCAAGCACAGGAAGTTCCACCTCAACATGAGGAAGAATACAGTGGGGGTTACAGAGCACTGGAACAGATTCCCCAGGGAGGTTATGGAGTCTCCTTCTCTGTAGACTTTCAAGACCTATCTGGATGCCTTTCAGAGTGATCTGCCCTAGTTCTGGTCTTTCTCTGGCAGGGGGCTTGAACTCGATGATCTTTGGAGGTCCCTTCCAACCTCTAACATTCTGTGATTCTAACATTCTGTGATCTTATGGTTTCATTTAGTGAAAAAATCTATTGCATCTTTGTGTATTTTTTGCTAATCACTCAACTGATTTTACTCTAAAGTGCTTTCCCACCAGTTGTGGGAAAATCCCATCCTTGTGCAGCTCAGTAGTTTGTCACCACTAGACCCTGAACCTTGTATGGAGAGGAAAAGAAAAAATAACCCACCATATGGCAAATAAGAATAGCAAAAGAGAAAACCCTCCACATTTCAGCCACTTAATTCTGCCCGATTAAGCTTCCTTGCTTAATCTCATTGTGCTTTAATTTAATGGAGATTTAATAGCTTCCCGTTTGAGCCGCTGTGTCACTGGTGTTCAGGATCTCGCTGCTGCCAAATGTACATGGGAAGCAGTTGCCATTTCAATTGCTGATTTCAGCTCCTCCTTCCTTCTAGCTCCAGAAGAGCTGAAAATGCAGCCAGGCCTTTTCCCTTTCCCCTGCCTGCCAGCTCAGCTGTGTTGGCTGACAGGAGGGCAGGGAAAACCAACGCCTTGCCCGCCAGATCAGGAGGAGCAGCTCAATGGCAATGGCAGCGTGGCACCAGCCGTCGGGCTCTTGAGCCAGTGATGATGCTCGGGTTAAGGGGCATGAAGGAACTTGTGTTTCTCTCTCCTCTCTCACTTTTGCAGTGTTTTTGGGATTAAACTTGTGTTGCTCTCACCTTCCTGCAGCCTACCAGCACAAGTAAAAGATGGAGAGCTCTTCAGATTCAAGGTGATACAATTTTGGCTTTCTCCTAGCCTTCATGGAAACCTTTGAGACAGCAGCGTCTTTTGCAATAGGCAGTTTCTAGTGGCATTTAAGATCACAGGCAAGTTTGCAAGGCTTCCAGAGTAGGAGGAGGACTTGGCCTGTGCAGTTCAGCACCTAGATTTGCTAGAAATACAAATCAGATGCAGCACAGCTGGGTCTGGTTCCAACTTTCTGCAAGCTCTCAGGCTGCAGTCCCCACGTGCCCTTATCTCTGAGCAGAGTTTGCTTGGCAATTCCACACAGGCAGAAAGGGCTGTGCGTATTTTTCAGCTTTCTTCAACTGTCTTTTTCCTTTTTTTACAAAAAAATAGATATTTGATACATACTGCTGTACATATAAAGCTGAGTCCAGATGACACTTGAATTAAAAAATGAAATGCGCGGAGATCTTTGACATGCCAAAATAGTTAGCCTGCAGTAATAATTTTATGGATTATTGCCAGGTAATTACTTGTGAATGGCCCATATACCTGAATTTTGGGGACTGAAATAATTTCTGGTGCCTAGCAGGTGGTTGTTGATATTTCTGTTAGATCCACTCTGTACTGGCCAAACCGTTCTACCTTTGCTTACAGTTACCCACAAGTTCCCACAGAAAACCAGGTTGTGTCCTATAAAGGACATAAACAGAAATTGCTGTTGTTCCAGAGGAGTCTCCAGCAGTCCCTGCTCTGTAAACCATGTGCCTTGGTACAGATAAACCATTTAATGGAGAAGTTTTGCATTAGCAGTCCCTCTTAAAATTGCTTTACTGTGGTCATGGTTAAAAACAATGATTTGTGGAAGTTCAGTGCTTCAGACAAGTGCTATAATACAGCCTTATAAGGATGTGTTGTTGCTGCAGAACATGAAGGACCATGCAGCTCATAACAAAAAATAAAAAGTCCATTCTACTTTCCTAAAACACTGTTGTCTGTTGTATCTGTGAAGGATTCAGAGCAGGATTTTTTTTTTTAATTACTGAAGGTTTTCAGTGGCCTTAATGAGGTTTAGAAAAGTTCATGGTTTGGGGCATCAGAAGTGGAGGTATAATGGTGTGGTTATCATCTTCAGCATCCTGGTTATTCCTGCATCTTTTACTAGCTTAGAATTAGCTGGTGGAGCAAGTCACTCTCAGGCCTTCTTGGTTGCTACTGGCACTTGAAAATAAATGGTCAAGCTCTGCAGTGTCTGAATTCAGGCAAATATTCTGGTCTTGTATTTAATGTAAGAGATGCTAAAAAGGAAAAATTTATTCCATCACAAGAACATAATAACAGGGACATCCAGTTAAAATGAGTGAATTATTCGTGTAGGCTTCACATTCTGACACACATCCTTCACCTGCTCCTGACTCTGAGACCTAAGAGCTCAGTACGGAGCTGCAACAACCGGTGACGGGAGGTGCTGAGCGATTTCATGTTATCCTCTGGGCTTCAAGTGCCCTCTGCTGGCCTCCAGAACGAGCACAACTGTTTCAGAGCTGCTCTCTTAAGGCATAGGGTTTAAAAACCCGGGAAAAAGCTTCGGCTGTTTTGAAATGCTTGGGGTATTTGTCTGGGTGGGGTAAGATGAGAGGGTTAAGGCAAGAATCTGAATTAAACACGGTCATCAGTAGTGACTCAAAAATCTATTATAAGTGCAAGCCCACTTCTGCAGTAGAACAACTCATATGAGAAGTGAAAAGAAATACAGAATAGATTCTATCAAATGGAGTCATCCACAGATGCTTGTGTATTGGTCTGTGTTACACAAGCTTATTTTAATTCACGATAATGCTACATAAAAATGACTTAGCAGCCTGAAATGTTAACAAAATGTCACTCTGAGGAAGTTGTGTACAACCAGTGCATTAGAATATCCACACAGTTTTGATACAGTGTTTTTGTTCTCCTAGGCTAGAAAAAAAATACTTATCTAGCTATTGAAATAGAGTTTTCCTGAAGACATAAACACTTCCATCAACAAATGCTCCATTTCGTGTTGATCTGAACCTTATTGCAGAGTTCAGTTTCATTTTAAAATGGAAAAAACCCCAACACAACAATAACACACCACAATTAAATTAATTTGATGCTACAGCAGACATGTTAAAAATAATTATCCTGTGATTTTTCAGCTGAGTGACTTGGCAGGATCATGAAGTCCATCTTTTTCAAGAAACAGCCATACAGCTTCTCCTGATGTAGGGAAGGGACATTGTTCCTCCATGATAAGCTGATATTCACAAGTTGGTACCAAGTTCAAACCTCCACCCCTTTATTGTAAGAGTGGGAAAATAGGTTATTTTTTGTTAGTACTCTGTTTAAGATGATCTAGTCGGTACACAAGCAAACACATGCTCTTCTCTCAAATACTCTAGCAGTTGATCCACTTTAAAGCACTCGAAAAGAAGCATAGAGCAGTCGAAGGAGCAGCAAGTCACTTGGAATTACATTCAAGTCAGTGCTGTGAGTGGGAAGTCACCACCAGTTTGTTCCCTCTGTTATCATCTGATGCCCTGACATTTTTTGTTGTTCAGCTTGAAACTCAATGTGAACCAAAGTACTCTTTGGATGAGACCCAGACTTGTGATGGAAAGACATTCTTATGAAACTGACACACTAAAATTCACATGTGCATTTGACAAACTGTATTTGCTGAAAGGGCCTATTTTGTCTGTTCGTATCTTATCTTTAGGATTTTAAAGCTGGACAGACAGAACTGAGAAGTGATTTAGACTAGTGTTGATACCACCTCACTAGTGTTATGTCCTTCAGAATTAGGAGTCTCTCTCAGTGACCCCTTTTTCCAGTGCGCCTTTAGCGAGGTGCCCTGTGTAGAGCAAGTTATGGAGTAAAGTTTAAAGATCTCCTAAATGAGGGCCTCCTGGGTTGCTGTCACACTTAATATATTCAGCATGCTGAATGTAGTCATGTGGAAAGAACTGGGCACTTAAACTCACAGGGTAGAAATGTTGCTGGAAAGGTTGGCCATGTGCTAAAAAAATTACCCTTCTTTTACTGACCTTGGCAACTTTTTGTAGGCATAGGCTTTCTTAAGGAATCTGAAAGACTGATCCCACTTAACCTACTGTTAGTGTATGTACTGTGAGGTTGAATAAACAACTGAAATTTTAGCATGCTTGTTCTTGATTTTCATTTAATTGATTATAACTCTTTTTATAAAGCCTTTTGTAGAGGAAAAATGCAGAGCCAGCTTGATGCACCTAAAATTACATGACTCTGAGCTGAGCAGCACTGTGTGGGAGTGAGATCTTGCTGTCATTCCAAGAGCCCATCCACTCAGTGTTCAGCAGTAGTTGTAGAACTAAATCGAATAGAGCAGTTACTGGTAAATTAATGGAGAACATATGGTATATACATCCTTTGCTCATATCCTGAATATTTTGCAGAAGCCTTTTTCCCCCTTTTGTCATATCCAAGAGGACTTTTTGGAGCTGGAGGTGGTTCAGAGGAGAACAGAAGGGATGATCAGACATATAGCATGGCTCTATGTGGGAGAGGCTAACAGAGACAGGCAGTTAGATTTTGGGGACTATCTCTGAAGTCATGCATAACAGAGAGAGGGAGCACTGGGATGAGTTGTTGGCTGCTCCTTCTGCTATGAGAACTATGGAACATCAAACAAAGCTAATCGGGGGCAGATCCAAACCTAGGCATGTTTATGTTTTTTAGGGGACATGGCTAGAGACCTGTGAAAGATAAATCCATGAGAGTTACAAGACACATAGAAATTTGGTCTAGATGAGGAGCCCTGAAAATTGGAAGGACAGAGAAGGGAAATCTCATGTCTTCCCAGTTTGTCTCCATTTGGTGACTGTCAGAGAAAGGACACTGGACAGGTAGATACCTGGCCTGGGCCAGTTCTGAGCCTCTTCTGTTCTAAGAAAAAATAAAGGTTTTGTAATTGTGCATGATACCAACTGTACCAGAGATAAGTACAGAAAATATTTTTCCATCAGCTGTGAATGTCTCACTTGTAGAATTGCTGTCAGCCACAGTGGGGTAGTTCTCATCTTCAACTGAACTACAGGTGCTCCAGAGCATAGGATAGAGGATGGAGGCGGAGGAGGAATGGTATCAGTGAAAGAGCTGTTGTCCTCCTTGGTACCAAGATCCCTGCCATTGTGCTATGCACTGCTCAGAAGGGGACAATTTAGGAAGTTATCATGATTTTTTGCACCAAACAAAAATAATGGGAGTGTTTGTGAAGGTCTTTCAAAACTCGTGGTAGAAATATTTTGGTAATCCTTTCGTGTACAAGGAGACAGTATTAAATGGTGAATATTAAATATTTGTTTTTTTGGCAAATAGAGCATGAGTGGGAGAGGGCCTGCAAAGAGAGAGGGAACTAATACCAAGAAGTCCAGAAGTCAAGGGTAAAACTAAACTAAAAATACTACTGAGTTTGTTTGAGATGGTAGACGTGTCATGGATGAATCATACTTGCTGGAACTTATCAGCAGGTAGCATATCTTGTATGAAGTTTTATGAAACATTTTTAAGATTTTGGTTCTTTCTTGGAAACAAATCTCAGGTATGAAACTCTGTGTCTTATTATGTGTTCCGAATGCTTCTTCCTTGATAATTTTTTTTAGTTGTTGGCATTTGCAGAAAATGCCATGCCCCTTCCTTAGGCTGTACCTTTCTTCTTTAATAGAATGTATCGTTATCTTTTACTGTAACCTAAAATAACCAGGGTCACCATGCAGCAATAGCATAACAAAAGACTATCAAGTGAACTAAGCTTGCTACACATGCCCAGTCATGCTCCATCAAAGTCAGTGATAAATCTCCTGCTTGTTACAGAGACAAGGGTAGGATAAGACCAAAAGGTATCTCCTTTCATTGGGAGTAAACTGGAATTAGGCATAACTTAATTAGGAAAACTAAGAATTAGGCTGTATCTTAGATTATAATGCTAGGACTTCAGATGAACAGTAAGTAAACTAGACAAACTTTAACCATAAGCTGTGTTTCTTAATGACTCTGTGTGTGTTTTTAATTATAGAGCTATATAATTGAAGGGAAATTATACTGGGGAAATGAGCCAAATTTTTACCTTCTCTTTTTAGCGCTTCTGTCTTGGAGAGAAAGCAAATGTATTACTTTCTGTTTCTATAAGTGGGATTGCTTATTAACAGTTTGTTTTTCAAATGTAAGTTTAGCATTATCAAATAGCTTTGTTCTGTCATGGGTAAAGATGAGAGGTTTTACATCTCTGATGCTTATGAGAAGTGAAAATTGTGTATTTTGAACCTATATGAATCTGCTTTATTTGAAGGGGCATATAAAAAGGGTTTTTTAGAATATGTAGCTCTCTAAGAACATCAGTATTAATTACACCAGTAGCCTTTGTGTGTTATAATATGCATTCTCTAGGTCTCTAACTTCCTCCTTCCCACAGCAGGACTGCCTCCTTAACTGGATTGCTGCAATGTAATCCCAAACTTTCCTGGCTGAATTCATATTCTGAACTTTCTTTTCAGCCATTGCCATGCCTTTGTGCTAACTTTGTTTTTCTGTTCTGCTGAGAACTGTTGGATAGTTTGTGTTCAGAGAGCTGTTTGTTGCCTTGTGGTTGCTCTGTACATCTTTATGCAATCAATGCCCTGAAATGCATTCTGAACAGTGGTATGAAGTCTAAAGACAGCTTTTGTGTTTTAAGATGGCATATTCAGTGAGCTTAAAGATGCATTCTGCTGCTGTTTGAGTATTGCTTCTCTTCACCTTAGCCTTCCTGGCCTCCAGTAATTAAGAGTTTGGAGGGCTGGGCAAACCGAAGGCTTCTGGCCCTCAGCTGGAGTTGTGCAGACACTTTTCCTCCTCCTCTTCTTTCAGTGGTGAAAGTGGTGCTGGTAAGACGGAAAGCACAAAGCTGATTCTCAAGTTCTTGTCTGCAATGAGCCAGCATTCACTGGAGCTGTCCTGCAGAGAGAAGACCTCTTGTGTGGAGCAAGCTATTCTTGAGAGCAGGTACTAAATCTCTTAATACACAGGTATTCTTTCCAGAACACAGAAGCCTTGTCATTGAAATAAAAGAGATTGTGATGTAATTACAGTTGTAGGTGCATTTACTGGTCAAAAAGTGAATAGTGGAAAGAGGGAAATTTTCCATTAAACAAAATTACCTGGCTGCTCTAGAGAGTTGTGATCACAGTAGGCTATCTTGATGAAGCAAAAAGTTGCATAGTTTTGAAATGGGTGATGCTGTTGTTGTGTTAGCTTTCATTTTTTTGTGGGGGCTGGATTCAGATAATTGAAGTGGGGGGAAAGAGATGGGAGGGAGTAACCATTGGTTTGGTTTGTATAGCCTGAGGATAAGGTAGAACAAGATACAGCATGGTGAGGATAAAGTATGTAAGTGGTAAAAGCATGCTGAGGAAAGGGAGGATAAGGAGAACTGATAAGACAGATGAGTAAATGCATCAGATAAATTGGACACACTCTATGCAAGCAAAAATATCTGTGTTCAAATGAGATAAGAAAAACAATTTGGGATGCTATTACTTTTGTTTATCATACTTCATCTGTTTTACCTGCTGTATCTTGTTGTAATTATTTTTTTCAATTGCCTTAGGACAAAGACTATTTTCCTTACATCTGTCTAGCAATTTGCAAGTGCTGAGTTTTCATATTTCTATAATTAGAGTACTGCACTGAGGACTGCATGCATCTTTTGAGCAGTTACAGATCAGTCTGCAGAGTAGTTCAGTACCACTGGTATTCCTGTTGCTTGAATGATTACACATTTGATGGAAAATTGTGATGCCCATCGTTAATAAATTGAGGATAATACTGAAGATAAGTAGGCTGAGGAGGGTATCAGAAGTGAGTTTTTCAGAGTGCTGTTCCTTTCACCAGTCCCTGTGAAGCTGTTGGCATGCTGGTCACACATTAACGCTCTGTCGTTCTTCTGCATTTTCACAGCCCGATTATGGAAGCATTTGGCAATGCAAAGACTGTTTACAACAACAACTCAAGTCGCTTTGGGAAGTTTATTCAGCTGAACATCTGTCAGAAAGGAAACATTCAGGGAGGAAGAATTATAGATTGTATCCTCATTTGGTGATTTCCCCCCCTGTTTGTGGGCAGCCCCAATGTGCCTCCTCTGTGGAGGGCTGAGAGAAAAGTGGCTTTCCCTTTTCTGCCCTTTTTACCCCATCCAGAAGCATACATGATTAAATTGGTCTGATGTAGGTGGGAAAGGGAAGCAGTAACACCAAATTCTGCGTGGTTTTGTACAGACACACATTTGTTGCAGGGTTATGTGTATATACTGAAGGAAGGACCAGGATTTTGTATTGTAACTGCTAGCAGGGCTCAAGTGCATGTTCCTACATAGTGAGCTAAACCAGCCTGAGTAGTTGTCAGCTGTCTCCCTCATTTATTAAATCCAAAGATAAGCTTTTTACTTTTGTCAAAAAGTAATTGAAAGGGCAGAACTGCTGAATTTCTGCAGCATGAGCATGGCTGTGTCAAATCCTTGGATTTGTCCTGCATTTGGCAAAATTAGACTATGAGCCAGCTCCAACAGAGCACCAGAGATTTGAGGATGAAGAGTATTCCAAGGGGATCCTACCTATCTGGTGTTTTGGATATAAGCTGCTTTTGCAGTGTGACAGATTTTATCCTTAAAGCTGTTTCCGAGCATTAGGGAGAATAAAAAGTGAAGGAAAGCAGATGTAATTTAAAGTCTAGTACATGACAAGTCCAGTTTTGATGGGATGGAGGAGAAAGAGATGTAAGAACACACTGGTGTTAGAACTGCTGCAATATTATTGTTGCTACTTAATTCATCTTGTTACAGCAGTAAGCATGTGGTAAGAAAAGACCATGATGCTTTTCCTGTTGTCTCAGATGAAAGAAGGAAGATTATGTATCTCTCTTGTGCATTAATTGCTTTTTACTTTATTCCTTGACTGAAGCTCTTCTTCCTGACTACAGATTTATTGGAAAAAGTAAGTTGATATTTGCTTTTGTTCAGTTAATTTTGTTTAATATTTTATTTGAAATTGTGGATTAAAAATTTCTCCTTAAAAATGATTGCTTAAACGGAAACTTTTTTACTTTGACAGAATCGTGTAGTAAGACAAAACCCTGGGGAAAGAAATTATCATATATTCTATGCTCTGCTGGCAGGGGTAGAAGAGAGAGAAAAAGGTGAGTTGCAAAGCTCAAGTCACACAGCTGTTGTGGCTCTCTGCTAGCAGTCAGCGGTGGTCACAGCAGTGGACAATTTTAACTGCAGAAACCTGCTAACCCAAGCAGAGAAATAGTTTATTTATTCAGCTGGGATTCAGTGACTGTGAATTTGAGCTTAACTTGATAAAGCAACTTGCTTAGTTGAAGAATGTCACTGAGCTGCCAGTAATTTTCTTCCAGCTTCTACGGTGGCCCTGGGAAAATTAGTTGGGGACAAATATGCTTAATTCTGTTCAAGCCGAATGTTTTTGCTGGTACTAAATAACTCCACGGCAACAAAGATAAATAATTTTGATTCCACCAATCCTCTCTCATAAATCCACTGCACAAAAGAAATGACATTTGTATATGTACAGAATTGCCTAAAGCTGTGTCGGCATCTCCCTTTGGGCCTGCTCTCTTTGCATGCTAAAAAGTAGAGTTAACTCCATTGCGCAGCTAAGTAAGGCAAAAACCAAAATAACCCCCCATTTCTAATTTGAATACTCTTTTGTTCATCGTCATAATTTCTGAGCAAATGAATTGTGAGCTATTTAATGTAAATTTTTTTTTCACTCATCCCCTTTTCTCTCCTTATTAGATGCTTTTTACTTATCTGTACCAGAGAACTACCACTACCTGAATCAGTCTGGATGTATAGCGGATAAGACAATCAGCGACAAAGATTCTTTCAAGGAAGTCATTGTGAGTTGTTTCCCTAGTTCTTTATGCTTTAAAAATGCTGTAGATGCAGGCACCTGGGGCCCACTGACAAAGCAAGGAGGAAAGCCGCCTTCTGCTGACCTGCACATGCTGATCTCTCCATCCAGACACTACTCTTTCATGGACTTATATTCTCTCATAACACTTAACTGTCATTTTGAGCATGTCTTTGCCTTCCATCCAATATTTTATTTTTACTCTTACCATTGCAAAATGTTCTATAATTAAGTGAAATCATTACATTTTGTAATGAAAAGAGCATGCGTTGGGAAGACGATAAGTATTTACATGCCTTTGCCCTTCCCTACATTGTTTTACATTAGCCATATGTCTGCTTCCACTCTTTTTCCTTCCTAAAGCTTTGTCCAGATCATGTAGCATCTATTGGGTCAAGCCTGCAGTGCAGCATGTGGGGAACGAAGTACCTGGGCTTCTGTGACTCTTTATGTTGCAGCTGGAAAATCCAGTTATATGAAGTAAGAAAATGAAAACACAGATTAAAAATCAGGTCCTGATGGCGTCTTTCTCGGAATGGCTTTATGTCTTATACTCACGCCAATTAGCTACAGCAGGTAGTCTAGACTGACTGTTGCATTAACTGCCAATTGCTTATTATATCATTGAGGTAATAGGTGTTAGATTTAAAAAATCTGTAAAAATAATGGGTTTTATGCCCTTCACCAAACTGTTTTTGCTTAGCCACATTAATCTCTTTGCCAAATTAAAAAATTAATGTGTAGCACATGGAGCAATTATTTTTAGTGTAAAGCATCCTCATCTAGCATGCTGGAGCTGGGATGGGGGGGGGGTTGGAAAAGTTGATAATTTATCTGCATTATAGTCCCATGGCATAAGCTGAGTAGCCTGCCATTTAATTTGTGCTAATGATCCCAGGGTAGGCAGACCATGAAATCAGCTGGGCAGGTGATGCTTGCATGCTGCCTGCATGTGGACGTGCTTGGAGCAGGATCTGAGGATGCCAGCCTGGCTTCCCAGAGTAGGAGGCAGACAGAACCCCCACAGTTCACCATCTCCTGTCTTTTCCTATTATAGTCCTCCCCCTTGACTATTGTTGTTGTGCTTTGAGTCCCGAGAATGTTACTTTAAAAAACTTCTTTGTAGGACACACAGAGGAACTGCATGGTGAGTGTGGAGATGAACTCTTTAGGGCTGCTGTTTTTTTAGAGCTCAGTTGTGAAAGGTCTTCTCTATAAAATAAACTGTCAACCTTTATTTCTTCTCTGTTTTTTATTATGGAATGAGACTGAGGCTTTTCCATTTGTAACTGATGATTTATGAATGATAAACTGTGTGATAAGTCATCTGTCAGATACCTGCAGTGACCATAACAAGACGAGTCTAACTGTAAGGGTACAATGGTGATCTGGTCTCTTACAGGCTCATGTTGGACCTACATTTGGAAAATTCTGGTGATTTCAGGAGGCATACAATTACCCCTTCTATGTCAGAGAAAAGCTCATGTTCCTCCTCTTGTTTTAATATTTCTTTAGGTAGAGATTTGCTGTTCTCCTCATTTACATAGTTGAGCCTTCATCATTGCCATATTGGTTATTCTGAAATTTCTTGCTCTCTTTTGCCATAAGATGTCAGACCACACTGGCAAGATGTGTTTGGGCTTCGTGTCTTGCCCAGATGACGCTGCAGAATGGCTTCTCTTTGGCTGAGAAAGCAAATGAGCAAACCTTAAATGTTGCTGTGTTTTCTTCCCCGTGCCTTGGTACCTTCAAGGCTAATTGGCAAGATTTGGTAAAAACATAAAGGAAGTTAGTAATGCAAATGAGTGAAATTACATCTGATACATGACTCAGTAGTAGGGCATTCCAATATTTATACAATTTTAATAAAGAATTTGAGAGCAAATTGCAACAACCTTCCAGCATTAAAAGGAGATTTTTTTAAAGCCAGAGTGTTACTTGGCTGTGTAAGGCATGTAAGACATGACAAGATGTCCTTGTCATGTCTTACAGTGTATTCAATTTGGGATGAAAACAAAAGAATTGCCAGCCCTCAGTCAGTCCTAACTTGCTTTTCTAAGGCCTGACAAGACGGTGGGTTTCTCCTTTTCTTCGTTTCTGAGTCAGCATCCCTGTTATTGAAGAAGCTCACATGTCATTCCAGACTGCAATGGAAGTGATGCAGTTCAGCAAGGAGGAGGTGCGAGAAGTTTTGAGGCTGTTGGCTGGTATTTTGCATCTAGGAAATGTTGAGTTCATCACTGCTGGTGGGGCACAGGTATCTTTTAAAACAGGTGAGAAGGCTTTGCATCCAAATGTTTCTTCAGGCTGTGAAAGCTGTATTTGTTGCTAGTATACCTGACCATAGCAAAGACAAACAGTGAAAGGATCTTACTGCTTTTTAGCATCTGGAAGTGTTGATTAAAATGCTATTTTTGTTTTTTCCAATAAGGCAAATTAGTCTGCTTGTGGATGCTGCCTTAATTAGGGATGACCTTGGGCATATATATTTATTCCGTTAATAGTAGTGAAATTCAGTTTCAGTCTAATTCCTTTACTGAAATCTTCTCAAGTTGATAAAACATAAGTGCTCAAGTACATTCATTAACTGAGATCTCCACTGAAGGTATCTCTTGTTTAATAGAGCTTTTGGTACCTCTATTACAAATACGAAAGTGTGTGCTGGGATGTCTATAGATTGGGCTGGTGAGCATTTTAAATCTTTGTTCAAATGTGGCAATAAAAAATGGTACTGCTTTATATACCACAAAATAGCAAAATTTCAAATTAAAATATGTATGTAAGAAAAAAAATCATTAATTTTCTTTATCCTCATCATCCCAAGGGAAGCTGAAATGCATTATTGTGGACAAAAGTCAATTACTGTTTTATATGTGGTAAAATATGTTAGTGTAAGCAGTACATTGTTTAAATCCTTGACATGTAACATTAAGAGGAAAATAAATATTTGTGACTTACTTGTGATTAATTTCCACTGCTAAATTCCTTCAGTTATGCATATTTATGATACTATGCCTTTTTATGAGCAGCAAAAACATATCCTAGAGTTTCTAGTTGCATTTTATCTCTAAAACCCATATTTTTAGAAGCATCTTAAATGATAATTGTAGGAATAATAATAATAATACAACTAATTAATTTTTTAACCTTATACATGTACGGACATATTTGCATTTGTCTCTTTCATTTGCCAGCTTTGGGTAGATCTGCTGAACTACTGGGGTTGGACTCTACACAACTAACTGAAGCATTGACACAGAGGTCAATGATACTCAGGGGAGAAGAAATCTTAACACCTCTTAGTATACAACAGGTAAAGGCATCTCAGTTTCGACCTGTTTTTAGGGTCTGGTAAATATATGGCTTGATCTCAAGTCCAAGTAAGTCATTGGTCACTCAGGAACAGAAGCTTAGTGCATTCATCAGCATTGCTATGAAAATATATTACATACATTTTTTGGAAGGGGTATAATTGGACTTTTAGAAATCTGTATAGACCCCATCCTCCCATTCTGTACAGGGCTTGTAGCTTGACTCTTGTTATTCTTATTAATCCTGCTTGTTTGCCATGGGACTAGTGCTGCTTAGCATGGCATTGGCAACATGGGCAGTGGAATTGAATGCACCCTCAGCAGGTTTGCTGACGAGACCAAGCTGTGTGGTGTGGTCAACACACTGGAGGGAAGGGATGCCATCCAGAGAGATCTTGACAGGCTTAAGAGGTGGGCCCATGCCAATCTCATGGAGCTCGTTAAGGCTAGTGCAAGGTCCTACACCTGGGTCAGGCAATCCCAAGCAGAGTTATGAATTGGGCAGAGAATCGAATGAGAACAGCCTTGAGGAGAAGAAGCTGGGGATGCCAGTTGATAAGAAGATCAACATGAGGCAGCAATGTGCACTTGCAGCCCAGAAAGCCAGCTGTGTCCTGGGCTGCATCAAAGGAAGCATGGCCAGTAGGTCAGGGGAGGTGATTCTAGCCTCTCTATTGTAGTGAGACCCCACCTGGAGTATTGTGTCAAGTTCTGGAGCCCCCAACACAGGAAGGATATTGAGCTGTTGCAGTGAGTTCAGAGGAGGGCCATAAAGATGATCAGAGGGCTGGAGCACCTGTCCTATGAAGACAGGCTGAGAGAGTTGTGGTTGTTAAGCCTGGAGAAGAGAAGGCTCCAGGGAGACCTTGTAGGAGCCCTCCAATGCCTGAAGAGGCCCACAGGAAAGCTGGGGAGGGACTTTTTATGTGTGTAGCAATAGGATGAGCAGGAACAGCCTTACACTGAAAGAGGGTAGATTTAGTTTAGATTTTAGGAATAAATTCTTTAGTATGAGGGTGACACTGGAGCAAGTTGCCCAGGGAAGTTGTGGAAGCCTCTTCCCTGGAAGTGTTCAAGGCCAGATTGGATGGGACTTTGAGCAACCTGGTCTAATGAGAGGTGTCCCTGCCCATGCAAGGAGTTGAAACTAGATGATCTTTAAGGTCCCTTCCTACCCAAACCATTCTATGATTCTATGATATATTTCATGATGGGCACTTGTGCCAGGTGGGCATTTTTTAAAACTTTCAGAAGAAATAATTTTATTTACAAGAAGGACATTAGAAATAGGTATACAGAACATTATGCTTACCTTTACAAATGGGTAAATGGAGGTTTTATTTCCTACCCTTCTCTTTTCTTCCTCCACACCCTAAGTTATAATTTCCTAGTTTTTTTAGTATTTTAGCCTTGAAATGTCATTTGAAAGCCACATAGGTGTACAGCTGTTACAACCTACACTGTTGGAGCTTAAATCATGATGCTCTGTAACTCTTAGTATAATTGCTGTCAAGGTACGCAGGAATACTAACCTGCTTGTATTATACATTTCTGCATGCTGTGCAAAGGATATATTGACGAGCAAAGTCTGGTAAGTTCTTGGTTATGGGGGTAGTTGATGTGTTGTGTATCGCTTCTTTAACGCAGGCAATAGACAGCAGAGATTCTATGGCTATGGCACTTTATTCTCAGTGTTTTGCTTGGGTCATTAAGAAAATCAACAGCAGAATCAGGAGCAAGGAAGACTTCAAGTCCATTGGCATTTTGGACATATTTGGATTTGAAAACTTTGAGGTAGGTTTCAAAAGTTTGTTCAAATGGATTGTCTGATATTTAAGCTTCATTGTTCTACATATCTTTGTCATTTTCACTGGAACTAGATTGTTAAACGTGTTATGACTTACACCAGTTCCCTGTCTGCAAAGTAGAAATACTTGGCGTGTGCATTTTTGAAAATTTCTTGTCTCTTTAGGTAAACCGTTTTGAGCAGTTCAATATTAACTATGCAAATGAAAAGCTTCAAGAATATTTCAACAAGCACATATTTTCCCTGGAACAACTGGAATACAGCAGGTAAGAGATATGGATGAAATCTGAAAGATTTTTGAAAATAGCAGTATTCACTTGAAATTTGAGTTCCCAGCTACCTTAGCTTGCTTTGAAAATCTCCATCTGGAGCTGCCTGTTTCTTTAAAAGCAAGCTGAAATTGGTGTAATTTTAGAGATAAATACATCAGCTCCTCCTATTTCTGTATTTTAAATAATTTTGTTACGGTTGTCAATAAAAGAGGTCCTCCTTATTTTCCTTAGGGAAGGACTAATTTGGGAGGATATTGACTGGACAGACAATGGGGAGTGCTTGGATCTTATTGAAAAGGTAATAAAGAACTTGATATCGGTACCTAGTTCTAGTTTTTGTTCTGAGGTAATACACCTTTAAAACATTTGCCAACACAAAGAACAAGTGAAGAGAATGTTGGATCTTCAATTTTTAAATAATGAACTTCTGATCAGAAAATTTTCATGCCTGGAAATTTTGTAGAGTACATAGTAAGCTCAGGATATGTATCTTTCTTCGTGGTAACTTATAACAGTGTATGATGATATGCAGAAGCAATATTTGGAGATGTTTAAAAAGAAAAGAAAGAGGGAGCAGAAAGAATGACAGTATCTTGCTTCCATAATGCCTGTTCATGGGATGTGGGTAATCTTCATTTGCTGCCCACCAATGTTGACTTCATCCATAGTTTTGTTTATGTTCTGATTGGTACTAAAGGAACATGTAAAAGAGCAGGAAATTTCTGTAGAGTTATTGATAGGAACACTAATTGTGAAGGGCGGATGAGGTCCAAGTTCACTGCATAGAAAACAGAACTCTGGCTGGATGACAAATCCAAAGTTATATACCATTTCATCCATATTCACCTCTGCCAGCAGTACAGGTGGGCTGCATGAATTTGTCTCTGTAGCAGGGTGTGAGGCTGCAGGGGTTTAGACAACCCTGATAGCAGTGGGCAGGAGATGCAGCTGCTGGGACGTGACTGCAGTCAGGACAGTGGGGTTTGTCAGGGGTTACTCGGGGCCAATGGGAAGTGGCTTATTAAAATGTCCACCTGGAGAGCCGTGTTTTTCTGAGAGACTGTATCAACCTGCAGCTTGCTGGACACGCTAATTAACTGCAGGGTACCTTGCTTTGTTTACCACCTCTTCTAATATGCAAAGTAGGGAACATCAAAGGAAATTACACAGGCATATGCAAAGCAAAGGGAGGTTGTGTTTCACACAGTGCATAGTTGAAAGTAGTTGAAGTGTATCTTTTGCTGTGCCCCACAGCACTGCAGGTACTAAAGTTTGCATTGGTTCAACAACTAAGTAGATAATTTTGTGGAAGAAAAATTTATAAAAGGCTGTTTACACAAACCCTTCAGGTTTAAGAGACTCCTGATCATTGGAGATCTTGGAGGCTGGGGGTATATTCTGGGACAATGTCATTGTATGTGTCTAAAAAACTGCCTACATCAGAACCATTACTTCTTCTAGTAGCTTCTTATTCATTGTTTTGCCCAGGTGTTGTATCCTTTATGTTTCAAAAGGAGTGTTACTGGAAAATCAGGATTACAGTCCTCCATGAGAGTGGGATTTTTAGTCATGAACGGGTGGTTTTGCGCCTTTCCGCACACAAAAACTTCCAAAGATTATTCCAAACCAGGGACAAGCATCTGGGTCCATCTGTACACTAATTCATCTTATGCCTCTTCTTACTCTTCTAGAAACTGGGGCTGCTGGCACTCATCAATGAAGAGAGCCATTTTCCTCAAGCTACTGACTCCACCTTACTGGAAAAGTTGAATACCCAGCATGCTGTATGTGATGTTGTGCTCATGTTTTCAGGCAAATTGTGGAGGGTTTCTTTGCTTCAGTAGAAATTCATTGTTCAGTTATATGGGTGAATAGAGTAGAGGCTGACTCAGTTATCTGGAGGAACATGCCCTCGTTACCGTTCAGTTAAAGGTTCTGTATTGGTCAATAAACCAAACTCTGCCCTTAGAGCTCTGACAGCCTGCAGTAACTCAGATTTGTTTTCCCCTGATTTAATGAATATTCACCTTGATGTCACTTCCTGAAAGGTTACTGTTTCCTCTGTCAAGATTAGTGTAACCTTTATTTGTGATTCTATAACTATGTTTGAGAGTTTCTGGGATACAAGCATAGCTACCAATCTTGGTAACTGCAGGTTTCAGACAGAGCCTTCTTTTTCAAAGTGCCTTTAATAGATGGTTCTGCCAGATGGGTCCAGGTTTAGTTTAATGCCTTTTTAGATGCTATACATCTGTTATT
The DNA here is from genome assembly GCF_000747805.2 of Chaetura pelagica. Lineage (NCBI taxonomy): Eukaryota > Metazoa > Chordata > Aves > Apodiformes > Apodidae > Chaetura > Chaetura pelagica. The sequence continues at coordinate 2,496,572 of NW_009954552.1, forward strand.
ACTGCATTTGAAGCAGCCCAGACAAACAAATCCTATTATCATTGTAAGTTGGTTCTTTGCTTTTGGAGCACTAATCTTCTGGGGGGTTCACTGGAAGACAGTGGTTTGTTAAAGTCCGAGTTGAGAGGGTAACGTGACCCCTTGTATCATTCCAGTCCCTGATCCCCTTCCCCAAATATTTTTCTCTTTTCTTTCCTCTCCAATTAGAACAATCCTTTTTATGTAAAACCAAGAGTTGCCGTTCACAACTTTGGAGTGAAGCACTACGCTGGGGAGGTAATTTTCTTTATTTGCTGAAATTATTCCAAACAGTTTTCATTAGCTTAATTTTTCCCTGGGGCTGCTCAAAATTAACTAAAGCACTTTGTTTCCTCAGCACTTTTTACAGTGCCTCTCTTGTGAGAGGTGCTTGCTACATGGCTTGTTGTTTGAACCAGCTCTGTTTCCTTCTAGGTCCAGTATGATGTCAGGGGGATCTTGGAGAAGAACAGAGACACTTTCAGAGACGATCTCCTGAACTTGTTACGTGAAAGCAGGTATGTTTCTGCGATTTTTGTTTAGGACATGTTTAAGGATTTGTTGTATCACCTAATTGTGCTGAAGTTCAAAAATGCTGGATGTTGCTTAGCATCAGACATTGACAGTGTTGAAATGAGCATAGAAGAAATACCACAGGTACTTGTAAGCAGATCTGACTGAAATTGTTTCTCACAAAGTCAAGTTTACTCACATTGTACAGTACCTCATTCCTGTTCAGACAGGGGGTTGCTAGAGAGAGCTCACTTGCTACTCAGTGGTGGGTAAGGATGCTGAAAGCTAGTGATGGTTTTTAACTGTTTCAGGGTGCCTTATAGGCAGTGTGCATGCATGGCTTTTTTCCTTCATGTTCAGCCAAGTTTGCTTGTATTTCTGGCATTCCCTGATTTGATTGAAAGCTTAGTGTCAGGGACCTACCACAGTTCTAATTGCAGGATAGTAATTGCTTCAGAGGGAGAATTTCTAGAGCGATTTATGTAACTGAAAGCCTGGGCTTGAGTGTCTTCAGTACCTGTGTGCCTCCTGTCATTCTGCTGTGTAAGATCTCAAGATCCTTACAGTGGTGCCGTGTGAGCCCGAGTGGTACCATGTCCCTTTCAGTAGGCATATTCTTGAGACTCCAGGACACAAAAGGGTGAAAGAAGAGGATGGAGCTGAGCCCAGGGGTTACTGTCTCAGCTGTTGCCCTCACCCATCCTGTCCAGTCCTCCTGCCTTGCTGTGAGAGTTGCTTGTTGGTAAATCCCTTAAGCCCATCTGTGCAGGGGAAACGGTTAATAAGCATTTCCCTCTCCATGTTGTTTGTTGTGGTTTCATGACACATTTGATGTAAGATCTGTCAATTGAAGTATATAGTTGAAAGTAATAAATGAGTTAAAGCTGCTGGGCCTGGTTTTGCTCTAGCACCGACATCTGTCTGGAGCTCAAGTTAAAAGGTCTGTGCCTCTGTAAGGTGGTCAGAGGAGGAAACCTCAGTGATAGGGTAGAAAACAGCATACATAACTGGTATCTAAAAGTGAGGCTCATGTGGGAGGTTGTCTTATGTTATGGCCCCAAACAAGCTGAAAGTCTTGTTTTTCAGTCTTTGTTCAGGTACAGTTCCCATTACGGTCAGCTGGAGTTTTGGTTGAGTGAGTGAAATAAAATACAGTAAGGACTCTAGAGCTTCACACTTCATTTCCCTAATGATGTACTGGGAGTGAAAAAGAAAGAACACCCTGGTTTTGTTTTGCTTTGTTTTGTTTCGTTTTTTCTCCCCTGCATAACTTCTGTAAAGGCAAAATCTATTGTTCATTAGAGATTATAGAGAAAATCAATCAACATGGATCGAGGAGCTGTTTTCTGAGGGACAGTGCTTTCTTTGCATTCTACAGTGGCAAACCTCCTAGTCTGATAAAATGTACTTCAGTGATACTTTTATTCTTTCCTATTTCAGCCTTGACTTCATCTATGATCTATTTGAACACATTTCAAGTCGCAACAGTCAAGACACTCTTAAATGTGGAAGCAAGCACCGAAAACCCACCGTCAGTCTCCAGTTCAAGGTTAGTTAATGTGTCTTCTCTGCTCTGTAGCTAATCAGTGATAAATAAACCTTGTTCAGCAAAGAACAGTTGCAGATTAAAACAGGCAAAACTTCAGCATCAAAACATTGCTGTGTCTTCTGTGAAACCGCACTTACTAATCAACTAATTAGCTAGCTTCATGCAGACACTACCCTTCACATCACACCACCCACACAGAACTCCTATTGCTTTCCACTTGCTTATTTGTCTTTATTTTAAAGCTTATCCATTATGTTGATCTCTCTCACCCTAGTTTTTCTTTCTAATCTAGAACTGGCCAGAAAATAGCACAAAGCCTTACAGCACTGCCTTTATGCTAAGAAGAGTAAGCACTGCATAAATACCTCATTAAGATGTTGCCTTACTTTTTAACTTAAAGTTTGGGAGCAGTTTCATTAAACCACTTTTTTATGAGGCTTTGTAGCTCTCTCATCAAAAATGGCACCAAATTAAAATCTAGCATAAAGTCTATCTGAAAATTATTAAAAGAGAAAGATTGGCACGAAACTTTTTCTAAATTGCATGAGTACAAGTCTGGATTAGTTGTCTTTCATTTTGTTTGAATTAATATACATTTGCACCTTTCATTCACTTTTTTTTTAAAAAAGGAGCAGACTCAAACCCCTTGAGGGCAGATTTTATCCTAATAGACTATTGCTAAGTGTTGGACAGAACAGCAAGGGGTGTATGCTGGGGCACATATGGTGTCTTTTATTAAAAACACTGGTGTTATGTTCCCTGGACAGCTTGCTTTGTGCTACCATCACTTGTCTCAGACAATACCCCCTTTTTGTAGTGAGGTGGTGTCATTTGCTAGCTCTCTGGGATAGGAGAAGGTACTGGGGGATAGCAAAAGGTACTGTTTCCACTTAGTCATATGTACTTGTGCAAACTAGACCTTTAGAATGTTACTGCATAAGGATTGATCGTAATATTGTGCACACTGTGCAAGGTAGACCATAATGTAGAGTTCCTTCTCTTCTCTGTCAGGGTCCCTCGACAACATAAAGCTTGATAAAACGTTAAATCAAAACATTGCTGCCTCTTATCTACAGCTGCGGTAACTGACTGTTAACCAGCTGGGCTGCTTTACAAGAGGTTGACCTTCGCATCCTGCCATCCCCAAAGATTTAAGTTGCGTGGTTTTTTATGTTTTAAGCCTTCCAGGGATTAGTCCATTTCATTTCAACTGAAGATAAGAACTTTGCCTCTGCAGTTTTATTCTCATGATGGGTTGGTTAACTCTTCTTTTCGTTTGACAGCCTGCCGAGTGCAGGCCTGGGGCTGCTCACAGAAGAGCTGAGGTTACATACCATCTGTTTCAGCCCATCGCTTAAAGCAGGGCAAACTTCAGATTAGCTTGTCACCTGACAGTGACTTAGAGGCGTGCAGCACTGTGCAGAATCTGTCTGTCTGTACCACAGATGAATGAGAAAATAGGCTAAACCATTTTTGTTCAGACTGACCAACTTTTCCAGTCTCTGTAAGTAGTAGCCTGTGTTGAGAGCATTGGCTTAGTTGTCCATAAATGTTGAAATGTTCACACAGCTTTGATACAGATGAAGCCTTTACTTTTTGAAGCTGTAAATATTTGTCTTTGTGTCTTCTGGCTGTTCAGTGTTTGCTGCCCTTGACTCCTGGTCCCTAGGCTTGCAAAGGCAAACAAACCAAGAACTATCATTTATGTTCCCAGTCACTTCACCATTTGTTCCCTTCTTCTTTGTACCAGCTCCTGTGCACAGCCACAACTCTGCCTGTTGCCTTTATCCCTTCATGTTTAATCATCAAGAAAGTCCTCGGTTTAAAGCAAGATTTAGGTTTAAAACAAGATAAAGCCCAGATTAAGCAAGAATTTGTTCTAACAGACTGACATTGGCAGTTTTGTTCCAGAATATATGGTAGGACACACAGTGTTGCTCCTTTAAAAAGTGAATTTTCTGTCTCCTTGGCTTCCTTCTCTGTATTCTCTCTCTTGCCTGGCATGCAGTGCCACCTTTGAGAGGTGAAACATCATCACTGCAAGCTTTCCGGGCTCTTCAGAGCATTGGCTTCTTTCCTATAGTCATTTCTATCTGCAAAGTAAATGCAAAATTTCAGTTAAAATGGTTTATCATACTTAATGATACAGAATGACACAAGTTGGAATAAGGTAAGGAATGATGGCTCAGGCAAGAAAGGCGCGGATGTGTAATTAAAGCAATAATCATAAAAGGACTGAGGGATTTTTGTGATTTTTATCTCCAGGCTGCGGATCAGACAACTGATAGGCTAATGTGTATTGGGTCATTCAGAGTTCTAAAACTAGGGAAAAAAACATGTTTTCTTCCATGTTGGCTTTTTTTTTAGCTGAAGCTTGTAATTTTTCTTTTTATTGTTAAATGCAATTAGCTGTCACATAAAATAACTGTGAATCTGTCTGTTTAATGCTGTTAGTAAGATGTGTTTTCTTTACCACTCAATCCTCTATGCAATTTTGGCTAATTTCAGGAGGGGGGCATTTTAAAACCTAGCATTGGTAACACAGTGTCTACTGTATTCTAGAGTAACACTTGTTTTCAGAAATGTTTAATATTTTTTCTACCCTCTTCTTGACTTATGGTATTGTCAGAATGTCCTTTTATAAAGAAACGTTGAGACTGCAAAGGAGAGAGGATCTCCCTCTGTACAAAATGCTGCTGATAGCAGAAAAAATGAAAAATGAGTTGGTGTTGGGTGGTTAAAATAAAAAGATGATATCTGGGTTTGAGAACATTTCAGTTTTACCTTAGTCCCCTTATCCTTCCTTTTGACCTTATCAAGTTGAGCAATTTGGGAAGTGGATCCTAAGTCTCAACCAGTTTAACCAGAAGATCCCTGAAACAGTGATTTTCCAGTTTGGTGTTTCCTTGTGAACAGTGTTCTTCCTATCACTGTGAAACAGCCATGTCTTGATTAGAAGGGCCTGTGGAAGAAACGAAGATGCATGCATTGATTCTGTAAGTTTTGAAGCAAGAGCTTACAAGGTGGAGTCATTTCTGATGTATACCACTAGGTGCTGCAGTTTAGATACTGTCTGCAGTGCTCAGCTGCAAGAGCTTTTGCTGGGGCACCTTGCTGGTACAATAAGTCAGCTAGTGAAGCGCTGTCTTCTTTCTACCTGTGTTTTAGGAATCTCTTCATTCTTTAATGGCGACGCTGAGTTCTTCAAATCCCTTCTTTGTTCGGTGCATCAAACCTAACGTGCAGAAGGTAAGTTTTTAAATTGCGCCCCTCTTCTCTGTACATCTCAGGCCTAATTTTTCACTGCCTGTTTGGTTATTTACCTCTGTTTGAAGGAGCGGCTGGTGTTCTACGCTGACTATGTAAAAGGCTCTACCAGGTGAAGGCACCGGGAAAGACTTGATTTTTTGGCATGTGGGCCATGTCTTTGGACACCTTTTTAATAGTCATTGCTCACAGCTCTGGGTAATGATTGGCTCAATGGATGGTTATAAAAGGAAGGTGAAAAGCTATGCTGCATGTTTGATAGCTCTGTGAGCCTTTTTAGGAAGAAAATGTCAAAACTGCAAAGTTTGTTTTAAACAAAAGCATAACAAAACTGTTGTGAATGACCAATTGTCAATCAGACTCTTAGTCTTTCAATTTATATACAATTCTAGGTGTCTTCATGCTGGCTGTTTTGTTCTGTTTCAGAGTTGTGTTTTTTAAGCAGATATGGAAACTAAGGCTTAAAGTATCAGTTTGTCTTTTGAATCACAAATAATGAAATGGAACATCAAGATTTACTTAGGTATGGAAGGCTTTCTAGAAATGAAGCAGTAAGTGTCTAGTAGTTGCTGAAGTTAAGTATTGTCAGCCCAGTCCTGATATTCTGGATTTTTTACTTTATAAACTGTGATTCAGGTATGGTCTGCTTATGTAAAAAATGCAGCAGGCAGAGGTACTAATGAATCTGGTTCATGGTTTTCAAGTGGCAATTTAGAAACAGGTGACTTTGCTATAAATCCAGTTTTACGTGTTACATTTTTCTGGGATGACTGGCTAATCAGGACACTAACACACAAAACCTGGTGTATTTCATTGCTGTTTTCTGTGTTATATGGATGATTTATCTTTGACTTTCAGTGCCAATGTTTTCAGTTTCTAACCATTCACTTGTGCAGTGTTACTCGTGGTGTGTAAAATAGCATGCAGATCGATGGTACCTTAGCAAGAAGGAACAGCCTGGAAGCAAATAAGATCTGATTTATATGTCTGAATCGTTTGGTGCTCTGAGGTGTGCAGCCAGCAGGTAGCCAAACCCACATGGTTGGCAGTGCTGTGGCCAGCAGCTGGGGTCTGTGAGCTTGTGTGTGTAAGCAAAGATCCTGGTCACTGAGGGAGGGCAGTTTTGAAAAGTTTGTTTTCTTCCCTGTTCCCTTTTCTGCTTGGGAGCCCCATCATCTTTATAAAGCCCACCTGCCGCCACCGGACTGTAAGAATTTCAATGACTAGCACATTTTCCTCATTTGTCCTTTTGCATCCCAGTAAGGCTCATCTCACAGAATCACAGAATTGCTGGAGTTGGAAGGGACCTCTAGGGATCATCTAGTCAAACTCTCCCACTGAAGTAGGATAACCTAGAGCACTTTACTCAGGACTGTCTCCAGGTGTATTTTCAATATCTCCAGAGAAGGAGACTCCACAACCTTCCTGGGCAGCCTGTTCCAGTGCTCTGTCACTCTCACTGTAAATAAGTTTTTCCTTATATTTAAATGGCACTTCCTATGTTCCAGCTTGTACCCGTTGCCCCTCGTTCTGACGCTGGAAACTACTGAGAAGAGCCTGTTGCCATCTTCCTCACACCCACCCTTTAAATACTTTACTTAGATACTTACAGGGTCTCCCCTCAGCCTTCTCATCTCCAGACTAAAGAGTCCCAGCTCTTTCAGCCTTTCCTCATAAGAGACATGCTCCAATCCCCCAGTCATCTTTGTCACTCTCCTCTTGACTCTCTCCAGTAGCTTCCTGTCTCTCTTGGACTGGGGAGCCCAGAACTGGATGCAGAATTCCAGCTGTGCCCTCACCAGGGCAGAGTAGAGGGGCAGAATGACCTGTCTTGACTCACTGGCCACACTCTTCTTTTATGCAACCTAGCATTCCACTGGTAAGGTGGTAAGGGCACATTTCTGACTCATGGATAATTTATTGTCTATCAGGACTCCAAGATCCTTCTCCTCAGAACTGCTTTCCAGCAGATCCACCCCTAACCTATATTGGTGCTTGGGGTTCTTCCTCCCCAGGTGTAGGACCCTACATTTGCTCCTATTGAACCTCATGAGGTTCTTCCCTGCCCAGCTCTCCAGCCTGTCCAGGTCACTCTGGATGGCAGCACAGCCCTCTGGAGAGTCAGCCACCCTTCCCAGTTTTGTACCATCAGCGAACTTGCTGAGGTGACACTCTGTCCCCTCATCCAGGTCATTGATGAACAAGTTGAACAAGTCTGGACCGAGTATTGATCCCTGGGGGACACCACTGGTTACTGGCCTCCCACTCGACCCTGATTGTTGATCACCACCCTCTGAGATCTCCACAGTACCAAAGTCACAAGGATTTGCCATGATTGATTCAAGAACCAAGCACTGTTGCATTTCCATAGCAAGGAAAATTGAGTTTCCAGTGCATGCTCCCTTTTGCTCTACCAGTCTTTTCCCACTAGAATGCTCCATCCCTGACAAATTTGGCATATACTACTGTATCTGCATATATATTTTACTGTCATTAAAACAAAGTTCTTACGGTATTATCAACTAGGCAAATGGAAGGAGCTTGAGTCGGCCTCAGTCACAGGAAGCCATGTCTTAATGGCAGGAGTGCATGCAGGAACAAAAAGACAATCCCTTCCAAAGTGTGTATAAAATGTCACTGAAATCTTACACAGAAATGTTTGTCCTTGTTTTTCATTTGCTTTTCATTTGATTGCAACTTTCACTTGATCCAATGCTTTTACCAAATAAGAAGTTCTATTTGAAGAACAAAAGTAGAGAACAGGGTCACACAGTTTGCCTGTTGTAGCTGTTTGGGTAGAAGACTTGATGGAAAATGAGAAGGAAAGCCATATATAATTCTTGTCGTTGGCATTTGTCACTCATGGAAGTGTTGTCAAAATGCATCTTTGGGATTCACTGTTGTCATTTTTGTCTGCTGTGCACTGCTCTCTGCTTCCCCCTACCCCATGTCTCACAGACACAGTGGTTTTTCGTGCCAGTATTGGGACATTGTTGGTATGGCTCCTTCTGCAACGATGCAGGTACAGGAACAGGCACATGAATGGTATTTGACTCCTATGTAGCTCAGCTGGATTCTGTGGATGCCCATCACATTAAACATTTCATAGTTTATCCTGACACACAACTTGTTGCTTCTTTTCAGTTAGACAAAGGAAAACAAGGTGAGTCAGTTTGCATAGCTCTGCAGCAGCACAGCTCAGACACATTAGCTGTGCATGGGCTACCAGGGATTACCACATATGTGACTCACTGTGCAGGGTTGGTTAGAAACATTGCTGCTTGAGACATTTGGATGAGCCACTGAAATGGAGTAAATGGGATTGAAAGAAAGTAAAAATCTTAAGGGAGCATTTTCCTCTGTGTTTTCTGCTAATACATTCTTTACTCTGTGGTGACAGTGATATGGAATGCTAAAATGTCACTCTTCAAAAACTGCTTGCCAAATAAATAATATGAATGAAAGAAGTGTTTTAAGTGCTTTTGGGAAATACGCTGCATTAAAGACAAGCTGCACCAGAGAGACTTGACAAGGAGAGAGCAGAAGTTGTGTTACCAGGATCAAAATCTCTCAAGCTACTCATTGCTCTCTGGTCAGGTACAAATAGGTGACAGACCTACTGGAAAGCATCCTCTGTAACTTTGGAGAGGAGGAGGTGCTGTTCAAGAGCAGTTTTACTCTGGAAGTATATTTTAATTCTGTAGGTGAATGAGCTTGAGCAGATGGAAGGAAAATGCAAGCCTTTGAAAATCAGAACATGCAGCAGACAGTGCTTCTTCTTTTCTTCTAGATGTTGACGTGTTTTCATGTTGGATAAAAGATGTGATAATTTACAGTAATTATTTTATATTTTAATTGGTCAAAAGTTTAATTTTTAAAGATGCTTCAGTGGCAAGCAAGCCCAACTCAGCATATACAGTAAACCACTGTATATTTACATATCAAAGCAGGATCTACATTAGAACAATGTCCAAAAGGGAGTGCACAGAGGACATGACCTTTTGTCACAAGACATTTCAGCAAGCAGGCCTCAAACCAAAGAACAGAGGACCCATTAATCTTTGGGAGACCCCTGCACAATTGGTGTATCTGTTTTCACAGTTTCCAGTCTGTTCTGAACTAGCCATAATGTGGAAACTTTTCCACTTGGTATGCTTAATTAGTATTTTCTGCTAATGAAGGGGTCTTTCTCCTCAGCTCCCCTTACCTTCAATGCAGCTTGCAGAATTACATATCATTTCATCTTTTTTATCCTCAACATGTCTTTCTCTGTTTCTTGGTCTCATGTTTCTTTTCCTACCTCCTACTCTGTTTGATAATGATTCCTCCCTTCAGCCTTGCCTTTTCTGGTCTCCATCTATCCTTTTTGTGTGCACCTTAAATTAAACAGAAACAAGCACCACCACCAAAAAAATATCCCAAACAAAACAAAACAAAACAAAAGTCTTTTTAAAACAAGCTATTTCTAGAGCCATCAGCTGAATGTTTCTTCCAGCTTGCTGCTGTCTATGCAGTTGCTAGCTAAGCCTTGGTGCTCCTCAGGAGACAGTTCAGCATAAATTTAAGGTCTGAATTTCTTATGCAGACTGTTTCTGGGGCAGAAAATTTCCTGTTGGGCTGAAGGAGCCAGCCTTAGGCAGGCTGGTTCATGAGCCTTCTCCAGTTCCCTTCTCCATTTAAGAATTTTCTTCAGAAAATATAATCAATAGTGAGTGGCATTATATTAGCATAATCATAGTGAGTGGCCCACACCTCCAGTATCTGGGTGGCCTCATCTGTGCTGGACTCTTGATTATTACAGCTGATCCTGATTATTACAGCTTGCAGTGATGGTTTTGCCACTGGCAAGATAAAAATCACTTTCTCTGGAGTGTCTGAGCTCTGATGGGGCAATTCTGTTTTCTCTGCAGGTTTGAGGTTTTTTTAAATCATTATGGGTTTTTTTTAATCTTAAAATGTAATTAGGTAAGGTAAAGAAACGAATCATAGAATATGCTGAGTTGGAATGGACCCATCAGGATCATCGAGTCCAACTCCTGTGCCTGTGTAGGGCACCTCAAGAATTGCACCATGCGCCTGAGAGCATCATGCAAACACTTCTTGAACTCAGACAGGCTTGGTGCTGTGAGCACTTCCCTGGGGGGCTTGTTCCAGTGCTTGACCATCCTCTGGATGAAAAACCTTTTCCTGATATCCAACCTAAACCTCCCCTGATTCAGCTTCCTGCCATTTACCTGAGTCTTGTCATTGGTCACAGGAGTGAAAAGATCAGTACCTGCCCCATCTCTTCCTCTTGTGAGGTCACCCCTCAGCCTCCTCTTCTCCAAGCTGAATAATCCAAGTGACCTCAGTCACTCCTCCTCATATCCCATCCAGACCCTTCACCATCCTCGTGAGACAAAATTAAACCTGTATAATAAACCTACTTCAGAACAGGGGTTTCAGGGAACAACAGAAAAATTGAAACTAGTAGCAACTTTGAAATTCAAAGCAAGACCAGGAGAAAAAGGTCTGTAATAAGTTCTGGCAGGCTTAGAGCTTCTTAGGAGTCCTATCATGCTTCATATTCATTCTGATACAATTACTATCAAGGCAAGATTGCCAACGTGGCTTCTGGGGACAGAGTCATTTGAAGGGATCAAGGTACAGCTCTTGGCACCTGCAATGTCCTTTGAGGCATCGGTCAGTAATGGCCATGAGACACCCTGGAATAGCAAGCAGTATGTCCCCTAATAGGAAATGAGATGCAAACTTATTTTGCTTGGCATCTGAATTAAACGTGCTTTTACAATAGCTCTGAATCATTACAAAGGTAAGTTTATCATTATACCAACATAAACAGCAACCGAGAGTACAGCTCAGGGATGCAGTATGAAGGAACAACGAGAGCACAGCTTGGCCTCATCAGTGAGGATCAGTGTATGGAGCAGGTACAAGATCAGTAAATGCAATGTGTGAACAAGTTGGAATTTGCAATATTGTTATTCTGAGCCTTGACCGTATGAATGACTGAGTTTGCCTTGTAGAGACATTTTTTGCAGAAATATGGATAAGGACAGTCTAACACTGCTGCATTGAAAATAGCGCTAAAATCTTGACAGAAGCAGAGAGGGGGAGACTGAGCTTCAAGGATATCCTGCTAGACCTTCAGCACAGTATTGCTAAGCATCTGGATAAAACTTTTAAATGTAAAGTCTTTATTTTTAAAAATTATCCTTAAGAAAGTGTTACAGCTTCAAACTTATATACACAACCTACTGCAGTTGAGTCCACACTTTTTAGTTTATGCTTTGCTTTATATGCCAACCTCAGTCACTCTGCAGACTCTGGGTCACCTTTCTGAGGAGCAGATGCCCTTGTGGGCTTTTAAAGATGCTGAGCCCATCAGTTAAAAGCTAAAAAACCCTAAATGGAGACATCTTCATGGTTTCCTCTTTTAGTTGTAGAGCCCTGGAGTAGCCCTTCTGTAGTGAAGCTGCACTGTTCTCTGGTGCAGGGACCTAGCAGATTACAGGGTAAATTTGACTGGCTATCCCTAAGAAAAAGGGAATAGAAAGCATGATCATCACATTAACAGCTACTCTGTCATACTTCGAAAGTAAAGAGAATAGATTATATGGTCCATATGCAGCTCCTAGGCATCTGTGGTACTATCTGTAGAAAATTAAGGTCTGTAGCATTAATTTACAGCAGTGTGAGTAGTTCATATATTACAGGAGATCCTTACTACCTATTTAAAAAATCTCTCTTTAATCTCAGTTCTCAATAAATACTTGTTTTAAGGCTGCTTTCTGGCTGCCAATTACTGCTGTCATTGCTTCAGGAGGAAGCAGAGCCACAGGCTCTAAGCACAGATTAGGCTTGCTGGGGCATCCTGGGTCACGCTCAGGGAGCTGCTGTTCAGGCTCATCCTTTGGGAGAAGAGCAAAAACATGGCATGTTGGCCTGATCTCACAGGCCAACAAGTGCATGGGGCCAAATTATTTATCCTTAACCTGCAACTAGCTTATAAGGCTTTGTTGGTTGTAATCAGGAAGGCACAGTTGTAAGGTGTGGCATCATGCCCAGCTGCTGCCATGTGATTCAACTGCCTGGATCTTGTCGCCTAGGGTTTTGCAGAATTGCACAGCTTCAAATCAAGACTTGTATGTCCCAGCTGCAGCATTTACTGGCACATCACTGGAGTAATTAGGTCAGACACTAGAAGACTCCTTAGGTAAAAATGATAAGGAGAGTGGGTGTGAGGAAAGCAATTGCTCCTGCTTGCAAAGTGCTGGCAGTGATGTTACATGTGGATCTGAATCCCTGGCTGAAAAATTGATGATTCCTTCAAGGAGTTTCATGCTGCACAGGCAGAGCCTATCTTCTGGGTCACCTTTGAAAGATCACTCCCATGACCCCTGTGGTGCAGCTTGCCAGTTACGCTGCCTGGGAGCCACCGAGTTGTCCCTTTGTCCCCATCGAGTGTCGCTGCTTGCTGGGCTGAAGTAGGTCATTCCGCTCTCCAAGCAATCACCCAGACAGGCATGTCCTTCTCCTCCATCAAGGTTTGTTGTTTACTAATCAGGACTGACTATGCATCCCTTTGCTAAGTGTATTAAGGTTCCTCTTTCAGTGACCGTGGTATAAGGAGTTTAAAATTGAGGTCTTTTGTGGCTGGGAAAAAGAGAGCTGAGATGGGGTGCTGCCAGGGAGGAAGCAGACGCTGTGCTGTTAAGGTTGCATCAAACTCCAGGCAGTGCTGGCAAACAGATTTTTGCATGTTTTGCAGCACGTACATGCACAGCTGTCAAGTTTCCTGGAAAGACCATTTGGTAGGATTCTGTCCACAAGTGGAAGGAGTCGGCTTTGGATCTCACAAAGTAGCTGCAGCAGTGTGCTCGTGTCAGCAGGGTGGGGGGATGCATGGGGAGCAAACACTGCCTCAGGAAGGACTTGGGGGAAGGTGGCCCAAACTTCAAAATGCTGGAATAGTTCTGGGGAAAAACAAAGTGCCAAGGAGTGGGGTATTTTTAAGGAGTGACACTTGCTGTGTAGTTCAGTGTAATACTTGGAAGTGAGGAGTTTGCTGCAGCAATTGATTTGACAGCAGCAGAGGGTCTTACCGCCTCCAGCTGGCTGAAGGCGCTGCAGTAGAGAATTACTGCAGTAATTATCTGCATTTTGTGCTACCTGTTGGATTTTGTTGTGTTTTATAAATTCCTTCATATGTAATTGTGTGATGTGTATGTGCATTTGTGGAACTGCATCTGCTGATCCCAAGTCTGAAGTATTTGCTTTGTATAAATACCGAAGAAAGAACTTGGCTTTTCTTCCTTCTTGCGCACTCTACCAACTATTTGAATTGCAGGCATTGTCATGCAAATGTATGCACAGAAGAAGTGTGTACTTCATCAAGCTTTGGAAGTTTTCTTACTACAACAAAACAAAATCCCCCCACATCTCTAGATGGCAATTTACATTCAAATCCTGTTTGCTGTGTTCTCATGGTAACTACTGCAGGGAAATATGCACAGTCCATGATAAATAGCCATCCTTAGAGCTCTAAAAGCATCGCTGGGGTACAAAGTGTTGTTCTCTAGCAAAATCTTTAATGTTTGTAGCTCTCTTGCCAAACTGTGTCTTAGGGCATTTTGTGCATTTTATCTCTTAAGGTTTAGGAATTTGTTGGCTGTGAAATATATTTACATTCTTGATGCCTATAAGGTGAGATTAGCCCTTGTGTCCTGTTAGTCAGGAAGATCTACAGCGATTGCTGTAGAGCCAGCCCTCGCTAGGCTTGACTTCC
>NW_009954552.1:2510735-2528375 GCF_000747805.2 Chaetura pelagica
CTTGAAATACCAGTGAGCTGAAGAAAGCCCTGTTCTCTCTCTGTGTGTGTGCATAGCTGCAACTGCTAAAGATTCAGTTTTTCACAATGGGCGAACGCTGAAGGGTGAAAAAGCCTTAAAAGGTAAGGGATTTAATTCATGCAGGTTTTTTAATAATTTTGATCTTGCGTACTTGGACATGCAGTGGACTTGTAGAAAGATAAAAGAAAGTGTCTAGAGTTTGGCTCAGCAAGCTGTACTGGAAATGTTTCTGGGCTTGTCTTTTCTTTTCAAGAGGGTAAATGCACACAGAATCAAGTTTGTGAAAAAATGACTAAATTTACTGGTATAATCATATTTTCGAAAGGCAGGAGAATTTTGCTGCCAAGCAGTCTGATTTCATAAATCATACTCTTTGAAAGTTAAAGGGGTGATTGTTCACAGAGCAGGGAAGAAGTCAGCAAAAGTAGAGCTGTGTGTGCAGAGGGGGGGAAGACCTGTTCTGTAATGACAAGCTGCTTTCTGGAGAAGGATCTTTTCTGTTGTTCAGCAATCAGTGGGATAGATTCAGGATAACCAGTTCTGTTAAGTTTAGGACTTTAGTGTTCCTGTAATTTATTAAGGCACAAGGCATGGCTGCAGTTTTGCTTTACATGATGAGAAAGCAACACTGGGGACAAGTGTGTTGGGGGGTGGGGGAGTCCAGTGAGATATCTGCAGCACACAGAAGTCTAAATAGTTTTGTAGTTCTACCGGAGAAACTTGATGGGGCACATTTGAGACAGTAATTTTTTCACCATAGAAGTACAGAAAATGGAATGTGCCTGGAAAAAAGAAGTATTAATTGCAGCAGTAATGGAAAGGAGGAGTATGAGGAGGAGTATATTTTTACTGTGTTTGCTGTATGAACTCCCCCCTTCCACCCTTGATGAAATAGACCCTCCATCCCAGCAGGTAAAATAGCTCTGATCTTCACCACTGACTGCCTTTGCTTCTGGGATCTGCATTTTGCTCCTTGCTTTCCCACTTAAGAGCTTGCCTCTGTATACATTAGGATTCAGCCACAGGGTAGAAAATTTGTATAAAATTGCTTGAGAGAACCTGTTACGGAGGGAATGGGTTTGATCCAGCGTCATTGAAGTCTATGGGAGTTTTATTCTGGTCTCAAGAAGAGCAACCCTAGATTTGCCTTGCAAATCTAAACGGGGAAGATACAATCTGATTAAGTGCCTATGAGACTGGGAAAATGGGGTTCTCATAACTTGCAGTAGTTGTTCTCTCACTGAGGTTAAGGTACATCCTTTTAACCCCAAATAATAACAGTGGTGGTAGGTCAGAATGTAGGTACATCAATGATAAGTATTCAATATTTCTTTTCCTAAAACTGCTTAGTTTCAAAAAAGGTAAGATTTGTTTTCTTTTTCAAGAGTTTTCTTAGAAAAAGAAGTATTTTCAACCTGTAAGATAAATGGAAGCATAACAACAATGTTTTTTTCCAGTACAGCTACATTACTGATAGAAAATACCTGAAAGTTATAGTACTGTCCCAACTATTCACAGATCTTTTTCACGTAAGAAGCAGCAGGTAATGTTTAAGAGTAGACTTGGGTCAGCTGCTAAGCTTCATTCTTTTCAGCTGTCTATTTGTGTGTCTATGTGGCTTTTCTTAATTAAATCACAGGATGCAGCAAAGAAGCCAAGATTTTATGGGGGTAAACCTCACAGCGCATTTGTAAAGACAAAGTACTCTTCAGAACATCTGCTGTCACCTTGTAAGAAGAAACTTTAAACATGAAATATTTGCCAAACTTGCATCAAAGCATCTTATCTTTGTTCTAAATTACACTCAGAATTTTCTGTTTCTGGAGGTTTTAGGCAGTTCATAAGCCTAAGAAGCAAGGCAGCTTGATTCCTAACACTGGTTTTATTTCAGTGGTAGAACTGCAGAAGTGAGGTTGTGTGTTCAGCTGTTTGAAGTGGAATGTGATAACTGCAGTGTCGATGTTTCAGGATATCAGCTGGGTCATAGCTGTGTGAGGACAGTCAGCCTAAACAACAGGAAGTAATCGGCTGATGTGTGATGAGGTTTGAGATTGCTGTTGTTGGTTTGTCTCTTCCATGTTCCTGATGTCACCGTTCAGTTGACAGGTAGCTGGGCAGTGGGTGCTCCTCGTGGGAGGGAGGTGGTAGCACCAAAATGCCTCAAGCTCTGTGGGCAGCAGTAGTTCTGTTGTTTGGTCCCAAGCACAGGGTAAGTGTACACTCTGTTCAGGTCTCTGAAGTTCCTGGTGAGCCAGGAAGCCCATGGCACCATGTACATCAATCAAAGCACTAAGAAGCTTTTCATTTTGGTTGCCTCCTTGGCTCATCACGTGCACCTGTGATGTTGCGCAATGTTTAGTGTAGAAAAGGCAAATTTGTCACCACACTAATAGTTCTGTGTTTTAATTCCACCATTTGCATGGTGAGATCCGTTGTGGCATTTTTGAGACTTACTCTCTGTAGATCTAGATACATCACACATGAAGTATGTGGTAAATAGGGGGTTTTGGAGTTCTCAAAACTATTGATAGTCAAGCAGAGCTAAAGTAGATGGGTTGAGAGAAGACATCCACTTTCAGAAAGCCAGATAAATGCCAAATCCCCTGTGATACTTTCTCAAATGAATGGCTGCCCCAGATTCAGCACAAAAAGGGTGAGTATGTCCATCTGCATCTTGCCAGGACACCATTTGTGAATATTTAGGAAAAAAAACAACTGTCCAGCCTCATTAATTTAGTCTTTCCAAGGAAGAAATTATTTTTATTAGAAGTGTTTTAGCACTTAAATTACCTTCACAGAAGTTTTTTAATACCAGCAAACAATTCACATAGCAAAGAAAGTCACGTTTAGGAAGCTGATTCTATCTTCAATGTTGCTTTCTGACTCAGACATTAATGGTTATGTTTCGTTGTATATTTAAGCCAGCCTAGGAATTTCTCTAGGGAGAAGTGGCTGTTGAGCCATCCAAAATTGCCATCTCCCTGTGACCACTGGCATGCACAAACTAGTGTGTCTCAAATTAGCCAGTTTTAAAGAGCATGTATGTCTCCTTGGCCTCAGTGAACTCCAGGCACACACCTGAATGGTTTGCTTAAGTTATTACTGGTTTTAGGCTGCTGTGAGTGTGCCGGGCAGCACATAGCATATTACCTGGGGAAGCAATCTTTCTCATCACACAGATTGTAAAACCATAAGTAAAGGCAGAACTTTTCTCCACAGGATCATCTTAAAATTAGAGTTAACTAAGTGTTTGCTACATGTAACTAAGAAAAAGTTGAGCTTGCTTTAAAGAAACAAAGGGCCATTGACCAGTGTCCCTGCCTGTAAATTCTGCAGGCTTTGTGGATATGAACAGTGGCATCGCAATTAAATCACTCAGAAGGTGGTTGAATGTTAAATTAGTTAGGTCCTGAATGTAAATTTATCATTTTTATAATTCATGTTTTCTGTCTGTGTGTGTAGTTAGATCAGGTGATAGTTACTGGTGCTAAGGGAGATTTGTTGCCATCCATTTTGGGTAACTACACCATGATAATAAAGCAAAATTATTTTATTCCATAGTCAACTCTTATTTCACAGAAACATAGGAATTGAAAAAAGTAGGTTTTGCAATTTTTTTGTGAGGGAAAAATATATGGTGACTTTCACTGCAAGTGTTAACAATTGCCAACATATAATTTATAGCTATGAGATCATAATGGTTTTTTGCACTATCAAATGCAGTTACTAGTAATGCTTGCAGGAAGCACAGAAACTACCTGCTGTTCTAGACAAGATGATGTTGACTCACCTGTGCCTTCAGCATGGCCTCTGTGACAGCACAAGATACGTGTGCGGAGCTTCTCCATTTTGTGTTTCTGTAATATATGAAGAAATCAGTAAAGGCCCTTTTTTGTTTGTTTGCTTTAAGGTGGAACTTTCAGAACTATCAGAAATACCTGATTTGATTTTGATGTGGTTCTTGGAAACATCAAAAAATTCAAATAGAAGACTTTCCAGCTCTTAATGGGGAGGTTGGATGGGATGGGACTTTTGTATTTTAACAAAGCAGTCCAAGGAAAACATATTAGTTTCCTTTTTCTGTGAAATGGAAGTACACAGGAACCTTCATTTTCTGTCCCTTCACTACAAACACACACATAAATGTTTCATTAGTCTTGATACCCCCTTGACTGGTCAGTTGCAGATCTGCAAGACAAGTCTTCAATTTATAATGTAAACATGTAGAGGCACATAAGAGCAGCAGCTCAGAGGACCAAATTCTAAGAAAAGTGCCTAAGTTAGACTGATGCTGTCTGAGATGTGATTAACATACTGATTACATGGGATTCATTTGTCTGGGCCATCACGCAACTCTTGCTGCCAGCCAGGTAAATGTCTGTGCTAAACACAGGTTCTCCACCATCTTCCATAATCTTGAATTTCCCCTCTCTAAACTTAAAAAATATCTTAACTGCTCTGTTATGGGTTTCCTCATACTTCTAAAACTTAAAGCAGATTCCCAGACCACCCACTACACGTCTGTTGCAGCATAGCTCTCAGACAGCCCCTGGTGTCCTGGGCTCCTCCAGGTGGAGGTGAGTCCTCAGTAATGATAAAAAGCAGCAAGGACTCTGCACAGCCCAATGAGGTGCTTTTGGTAAAGAGGCGCCCACGTGCTGGCTGCTTTGGCTGGGATCTCTGCAGGGTCCCAGGGGATCTGGGCAGCAGGGATGTCCCGGGAGGGCTGGGCCATGGTGCCCATTCAGGCAGCAGCCCAGAGGCAGGACCCTGCCATGAATGGAGCCCTGTGCCTGTGCAGGGTTGGGAATAATCTGCCCTTTCAGTGCTGCCCGACCTCTGGTGTCTTAGCAACCCAAAGCTGTTCGGCTGAATATTTTGTGGCGTTCCTCATTTACACATAGCAGATACTGCCTGTGATTTAAGCCTGGCTGATTTCCTATTATGGCTTTCAAACAAAAGGCTTGATACAAGAAGGAGAGGAGAAAAGGGCTCCTTAGGAGATGATTTTACAAAACCTTAAATTTTTTTTGGCATAGGAATTGCACGAGAACTTGCTTGAGAAAGCTCCAAGCAGCAAGTCAGTGCGTTATGTCATCCTGGTGCTTTGTAGGCGTTTGGTATGGGCCACTGAGGGAATGAACCATGTGCAGGAGTGAAATACATTGGAGACAGAATCTGCTTGTGGCCTTGATACAGACAAAAAAGTGTGCAACCAAGTGCTAACTTTTTAACATTGCTTGAATCTGGGTTTGATTCTTAGCTAGGAAGCTCATGGCCCTCAGGACTATACAGCCAACACATACACTCCACACTTAAGTCAGTTAAAGACAACTCAGTCTTTTATTGCTTTCAACCTTACAGTTTTCATATATATGATTGTTGCAGGGCTTTTCCTGTTTTTAGCAACTGTAGCTGAGAGTGTGGAGTGCACTTTTATTATTTCATGGTGAATGTGTGAAGGCTTTGTAATGACTTAATCTAAGCTAGTCCATAGTGCTGCAGCCTGTGTCTTTGTAGGCAGATTTTACCCACTGTAAAATCTCAGCCAAATGTCTGCCAAGTGCTTGCATAAGTAATGAACTTGCTTCCTGCCAAGACAAAGCTTGCATTTGGGAAATGCAATGCTAGACTGCGCCATCCACTGCAGGCCAGTAGCTGTGTGCCTGGTTCCTTCCTCTGATGCATAGTCGGTGTTTGGGACACCCAATACCAAATGTTATGGAAGTCAGCACTAAGCTTCTTCAAATAATTTAAAAAATATTATTTTCTCCACAACTGGAGTGCTGAAGGGAGATTACTTTTAGTCTAACCTGTTGCGTGGCAAGCTGTAAAGAAAGCATTAACACCTGCTGGAAGGAGGAGGGCATCTTGTGTTTTCTTTGAAGCATTGGGTGGCTTTAAATGATCCCTCCACTGTAGGTAAGTTCTTCCACTGAGGAAAAGGTGTGCCTTCTGGTTTGAATGTGACTTGGCTTTGGTTTTCACACTTTTTAGTGATTTCAACTGACTTTTGAAACAACAGAGAATGTTTAGAATTTTCTTTCAAGCAATGCCTCAAAATAGCATCTCAAGATCTAAGGTGGCATTCAAGCATGCGGTCCTAAAGGACTCAGGTGTGACCAGGTCAAGAGAAGTGGCAGGTGGGTGCTCCAAACTGAAACAGAGACTCATGAGAGACTGGGATTTAAATTTCTCTTCTGCTGTCCTTGTGTTCCATGCACTGCTCTTAAATATAGAAATGAACTTACATGCCCAGCTTGCCAATAAACAGTCCAGTAACAAAAGTCTTGTAAAGTATGGACAAATGTATCAAATAAAAAAGAAAAAGTTGGGGTCACAGTCTGTGTGAGTTGTTTTCAGTCACAACTGATGTTGAGGGCCAGGATTTCACCATAAGCAGTTGGCTTGTGTGCAGCCTCAGCACACACAGAGTGGTGTGTGCGGTTGTTGTCTTGACCATTGTAATGAGCAGTGGTGATGCTGGCTGTCTTGACATGGAATCAGTAAGGAAGGACAGCTGTCCTTGCAATTAGTACCTCACAGCATGTTTCTTTATGGTATGTCTGTGGCTATCAGGCAGCCTGATTGATTTTCTTCAGGAGAAGCCTGCTGACAGGTCACAATGTGGGGAGAATGAGGCCAGATTGGGGTTTAGTCTGCAGGGACTGGAGGTTTTAGTGAGGATGACCTCAGATGAAATGGCAACAGATTACTCACAGGTGGAGAAGGAGGGCCCATGAAAAGTTCCAGCTGGGGTCTGCGCTGCCAGTTGCACCTTCTGTCATCCTGCTGAGACCCTGCCAGAGCAGCTTCAAACTTTAAATCCCTCTTTTCTCAAATGCTTTTAATTGTCTGTCTCACATGGATGCTCCTGCAGTTGCTGTTCTGGGGCAAACAGCCTGTGAGACTTGCTGTGCATTTCAATAGACTTTCTGAATAATGTATTCAAGCAACAAAGGGCTCACTTCAGCTGAAAACTTGTGTACATGCATAGGTAGCTCTTAGACATACACTTGGAAAACTTAGAAATCCCTGCCTTTAAGAATCCTTTCCTGTTCCATGAAGTTTGTTAACCAGTGTGTAAGAAATTGCTGTAATTTCTCTGGGCTTATGTATCACCTCTGGTGAGAGAGGTGAACAACTTCTGTCTTCCTTTAGAAGAAATTCTGTATACCTTTAGAAAGGAAGAAGGTACATGAAGTAGCTGTTGTGTATTTACTTACGGTAACATTTAGTCCTTAGAAACCAAGCAAAAAGAATATTGCTCTGAAATGCAAGACTGCAGTGACACTGGCTAATAAAAAGTAATTTAAATAGCTCCATAATTTTGAGTTTATTGATCATTGTTTATGAAAGCATGGAATCACAGGAAGCAGGTCAGAATCTTTTCTCCAACGATGAAGCAATTTCCAGCTTTATCTTTGGTATACACAAGTAAGACCCAAAATATGACTACAGCATCTTTGAAGATGGATTTGACTCAGCAGTGTCTTGACCTAGCTGAAATCTTAAAAAACTAGTGCAAATGATCAGTGTGGTTATGTACTGCTTCATGACAATTAAATGGGTTGCTGTCTTAGAAATGTCTTTGAGATGCCCTTGCTTGTAAAGTAACTTGGGTGACAGGCTTCATATAAATACAACAGCATTTTCACATTTATTGAGTCTCTGCCTTTGACTCCTTTGGTACAGTAGAAGAACTCTAAAATTACAGTGTTCCTTCTATACAGTATTATTTTTAGCACAAGCAACTCTAACCTGTGGCATGAAAGTGGCTAATTCTGAAGTCTGTCTCTTACCTGAAACACTCTGGGCTGGAAGGTAAGTCACACAGGTCAGATGCAGTAGTTGGAGTTGAAAAGAAGATCAGCTAATTGTGTAAATGCTTTCTGTTGGTAAATGCAGTATGTTCACATTCAGACCTGGAGAGATGGTATAAAACACCCAGTATTTCAGTGAAATCTGGTGTGGAGTTAGCAGCAGAACTTTTTGGGGCACAAGTGTTGCAATATGCCCGTCCTCTTTTTCCAGCAAGTTACCAGCAGCACTGTTTGTAATTTTTAGAGGCTTTTTCTGTGTTTTTGGGGTTGGTGTATGAATAAAAGCCAGGAGAACTTTGGACATGCAAAACCACTTACTGTTATTTCAGGTTTATCCAAATATTCCTTGACTTGCCAGTCTTGGCAAGGACTTGTCTTGACTTTGGTATTTCTACTGTACTGCCATATGGTAGAAATATCAAATAAACTTTTTAGCTGTGGCATGGTTTTTGTTTTATTCTCCTATGTTCTTAGGGTGTTTGTGGACACAAATATTCTGGGACAGTAAGGAAAAGTCTTCAAAACCAAATCAGACGTCAAATATGTCTGTATTTCAATCTGTTCCAGTTACAGCTTGCTACATGCCAGAGAAGACCACAGAGGGTTTCTTTCTTTGAAATACGTGTGCTCTTAGGTCAGTGGGACCTGATGCTCCAGGTCCTTGGGCAGGACATGCACAGTTTTTAATGCTCCTTCTGCTGTAAGCAGAACAATTCTGAGGTTGCAACACTGTTGAGTAAAACAGTGTCGGCAAGACAAGAGAAGAAATAATGGCTAGAAGAGCAGGGGGCTGAAACACTTTGCTGGAGGTAGGAGTGTGACCAACATGACACTGCAGTTGAAGCCTCTGGATTTGACAGGGAGATTGCCCTAGTCCTGCCTTATTTGGCTGTACAGTGCATTTTCATATTGTGGGTGTAGGTGTTTCCCTTCTTTCAGGTTACTGGCTTGAATTTTCAGAAGAAATAGAGGCTGCCGAGCAATGTGTATGGGTAAGAATTGCTAGTGCTGTGTGGCTTAGAAAAAAGCAAACAAATGCAGAAAAAAGCAAACAAATGCAGAAGTTTTCGTATCAGCTCATCTAGATTATATTTTGCAAGTTAATTTATTGACAATTTTAAAATTCTTCTGAGATGAAAGTTCAACGTAGGTTTTGACTTGTGGAGCTGGTGACTGAGATCAGAAGACTATGGGGATTGTTTCAGAAAGATCTGGATTAATGAATCCCCCTTTTTCATAAGAAACATCAGTACATGCTAGGATATGAAAACAGGTTCAAAACTCACTCTAAAACAGGGCAATACAGACCTCTTTTCAATTTCTGGTGCTTTTTCCCAGAATAAAATCACCAAGGTTTCATTTTAGAAATAAAATAGCAGATTTAAAAGAAATAAAACATTGAGAAAGGTTGCTGGTTTTTAAATTAAAGAATACTTTTTCACATCATCTTACCTGCTTTTCATCTTTTCTTTCTCTGTACCTGTCTTCCACAAGACACTCTCCTAACCCAGGAAATTCAACACTTTTAAGACACAGTAGCAAACCTGACATAGTCTTGAACGTTCAAGTTCTCACAGAGGAGTCTAGAAAAAAAAGGGATTGGTGTATTTTTCCTTTCTTTCCCCCTGTTCCCCCAGTCTCTCTGTGAAGTTCCTTCTGCCAACATAAAATCCACAATGCTGCTGTAACTGTTGTTATTGTGCCTGTACTTTTTGGAGGCAGCCAGTAGTTCAGGGAGGAAGGAGGATTTCTCCTACAGGAAGGAAATAAAGCTCTTGGAGCAAGTCCAGAAAAGGGCCATGAAGTCCACAATGCTGCTGTAACTGTTGTTATTGTGCCTGTACTTTTTGGAGGCAGCCAGTAGTTCAGGGAGGAAGGAGGATTTCTCCTACAGGAAGGAAATAAAGCTCTTGGAGCAAGTCCAGAAAAGGGCCATGAAGATGATCCAAGGGTTGGAGCACCTCTGCTATGAAGAGGACCTGAGCGAGTTGGGGTTTTTCAGCCTGGAGAAAAGAAGGGTCCAAGGAGACCTTATAGCAGCCTTCTAGTACTTGAAAGGGGCCTACAGGAAAGCTGGGGAGGGACTTTTTATCAGGGTATGTAGTGATAGGATGAGGGGTAATGGTTTTCAACTAGGAGAGGAGAGATTTATATTAGATGTTAGGAAGAAATTACTTACTGTTAGGATAGTGAGGCACTGCAACAGGATGCCCAGGGAGGTTTTGGATGCCCCCTCCCTGGACGAATTCAAGCCCCAGGTCAGGACTTTGTGCAACCTGGTCTAGTGGAAGGTGTCCCTGTCCTTGCAGGAGGATTAGAACCAGATCTTCTAGGATGCTTCCAACACAAACCATTCTATGATTCTTTGATTTCTGCCAGGGGAGGTCAGGTATCCTGTGTTTGAATGGTGCAAATGATGCACAGAAAAAAAAAAAATGTTGTGTTCTCTGTGTGTGTTACTCAGATAAATGGGGTCTCCACTACAGGTCCTGTCCAGGGAAAAGGGATGGTAGGTTTTTTAAGCCTCTGTCAGACTGTAATCTAAGGAACTATTTTATCATGAAAATTCTGCCTAGATGTTAGACGTCTCTCCTAATGGCCGCTTCTAATTGTGATTTCAGGCAGCAGCTTTGCCCTTTAGGAGGCTTGCAACAGATCAGAGCAAGCATTTAGCAGCTTAAGGAGCCAGCGTCTCGCCAGCAGAGACTCCAGGTCACATTAAAGCCTTGGCTTCAGTGCCGTCTGGCGCAAATTCACTGGAGACTTTAGGAGTCAGGAAATGATAAATTACAAGTTGTGCTATGAAAGAGTGCACCACAAAAAAAAACATCTTTATCAAGTAGAACAGACCTGACTTATAGCTATTAATTTCACATTGATGTTGCTCAGTGCCCTAAAGTGGCTGTGACCCATGTGAGTTTAGCCGTCGTCTGGCGATTTTACCTGTCGGGAGTGGTTTAGTGCTGCCATTCCTTGATAAAAGTGAAATGTCTTTTGAAAATGGAGTTGATTTGAAGTTTACTGCATCTCTCAGACAGTTCTGGAAGCTGTCACTAGACTTCCTGTCAGAGCAGGTGCGGTTCCTTAGAGGAGACTTAACTGAAAAGTAAACTTATTAAAATAAAATTGCTACTATCTTGGCTCAAACCAGGACACTTCTTTTTCTGTTGCTTTCTCCTTTATAAACTTGATCTTACTTTGCAAGAGTCTTACTTTTAGCAATTCAAATTTCTACTTTGGAAGACATGTTGTTTTAAAATCAGATATGGTTCTGTTCTAATCAGAAATTTTCCTGCAGAATACAATTTCTTCCCAAGTGTGAAACAAGTCCAGCTCTTACAGCAACACTAGTAAAAGTGTAGCAGACCCCAGAGCTGTGTCCTGTCCTGTGTTAACTTTGCTATAAATCTGAATGCTAGCTGGCATACCACAGAAAGTCTGAAGCAGCACCAGTAAATATACAAGACTGAGCGTCAGCTGCACAGGTAACCCTTTGCATGGAGATTTTATGCTATTGCAAGTTTAATTAGTGCTGTACTGAGCATTGTTCAAGTGGAGATGGTCATCATTGTCTGTCTTAGAAAGGTCTGCACTTTATTGGTAGGGTATATACAATACTTGCGCTCTGGTTCAATAAATGCACATGCAATTGATTTTTAAGTATGAGGAACCTGCTGACTGAAAGGTATGCTTAAGGTTGTCTCTGCCTGCAAGTGTTCATATGATGAGGCTGAAATCCTCTGCTTCCACAGAGTAAAACTACCTGAGGTGCAGCCTGTCGCCAAGTTGCGAGCTGGATGTGCTGGGCGCTGTTGTGCACAGGACTGTGTTTGCGACTTCTTCCAGTTGTTTTCATTAGATGTGGGAAACCTTGGGTGGATGTTAGCGTTTTGGATTTTGGCTTACTCTCTGACTGGCTGCAGCTCTCCTCATTGGTGAGGACTGGAGAGCTGTTGTGCTAGCTCACTCAAGCCCCCCCAGGTGAGAGGGAGCATCTGCTGGTACTCTATATTCAAAGTGTAAAATAGGAGTCTGGCTCAACTCTTACCACCACTTCACCTCAGTTTACTCAAAGCAGCCAGACTTCTTGCAGATGTAATTAGATGTAATTCCAGTGATATGCCAGGGCAGGATTTGACCCTCCAATTTAATAGCCTCATGTGTGTGTGAGTAATTAAAAATAATTACACATTTAAAGTGAAGGAGTATGCTTAGATAATTAAAATGGTGATGGTCTTTATGTTGCCCTGCTGTGATACCATGTCACCATCTCTTGCAGTGTTTCATTCTGTTCTTTAAAATGCAGGTTTCTGAGGTAAGGTGTGTGAAAGTCCCAGCTTCTGGTGACATAGCAGCGTTCTTTCTGACTTCTGTAGTTGCTGGGAAAAGGTCATGAAAATGGTGCCTCATCCTCTGCGACTCAAAACAGGGATGGAAAGAGAAAGTTTTTTTAAAAAAAGTAACACGATCTTTAGAGCCAGCCTTTTGTCTGACTTTTGACATTTTAAGTGCCTGGGGCTGGCAATAGAAGGATTAAGTGATGCAGCAGCCATCTGGCTCTCAAAGCAGGAGGTGCTCCCTTGCAAATTGTGAGGCTGCCTGGTGAGGGAGACAACTATAGTGTCACCAGAGTTTTGCCTGGCATCGGTGCATCCCCACTCCTGTGGATGCATCTGCTTCCTGTCCTCAGTGCCCTGAAAATACTGTTTTGTTTGCAAGTCTTGTAAAGAACCTCACCTTTTGAACCAACAAGTATGGGTGGGATAAAAGGACTGAAAGCATGTGTAGTATCAATGAAAAATAGGTGTGTTGACCTCTGTCCACTTGTGGCACAAATCAGCCTCGAGTTACATGTGGCAAAAAATTAATATGTTTTTCCTCGTGGTTTGTACATGCACCTGTGTTTAGACATTCCCTTTCCTATTGGCATTATCAGCCTTCTGCACAGAAACTGGCAGGCCAGAGTGCACGGTGTACATTCCAAGGGCAGCTTTGCCAGGCTGGTTGCCTAACAGTGCCATAGGGTGAGCACGTAGGGAAGCTGTTGGCAATGCCAGTCATGACTATTGATACCTTCGTTGTAAGCATTGACACTCTGTGTTCAGTACCACAGAAAGATTTTGCTTGTGATGTGTTTTAGTAGTGGTGGCAAAATCCAAATTAAACACATTGCTGAGAAAGAAGACTTTGCTTGTATCATTCACAAACACATTTTTTCCCCATCTGGATCATTAATTTTTTATATGCATAGGTATGGAAATAAAAATGTTAAATCACGTTTGTCAGAGCCATTAGTGTAACAACAGCCAGGGTGGCACAGAGTAGATGTAACTCCTGAGTTTCCCAGGAATGCAAAGCATCTGTCTCAGAGAGAAGGCAAAAGCAGCTGCTGTTCATGACTGAATTTCTCCGTAGCCCCCATCCACCTGCTTGGGCTTGATCTGGTCATGCCAGCAACCAGTGCTCATTGTCCCAGCAGGGCAGGTCTCACCAGGTGACCAGGCACTTAATAGAACAGCAATTGTTTTCAGTTTTGTTCAGTACTATTGACTGTGGTGGAAGGGCCAGGCTGTAGTGTCTTTCCTTATGAATTGTAGCCCCTGCACCAACGGAAGGGACTGGAGGGTATTTCACTGCCAGAGTTAATCTTGAGTGCCAGGGAAGCACTCGCCTGTGCAGAAGGGCTGCTGCACCTACAGAGGAGTGTCCCACCTCTGCTCCAGAAGAGAAATTCATGAAAGGGAGAATAGCAACATTTTGGTTTAGACATTTTGTCTTTTAAAGGAGGGAGGTAGAAGCTAAGTTAGCAATATTCTTGAAGCTGCCTAATTAACAAACCTGGCTTATCACTGACACACAGTGGAGTTTTTTTCTGCATCAAAGCACTAATGGAAAAGTTTGAACTAGATATTTTTAACTAAGTTTTGTGTCTGTGCTTTCCTGAAATTACTTTTGAGAAGTGAAAATGTTGGGGGATTCGATAAGTTGAACAGGAGGCATGATTAAAGTGAGTTAGTGAATACCAAGAAAGTGCTCTGATTTACAGTTGCTCAGGGCTTGACCTTGCTGTCACTTCTATCAGCTGAAGAGCTTCAGGTCTTATATAAACCATTGGCTTTGTCTAAGAGATCTCTCCTTCTGAACTGATTCTTGAAAATATGAAGCACTGTACTCCAGCCCTGCAAATGACTGTGCAGGACAGTTTGTTTTGGTTAAGTGGATTTTGGAGCTGATTAATTCAATTATGTCTTTACATGAGGTGTTATTTTGGTATCAGGGTTGCCGGGGTTTTGCAAGATAGTGGTTAGCACCATCTTGAATATTTCCAAGGATGAGGCATCTACAACTTCTTTATCCACTGTCTTTGAGTAGCGTCATGTGGCTGTGGCTGGTTTACCTCAAAGTGTGGTGAAAGCATGGGTAACTCCAGGACGTTCTGAGATGGGACAGGAAGATTCCCAGGAATCCAAAGGCAGGAACAAACTGATCAGTATTGAGAGGTTTTCATGACTGTGTTAGGTTAGGGTTATCTGATAAGTTTTCTAAATGAAAAATGATGCCAAAAGAACTGCATGCAAACTAGGGTAAACCTGTTTCAGATAAGCAGAAATGTTTGTGTTTACAGATTAAAATATTTTTGCTGTTCAGAATAGCAGCAAATAGAAATTCACTGAAATACAGCTTATTTTAGATTTGAGGTTCCATCACTGTCCATAGTAGATGAATTCTCACTATACTAAAATGTTTTCTGCCCTTCTGGTTTTGCTTTGTTTTTTTCTAAAACCATAACATACCGCTGTGTTTGTGTATCTTCAACATTTGGGATTATCTACAGGGACTGTAAATTCAATTGCTAAAGAAACACAAGTCAAGTTTATAGCTGTTAGCTGCCTCTGCTTCTTTCTGTCATTTCTTCCTGCATAGGAAATTGCCTGCGAAGATATGATAAATGGCAAGAGAGAGCTGATTGGATTAAATGGCTGTAAATGTTGTGTTTATGGAAATTATACTGTGTGATGATCCCTTTATTTCCATCTTGTTGATATATTTTTATATGTTCTGAACTGCTAATGTCCTTTAAGACATGGTGTAGCCAGTTTTTAGCCTTTGTGCATTGCCAATTCATATAATTTGCCCTGACATCTCTAACCATTGCTATTAAAATCCTTTTTTTGAACCTGCTTATTTTAGATGCCAGACCAGTTTGATCAGACGGTGGTGCTTAACCAGCTGCGCTATTCCGGGATGCTGGAGACAGTCAGGATCCGGAGGGCTGGCTTCCCAGTCCGCAGGCCCTTCCAAGACTTTTATAAAAGGTAAACACTATGACTTGTGCACTTCAGATGCGAGTCATGGGTACCAAATCAGCATTCCCATGTTGAGGAATAAAGTGAAAATCACATGACAAAATGACAAATGACAAAAAATCACATGGCAAAAATGAAACTTGTCTTTTAAATTAAGAAATACTTTTTGGTTGCCAGGTATAAAGTCCTCATGAGAAACTTAACTCTGCCTGAAGATTTAAATGAGAAATGTGCCGTCCTGCTTCGTCTGTATGACAACACAAGCACTGAATGGCAGCTTGGAAAAAATAAGGTAAAATAGTCTGACTGTGCATAGTGTGGGGCTGCTGCGTGTACAGAGCTGAGGGGACAGGATTTGGACTGCACAGCTGCAGAGAGGTAGTTGTAATAGTAATTACTTCTGGCCTTACAAGAAGCTGTGCATGCCTGTTGGTACTCTTGAAACCCGTATAGCAACAACAAATCCTTGTGCTGAGGAATTTGCTAAGGAACTTAGACACTTTCTGGTGATTTTACTCCTGAAGAAAGAGTCCACTTGAATTTTCTGCCACTGCTCACAGGCGATAGCCCTGGTGAGGATCAGAACCTTAAAGGTGGTAGCTGGACCTTAAAATTTTTACAAGTATGGAGCATGTGAGGTAACACTTTTGCAGGGAGCTCTGCTCATACTAGTAGATCCATCTGTGTGGTACCTCCTCAGTGGCTGAAATCAGGGAGGAATTTTAGCCAATGTTCATGTGCCAGAGTTGAGCTCTAAGTGTGTTTGCCATCCTACTCTGAGAGTCTTTTTCAGAGGTACATTAGACCTCAGTATGTGTCCTACTGAACCACCAGAAATTTGCCCACACTATTTTTTTTCTTCCAAAAAAATTTCAAGTTATTTTAATTAAAAGAAGAATTTTAATTTGAGAAATAAAACCATCCAGGTGTTTTTGCATGCTTGTTTTGCAAGTTCGATTTTGAACAACACCTGCGTGCAGAGCTTCCCTCCTTGTGAATTGGTGCTCTTGGACTTAATAAATGATGAGAAAGTATTGCATACTCAGGAGAAGATTCCCCACTGCAGGATGTGAGATTTCCTAAATATTAAAAACACCTGGTGCAAAGGACTAGAGAGTGGATTACAAACATAAGGCCATCACTGCCAAGGATAATCCTCAGGCCTCTGCAACTGGCTTTCTCTTCCTTTTTCTTTTGATAACTCCTCTTAGCACTCCCAGGGCTTCTGTAATGGAGAGAGAAAAGAAAGGCATCCAGAAATGAAGTTTGCTGAATTGTGTTTTACACGTGCAGTTTTCCTGTCAACTGTTAGAATTGTGAAAAAAAAAAAATCCCATTACCAGGCAGCAAAAATATTTTATGAAATCTGAGTGATTTCTGTGTGGAACACCCTTCCTCCTCATCCTCTTCTCCCTACAGCTGCATAGTTTTGAAAGGTTTCCTTCATTCCTCTATGTGCTGATGGAGTCTCAGAGGTTCTATTGGGAAAGTTGATTTAATCATTTTACAGTTACTGTAAGAGATAGAACCTGAAATATTCAGATGGCAATTGAAGTAATTCCTCATCCCGCTTTTACATGTGATGGCTTACAAATAATACAATGATGAGACCACAGAGCTAGGTTGTGCTTCCCATCATACTTTCAGATGTAATATGTTAACAATATTCATGCCCAGACTCTGGACAATGCTTTAGCATCTGAGGGACGTATATTTGTGAGAGCCTGAAATGTCTTCGATGAAGTGCTCATCAGGACCTGGACAGTAGCCAGAGATCTGCTCTGACTTCCCTTATTGGGACCTGGGCTCACCCCCCACAGACCCACATGAGCTGCCTTCACTTGTAAGAGTCTTCATGAACAGCTTATTGTAGGAGGGAACAAGGGGGCATTGCTTTCAGACTGAACATGGGATAGGGCTCAATCCTGTCCATGCTTTTTAAAAGGGGTAATGACAACACTGTGATGCTTTAGCTTCAGTGTGAATCTTTCTTGTCTTTTACATCTCAAGCTGCAATGCACCTGCTCAGGAAAAGGCATTAGCCTGGACTTAACATGTGCTTAACATCCACTCTTACTCACAACATAGCTGAATGCCTTGCTGAAGCATAATTTTGTTTTATGTTTAAAGCCAGTGTGTGTAGAGCAAAGAAAAGGCTTTTTCCAAGAGTAAAAACTTTATACAGAAAGAGCAACCCAGTGCAATGTGGATACAAGAATGTTGGGACTTTCTGTGGGACTTTTAAAATTCCTTAGTGTTGGGTGATTTGTAGTGAAATGTAGTCCTTTTCTATCTACAATCAAAACTCAAAACTGTGCCTCTCCTTGAGGGTGCTACTGCTTTTGCTTGATGATGGGCTTTTTTCTCCCTGAAATACAGAAGGCAAAACTACCTTTTCTCCGCTTAAACACTCCCAAAAGTCCATTGTTTTGGTTTGTTTTTTTTGTCAAAGCAAGAAAAAATCCAAAACCCTTCAAGGAAGCATTCCT
>NW_009954552.1:2528486-2541094 GCF_000747805.2 Chaetura pelagica
ATTCCTGCTTTCAGATGCCTTTGCAGCCCTCCTCCCTTAGAGCCTACACTATCCATGCCCTTTTCTCCTCACCACATTGTGGTGTGCAGGCTGGCTCTCACCGCAGATGCCCAGAGAGTCATGGAATTGGCTATTTTCAGCTGCCCATGTCTTTACCAGCAGCATACCAGGCTGTTGGCACCTATAACTGATCCCAGCAGAATTAGCCTTCAAAAGTAGAAGCTGAGAAGACCTGGAAAAAGCGCTGGTAGAGCAGGATAGCTCATGGCTTTGTGAGTGTGCAATGAAGAGAAGACATCAAGGCAGGTAGAAGAGGGAAGCTGCATCCCCTATGCCACTGCTTGGCTGGAGAAGCAGTTTGATTCATTTAAGGCAAAATAAGCTGGGCTAGCTCCATATGTATCAGTGCTGTCTGCTAAAGCTGCTTCTAAGAGGCACTAGGCAGTCCTGACAACTGATCCAGGCTGTTGGTGGGACATGAGCCTGGGGAACAGGCTGTCTGCAGGAGGGAGATAGAACCACTCTCATTTCTCCTGATTTCTGCAGGCTTACAGCAATGCCATTTGAAGCAATGAGGCTTTTAGGTGGTGGTGAAGCTTGATGTTTCAGTGAAATAGCTAAATTATCAGGGTGGTATCTCCTACAACTCTTTGGTGGGAAGGGCTGTTTAATGAATCCAGTAATTATGTTGCTTTGGAAAAACCCTGTTCCTAATAAAAGTTTCCATTAGTGTAATCAGGCTCTTCCCATTGAAATTCAAAGTTAGAGAATCATCTGCAGGTATTTTCTTTAAAGAGATATAAGTTTTACTTTTCTCTTTTCTGTTGAGGAAATGCTATGTTGGTCTCCAAATTCAAAGCTAAGGCTTGATGCTGGGACTGACTTCAGCAGCACCCTGGCTCTCCTTTTTATCTGATGCTCTCTGCAAGTTGTTAAGCCGGAAGTTTTCTTGTTTAGGTATTTCTCCGGGAATCCTTGGAACACAAGTTGGAGAAGCAGCGAGAGGTAGAAGTCACCAAGGCAGCGATGATTATCCGAGCGCACATCTTAGGTTATGCAGCCCGGTAAGTGACTAGATGAGAATATTAATAATCAAGCTTTGGAATGAATGGATGGGGTGTCAGGTAGTTAAATCCTTACCCTTCTGGCACAATTCTTAACTGTTTCTAGGGTCCAGGCAGCCAAATCCTGTAAGAGGCTTTTGAAAATACCAGACCCATGAATTAAACAAGATGGAGTTTGAATTGTTTTAATATAGTAAATAGGGGACAGCATGGAAGTTTGGAGGTCAGCCAGAATCCATATAATTGTATCATGGGATTAGATCCATGATAGGAACTCTAGCTGGATGGCACCTCGTGGGACTGCCCCAAGTTGGCAGCTGAGATTCAGCTTTATCTTCGCTTTGTCATGGTATGAAAAGAGAAAGCAAAACTAATCCGTTTGGTTCTTAAAGAACCATGACATTAGGTAACTGATTAATGTTTCACTTGTTTACCTGGCTTTGGGCATTATATATTAGGTGGAGTTACTCTACCCCATCTGTTAATTTCTCTGCTTTTTCTTCAGATCAGTTGAGGACAGTTTAAGGACACTTGTTTGCATAATGGTGATTTCTCTGATGTGTATATTAGTCCTGTCCTTATAGTCCAACCAGTATGTTACTTAAAAAACATATTCCTTTTTTAATGGCATAGCTATCCTGCTGTTCATGATCTTTCTTTTCAGAGATGTGGGATGTCTATCTGTATATGTTCTTTCTCTCCATGCGTGCACACACAGAGCTGTCCTTTTAGCATTTCCTTGTTGGGGCATTAAGAACATGTAAGCAAAATAATGTGCATTTCCTTAATGAAGACACAGGCAGTGCTGTCATAGAAATGAGAGTATCTCTTTCCTCTCCTAGGAGGGAGAACAAGAATGGGGAAACCATCACAGAGCTAGAAATAATAAATTATTTTACTATCATGGGCTCATTGTGTTGGAGGCCCCCACGGTAAGATCTCTCGCAGCTGCTGCTTAGTTCCTTGTTTCCTTAGAAATGTGCTTCTTTTCTTTTTTTCTTTTCCCAGAAAATGGTATAGAAAAGTTCTCTACTATGTGGTTGTGATACAGAAGAACTACAGAGCATTCATTGGAAGGAAAAAGTTCCTGTGCCTGAAGAAAGCAGCCATAATCCTTCAGAAGCAGCGGCGAGGCCAGCTTGCTCGACGTATTTACAGGGAGCGACTAGAGGAGAAGCAGAGACAAGAGGAGGAGAGAAGAAGAGAAGAGGAGGAAAGGTGCAGTGTGCTGTCTTAAATCACTCTTCTGTCTCCATATTAGGTTTTTGTCTGAATAGCCTGTATTTCAGGCTGTTCTTGAACAAGTGATTTTGGAAACCTTTGCTTCTTTTGCTGAAAGATGCAGGTAGCTATCACCATTTTCACCAACATCCTTGGTGACTTTATTTTTGGCTGTCTTTTCCGTGTAGCAGATGATCTCTGTAAGTTGAGATATTACCCTAGCAAAGCTATGTGATGAGCTTATGTTCAGCTTGATTTATTAACTTCTTTTCTTCCCTTATTTTTAGAGAAAGACAAAGGCAAGAAGCAGAGCGTCTTGCCCAGCAGGTAAATTATATTCTTAATGCTCCTAGCTGTCCTGTTGGTTTGAGTATCTCAAGCCAGCCATTAAAAATACACAAAGCATCTGTGGCATTTAAACTAAACTTACTGCAGGAGTTGGCAGATCAAGCCAAAGGAAACTTGATACAGTTGTTTGCAGGGAAATTTCTTTCATCTCATGCTTCATTTAATTTCTGGCAAAGATTGACCTTTCAGCATATACTTGAGCTATCCAGTATCTGTGAGCAAATGCGATCAAGCCTTTGTTTTTCTTTTTCTTTCCTTTTCTTTCTGATCTAGACATAAGGGTCCCTTTAAATGAGCAGCATAGTGGCTGCACAGTAGTTTAGAAAGAAATACATTTTTAGAAGGAAACTCGCATTGGGGAGCTTTATTTTATTTCAATTTTTCTCTATTTTATTTTGAATGGAGGCTGAAGAAGAGAGAAAGAAGCAGGAACTGGCCGCCTTTCAGAAAGCCCAGAAGGAGGCAGAGCTGAAGCAAGAGGTGGAGAAGCAGAAGGAAAGCAGACAGGTGGAAGAAATCCTGCGTCTGGAAAAAGAAATTGAAGACCTGCAGCGTGTGAAGAAGCAGCAGGAACTGTCTTTGACAGAGGCTTCATTACAGAGGCTGCAGCAGCTTCGAGACGAGGAGCTCCGGCGTCTCGAGGATGAAGCATGTCGGGCAGCCCAGGAGTTCCTGGAATCTCTGAACTTTGATGAGATTGATGAATGTGTCCGAAACATTGAGAAGTCTCTCTCTGTGGGCAATGGGTACCCTGCTGAGCTGACTGAACAGACTGGAAATGCCTGCAGTGAAAAGCCCAATTTTAACTTCAGCCAGCCATATCCTGAGGAGGAAGTAGATGAGGGCTTTGAAGCTGATGATGACGCATTTAAGGATTCACCCAACCCAAGTGAGCATGGCCATTCTGATCAAAGGACCAGTGGCATCAGAACAAGCGATGATTCCTCAGAAGAGGATCCCTACATGAATGACACCGTGGTGCCAACAGTTCCTGGTGCTAGCAACACCATGCTTATACCTCCTACCCATGATACAGTCAGTCTCCACAACTCTTCCAGTGGTGAATCCACGTACTGCATGCCGGAGAATGTATCGTGTAGACCCCCAAATTCTATGGAACTTATTTCTCCCGATGGAGACTATGATTATGACCAAGATGACTATGAAGATGGTGCTATTACTTCTGGTAGCAGTGTGACCTTCTCTAATTCGCACAGCAGCCAGTGGTCACCGGACTACAGGTGCTCAGTGGGGACATACAATAGCTCTGGCGCGTACCGATTTAGCTCTGAAGGAGCTCAGTCGTCTGTAAGTATCATTGGTTTTATTGTCTAATAACTGACCTGTGCTTTCTGACGATTTTTTCTTTTCACTCTGCAGCTGCAGAATCGCGGGAGCTGCTGTTAGAGTTGTCTGTGTTGTGTAGTTTGATTGCTTAGATTG
Organism: Chaetura pelagica; assembly: GCF_000747805.2. Classification (NCBI taxonomy): domain Eukaryota; kingdom Metazoa; phylum Chordata; class Aves; order Apodiformes; family Apodidae; genus Chaetura; species Chaetura pelagica. The sequence goes on from NW_009954552.1 coordinate 2,532,563, forward strand.
CGGATGGTCATAGTTGTCTGTTGCCGTCTGGGTGCCGCTGGGATGAGTGCATTTGAGCCAGAGAGGCAGCTCAGATGCTGCTTGCAGTCCTAGGCTTGTATAAGGGTGTGGTTCTGTCTGGTTTCAGGCAGGACTGTACATTATTTGGTGAGGTTCTCAGTGCATCATGGCCTCGGTTGCAATTCCTCAGCAAAATTCTTGCGTGTGTATGTATTATTTGGAAGGGGGCACCAGGTACCACGGTGGGGAACTGATATCAGAAGAATGAGATTCAGTTATGCATGCAAGTTGCAACAGTGTGGAATAAGCTGCTTGTAGAAGTTCCTGAAATGCCTATTTTGAGATGGCCTGGGGACAAATTTCACATTATGGAGGCAGATACTCATAATGGGGAGCTATTTTTCAGGCTTTCTACTAAGTATACTGTGGTCTTTACTCCTACAAATATTTTTGGAAGAACATGGTTCCCCCTACCACACACAGAATACTTATTTGAGTCTCAGTGGCTGGGAAGGTGAAAATGTATTTCAGCAACACTGGCTTATTTAGAAGGAAAATATTAACACTAAAATATCTATTACTGTTAAGTTTACGGAAGCTGGTCATAGAGCCATCGTGGTCATTGGGATAAGCTGACAGTTCTTGCCTTAGAGGAGGACACTTTTAGCTGTCTCTGTTGTGGAGAGACACGTCTCCAAGCGTGTGTCAGATACAGAACATAAATTCTGATTATTTGGGGTGCGGGTGCAGGAAGGCCATTACCATAGCTTGTGGAATATGTTTCTTTTTCCAGACTTCTCTAAACTGTTACCCACAGCATGTGGGTGACTGAAGGAGGTAGCACAAGATAGCATTACCTGGCCATGCTCTTGCAAAGGGATAACTTCCCTGAGCAGCTAGAAAACTGTTTCATAGATCTGTTACGTGACATCAGGGCATAATCAAATACTGAAGCTTCAACGTCCTACAGAGGACTCTTTCCTTTGTTAGCTGGACAAATAGCAGCGAGGAATCATGTTATTCCAATACATCATAACATTTTTTAGCTGAAGACTTCTAAACCAGTTTTATTTTAACTGTTTCCTGAGAGATTCATTTCAACTTCATTTGCTTTCCTCTGTAGTTTGAAGACAGTGAAGAAGATTTTGACTCCAGGTTTGATACAGATGATGAACTTTCCTACCGGAGGGATTCAGTCTACAGCTGTGTCAGCCTGCCCTACTTCCACAGCTTTCTATACATGAAAGGTACTGGCTAAATCAGAATTCTCTAAAGATACAAAATAAACAAAAAGTGTTTATTATGCCTTGCACTCCGGTTCCTGTAGAGTTAAGCTATTTTCTAATTCTTCAAAGAGTAAGAGAAAAGTCTGGAGAGAGCTGCTCTTAGATTACCTGCAGTGGCTTACATCTAGCAGCATTTTTCCCACCTGCAAAGGAACATCAGCATTTTGGGCTGCCTGTGTTTCATGTAACATCTTTGCTGGCTTATAAACAGTGGAATATCCAGTATAAATATAACTCACAAAGTTAGATCTTGCCAGATTTGGAGGGGAGCTGATTCCTGCTCCCAAAACCTCTTAACACAGACGACATGCTACACTGCAGATCAGTTTACTGACCTCAGTCAACTTTCACTTTGGATCTGAAAGAAGACAGAAAGGATATGTGTAGTAAGGGGGCATGGGAGACTCTGAAAGAATAATATACACGGGAGTTCTCTGCTTAAGATTCTGTATCTTCTGATGATAGGTAGTAAATAAAAAACTCAAAAAAAACTTGTCTGATACCCATCACTGTAGCGTAACTTACTTTCCTGGCATAGGAACAGTGATGAACGTGTGCACAGCTACGTTTGTGTGAAAAATAATGTAGGCAGTCATCACGAGCCTGGCTGTTACTTTCTGACATAGTTAGCAGTAAGTTTTTGTGGAATGACACCTACTGGCTTGGCTAAGGCTTTTATGACTGTGATGTTACTACAGTGGAAGGTGTCTTGCCTACCTTAACAGAACTTACAGGAAGTTTAGACAGTGTAGCCACACTTTGGTTTGACTAAGGTCACACTTGTGTATTTCATAATCTAAGTATAGCTCTTCAGATTTTGTGGGTTGGAGGTGAACATTGTTGCTTCCTAGTAACCTGGAAAGAGTAAAGAGTTTAACTCTAAATTTTCTTAGAGTATTTCTGAGATACTTTGAAAACAGTGTTAAAGCTCTGATTCTCATACACAGTAAGACTTTTAATTTATTATTTATTTTGTAGGTGCAATGTCTAAATTATTATATATGTTACATATATGGGGGGGTTTTAGATTTATTTTTTATAATTTGTCATTTAAGGGTCTTTAGATCGCCAACAACATTGGTGGCCTTAAGGATATGCAAAAATTAGTTATTTTTTGGTGTGGCTTACAGCAGAGACTCAGTTTAAGTGCAGCATTGTTGGTCCGCACCTTGCAGTGTGGGGTTGGTCACAGCTTCTGTTTTATAATAGAACTGTCTTAACTACACAGAAACCCACATCTGTCTTTCTTGCCAGGTGGCTTAATAAACACATGGAAGCGACGCTGGTGTGTCCTGAAAGATGAGACCTTCCTGTGGTTTCGTTCCAAGCAGGAAGCACTTAAGCAGGGTTGGCTTCACAAAAAGGGGGGTGGATCATCTACGCTTTCCAGAAGAAACTGGAAGAAACGATGGTTTGTTCTCAGGCAGTCCAGGTTGATGTACTTCGAAAATGACAGTGAAGAAAAGCTAAAAGGTGCCATTGATGTCCGAACAGCCAAGTAGGTTTTTATGCATTTATGTCTTAGCCATAGTTCCTTCTAAATACTTCTTGGGGCTTAATCTGGAAAGAAGTTGAGTGCTCTGCCTACAAATTGTGTGAATGCAAGCGTGAGAGTGTGCGTGATGAAGTTATTAAAAGCAAGTGTTGTCCTTACTTGACTCTCTTAAGCCTAGATGGTGCTCCAGAGCTCAGCCAGTGTCAAATACTTCAGAAAACTGCTGCTGTAATGAATCTGTGCTTTCTCCCAGACTAGAGGCCCTACTTAGTCTGTAATGATTCCCAAGGCAGTTTGAGGCACGTTGCCAAGTCCGTAGCTGCAGGCAAACCTAGATGGAGAGGGTGGAGTTAATAGGCCCTCGATATTTTTGTTACCATGGGTCAAAGCATTATCTTCTGTATGCATTTATGATTCTTTTCATGTTTGAAATAATTGTGGTAGTGATAGAAGAGTCTTTAAAATGTGTATATTCATTAAAAAACTTTTAAAATTACTAAACCTAACTTAATTATGTCTTCCTAAGTAGGGCCTCTTAGGCCTTAAAATTCTTTGCTTCCTGAAGTATGCATCAAAAAAAAATTCTAAGGGATGGCATTTTTCCTTTTAAACAGTCACTATGCTTTATGAACTTATGGATTATATAAAAAATGTTAAAGTTAATGTGCTAACATTGGTTGTCTCATTTTTTGATATAAGTGTACCTAAGCTTTCTTCCCGTGTAGAGAAAACCAGAAATGGCTGTAACACTTGATTTTATTCTGCTCCTTGTAATCTGCAATGATCCATTTTATTTTGTTAATTATATTTTGTTAACAGAGCAATTAAAATAAATTGAAAATGTAGATTCATCTTTTTTATGGAAGTCTCAGCTTGAACCTGATTTCAAGCAGGACAAAGTAAATAATTTCAGTCAGCTTCCCGACTTGCTTTTGTAAAACCAAAGGGCTGCTGGCTGTCAGGTGAATCTCTGAATAGAGACTGGCATTTTCACCACCACTTTTTGTTTGGTTGAAACTGAATTTGACTGTGTCTCATGTACTAGAGCATTTATTTAGCGTATTTTTCTAATGTTTAAACCTTCTTTTTTTGTTGTCACCACAATGTTTCACTGACTGTGCCCTGTATGGGTTTTTTGCTGAACGTACCTTTAAAATTGTCAGGTGAAGGTTGTTGAACCTAACTTGAACTGTAGGTTCAGTCAGTTACTATTTGTGTCTAAAATAGCTAAAATAAAGGGTCCTTGTGTGTAAAGAGCTGTATGTCATGAGAATAAGCATTAGCTTTTCTAGGTAACTTTAATATTCGCTGAATGCATTCCTAACAGATCATGTAACTTACATATTTCACTGCTGCATATTAGAGCTGCCTTTCAAATTAAATAAATCTTAGGCTGATTCACTTAAAGTATAGAACAAGGAGGTGTTTTGTTGAACACTACTATTGGGAGAGAAAGAAGGAAAATTAAAGAGTACAGAATTGCAGCTTTTCATTGTAATAGCAGATAAATTTTCCTCATAGATCTGATAAGCAGAGCTTGCATATATTGTTTCTAGGATAGAAAATTATGAGAATAGTGTAGCTGATAAGGAAGTATAAGTAGTTAAGGAAATAATAAGCTTCAGACAAATATAGTAAAACAGCAAAAAGGAACTCGGTTTCTTAAACTTCAGGAAAACTTGATGCAATACTTAAATTTTCCTTAAAAATCTTGTGCCTTCTGGTTCATGATTGTATAATATATTGATACTTAGATGTCCTAACTACAATTAGAAAGATGTAGTTTTTCAGCAGATAAGTGCTCAGCTTTTTTTGGAAGTCATGTTAGGAATTGTCTTTATGCTGACTCACAGCCACACAGAATCACTAATCCAGATTTTGTTTGCTTTTTGTTTTCAATCCTCAAGAGCTTTCTTTTTACCACTCCAAATTTACTTGAGCATGCAGTCAGTTCAGAAATGTATCCGTTTCTCAAGTCAGTTATCATTACTTCTCTTGTGATTTGATGATTTTTCTTTAGTTCTTGTTTATTTTAAATTACAGAATAGTCGAATTGGAGTAGTAACATAATAATACAAGTATTTGTACTGTACAGACAGCAAACACAACAGCCATAGTTTGGCGAATTCATACTGTCTGATAAATCACATTGAGAGTCTTGCAAATGAACCTGATTAAGGCTGACTGCTGTTATTTTAAGTATCAGTAGTTTGTGAGCCTCTCAGAAGAGCAGAAGCTTTAAAATGTTGACAATCTCTAATCCTCAGTCTTGCTATTTTCTTCTTTTCAGAGAGATTGTTGATAATACTGGCAAAGAAAACGGTATTGATCTAATAATGGGTGATAGGACCTACCACTTAATTGCTGAGTCTCCTGAGGATGCAAGGTATGGAAATCATCAGGCCCTTTCTTTTTTTTTGGTCTTTTTTTAGCCTCTATGCCATTCTGACTGTGCTCATCATTAATTCGGTTGCCCACTGGCACAAAATATTCAGGCTGTGTTTACATGTTGCATTTAACATATTTTCAAAAGGCCTGCTGAGAAGAAAATCTTGTGGCAGAAAATTAGTGGGAAGAGTCAGACTGCCAGTGAAAATTTGCCTAGAACTTGGCTGTTACCCATTTATTACTAGCAACTTTCTGAAACACAACATGACTGTAGAGATGCTGTCATCAGCCATTGATGCTTGTCTTGTGCATTACCCTGCTGAGTTTAGCTGCATAGATTAAATCAATATTCAAGACCCTGGAGTCTGGCTGAAACAAAGTACTGTTCTTTAGGGTTGGGATCTGTTTGCCTAAGCAGAGCCTAAAATTTTTCAAGATAAATGTTGTAATTGGATTTTAGAGTGAAAGCATGTTCATGAATAAGAATCGTGTGCAACAGTGTGTTTTCCTTTCTGCTGATTTAAAAGGGGTCTTGCTTTTGTTGCTAAAGGATCCATATCAAACTAGGGAGAGGCTGGTAGGTGAGAAGCAAGCTTGACTTGCCAGATCAGTTGTAGTGCATCTTTTTTAAAAAAAATCCCCCACACTGCAGTTCATGCGAGATAATAATATGCTTGTCCATAAAAATCAAGCATTTAAATAAAGTGAACTTAGTAATGAAAGCTTATTACCCACTGTCATGCTGCCCCAAGGCCAGAATACAGGATGCCTGTGTCAACATCACTTGAGCTACTTTTGCTCTGAAGCTTTGGAAGTTGCTTTGTATTCTATTCTTTTTAAAGGTGTAATACCTTCCTGTATCACAGGACCCTGAATATAAATCTAGCAATGCTTACAGTGCAAAATCATCATTCATTTTTAGGCAACCTTAAAATTACTCTTGAAATAATTGTGAGCTTTCCAGTACTCATTGTTAAGATTCTTGCGTGATGTGAGCGTATTTTAAAATGAAGGCTTAGCTAAAGTTTCTTCTGTTAGGCTTGTGCACATGCCCTAGGGATCAGTAAGAAATTATCAACAAAAAGACTTGTCAGTTCTCATGCATCTCTTCCATTTTTTTCTTAAACATAGAGGAGTAGACATGATACACTATTGTTGTGTATAGTGCACATAAAACACCATCCAGATTAAATACTTTTTCCAAAAAGATGAATGACTATTTTGAACATGGAAGTCTATTTGAGGAAAGAAGTAATGCTTCAGTGGGCAGCTGTTGCTGAGGGTTTATTATTTTCAAACCCTTAGTCTGTCTTTTTCCCTATTCCTGGACTCTAGGATTCAACTGAAAACCAAAGGAGGCCCTGAGGGGAACGAAAGCAAAGAAGAGTAAAACCTGCCTTTGTGTTTTACAAAGTGCCATGATTAATTTCTTTGTTTACACAAAGATTACATTAAGTTCTGAAAACTCCAAATATTTTACAGAATCATTAAGGTAGGAAGGGACCTTAAAGATCATCAAGTTCCACCCCCCCTGCCATGAGCAGGGAACCCCACCACTAGACCAGGTTGCACAAAACCTCGTCCAACCTGGCCTTAAAAACCTCCAGGGATGGGGCATCAACAACCTCCTTGGGCAACCCATTCCAGTTCCTCACCACCCTTACAGTGAAAAATTCCTTCCTAATATCTAACCTAAATCTCTCCTCTCTCAATTTAAAACCATTACCCCTTGTCCTATCACTATCTTCTCTGGTGAAAAGCCCCTCCACAGCTTTCCTGTAGGCCCCTTCAAGTACTGGAAGGCTGCTTTAAGGTCTCCCTGGAGCCTTCTCTTCTCTAGGCTGAACAGCCCCAACTCTCTCAGTCTGTCTTCATAGGAGAGGTGTCCAGGCCTTTGATCATCTTGGTGGCCCTTCTCTGGGCCCTCTCCAACCGGTCTATGTCCTTCTTGTGCTGAGGGCTCCAGAACTGAACACAATATTCCAGGGGAGTCTCACCAGAGCAGAGCAGAGGGGCAGAATCGCCTCCCTGGCTCTGCTGGCCACACTTCTTTTGATGCAGCCCAGGATGCAGTTGCTCTCTGGGCTCCAGCACACACTGGTGGCTCATGTTGAGCTTCTCATCCACTACCACCCCCAAGTTCTTCTGCTCAGGACTGCTCTCCAGCCATTCTTCCCCCAGCCTGTATTTGTGCCTGGGGTTGTGCCAACCCAGGTGCAGGACCCTGCACTTTGCCTTGTTGAACTTCATGAGGTTGGCACTGGCCCACCTCTCCAGCCTGTCAGGGTCCCTCTGGATGGCATCCCTTCCCTTTAGGGTGTCAACCACACCACACAGCTTGGAATCATCAGCAAACTTGCTGAGGATACACTCAATCCCACTGTCCATGTCTCCAACAAAGATGTCAAACAGCACTGATCCCAATACTGACCCCTGAGGGACACCACTCGTCACCTGCCTCCACTTGGACATTGAGCCATTGACCACAACTCTCTGGGTGGGGCCATCCAGCCAATCTCTTATCCACCAAGTGGTCCATCTGTCAAATCCATGCCTTGTCAGTTTGGAAACCAGGATGTCTTGTGGGACAGTGTCCCACAGTTCTTTAAAATCCAATAATAAATTCTAACTGAGTTTGCATATAGTGCTATGAAGTCTTTTTTTGTTGGGTTGTCTTTTATATAAAGGGAAGATTGTGATTTAAATACATCTGCAATTCCTGAGATCAAAAAGCGATGCTAAATTTAATTTTTGGGCATCTTTTGATAGATGAAGTTTTGTTTTCTTCAGCTGGTGGTTCCTTCCTTTTAGATAACCCTTCTCTCATTTTGGAGTGTCTTCAATGACCTTGTCCAGCAAAGGAAGTGTTAAGCACAACCTCTCTGTGGTATCCCTGTGTTCTAACAGAAGAATCGGAACTAAGTGTGTTTTCATCTTCTTTATTGTCAGAAGCTCTAAATCTTCTAATCAATGCATAAGCTGTTAGAAATAATTTAGGACAGGGCAGCAATTGGACTATTTGTCAGACTACACAGGTTTTCTCAAGCTATTTTGGCAGTTCAGTCTCCAGCTACCTGTATTATGAAGAACAGCTGGCTTCTTAATGCTGGAGCTAAGGAGGCAGCACTTCAGTGGGATAGGCATAAAGTCTGTGACTATGAGCAACTGCAGAAAAGGGAGCTTTATGTTTAAGGCAAGTAGTTTTACATTTGTTTCTTCAACTTGGTGGTGCTGGACAAGCCTCTGCAAAAAAAAGTGAGGAGTCTGTTTTAAAGGCTGGGCTTTTGAGCCCTTTGAAAACTTGGCCCCAGGTGGTTTTCATTAGAATAGCAAATTCATATCTCAAAGAATGGCATTCAGGAA
>NW_009954552.1:2541268-2580294 GCF_000747805.2 Chaetura pelagica
TGAACAGGCCAAGCTCTGCCCTCAGATTTCAATGGGACTGCTTAGAGCAGTTCAACTTTATCATATACAAATGCCAGGAGGGTAGAGATTTCCCAGAAGCAGAAGGTGTGGTTGCAATTAAACGCTTCTGCAATTGCTGCTCAGCACCAGGAGCTGAAGTACTGGAAGCCTTTCTGCCAGTTTTCCTGTTGTGGATATATGCAAGTCTACTGGGGTGGCACAAATTGGCTCTGGTTCAGCTTCACTGGTCCTTCCAGCAACTGGGTTTTCCAGTGTTCCATAGGGAATGAAAAATGTACAGGTGTTTGCTTAGGGATTTGATCATCTTGCATGATCTTTGCAGGAGTGTCATTGTAGGAAACTATCGCCAGTCATGTTACCAGCACAGCAGAATTTATAATCTGAAGGCTGGGTTTCCTATTAAAGGTTTTCTGTATATAATGTATTTTTTCCAGATGAAATACATGGAATGTGTTATAAATACTGTCTAAGCACTCAAATGTTTCAGTGTGCTTACTGCCAGTTTTTCAGAGATGCCAGTTTTTGTACAAGGTATTTGTCTTTAGGAAGAAGGGTATGGATGGGAGGTCTGGAAAGGGCTTGTATGAAGCCAGTATTACTTGAACTGACATAAAGCCTTGCTGCTTTCATGCATGTTGACAAAAGGAATCTTAAGCAATTTCAAAAACCTGCAGAACCTGCTACATCTCTGCAGAACAAAGGTGACAGAAGGCTTGTGCAGAAGCAACATTTTACTTACACTGCTGCCTTTCTCTCCACAGCCAGTGGTTTAGTGTACTGAGTCAAGTCCATGCGTCCACAGAGCAAGAGATCCGAGAGATGCATGATGAGCAGGCAAATCCACAGAATGCTGTGGTAAGTCTAAATCCAAAGAACTTTTCTAAGCAAATATTTTTAGAAAACAAGGAGCACTGTGGTGGCCATAGCTTCTGAGAGTCACATACTAGGTTTCCTTAAATGCAGTGGTAGTTCTGACGCTGTCTAGAGGTTTTGTGTCCTTGACCCTGCAGCTGGACAAGAGGAGAGTCTGACTTATGATTCCTCTCTCATCATTCACCTTGATGAAAAATGAGTGTTGGGTGGGTTTTTTTGGTCCATTTCCCTGTCACATCACAGTGTATGCTTGAGTCTGAAGTTTGCAAAGATACAGGTAATGAGTAATTTTAAAACCCAAGCGAAGAAAAATTGAGATTTCTTTGATCCTGCATTTATCATTCTCTACAACATACACTGGGACTAAATGGGATCAATTTGGAACCTAGTAGTAAGCAAAGGGAAGTAAAAGCTTCTGCTTCATGGCTTCAGAGTTCATCCTGAGAGGATGCCATTTATATTGGGATAGCACTTTTAGGTGAAAAATCCAAGCAGGTTTGGAAGTGTACAAAATAAGAGCAGTTTCTGAGCTGCCTCTGGCTTAACTGGAGATATATTTACTGGGTTTGTTTATCTGAGTCTCTTAGTTTTCCCCTCAGCAGTCTTACGGGTTAAGAGAAACTGGTGCCCGAATATGTAGTTCAATTTGCTTGATCAAAGCTGCTGCTCCTTTCACCTGTCTCTGAGAAGAGTACTGTAAGTAATGTGATAGTAAACACCTTCCTTATTTTCTGGTTGGATATTTGTTTATAGGGTACACTCGATGTAGGACTAATTGATTCTGTCTGTGCTGCTGACAATCCAGATAGGTAAGTCAAAACCATGCCTGGTGACTTTTCTTTTTCTCCTTTCTTTAGCCAGAAAAATTAATTTTAACAATTTTCTGTTTACCTTCTCATGCAACAATGTTGTATTCTACAGAGATGAGAATTATTTCTCAGAATAAAAATTTCTTTTAACAAAGAAGACGATGCAACATTAAAAATAACTGTCAAGATATTCTCGATTCTTGAACAAATGTTTTGGGAGATAAAAATAATCTGGGGTCAGGCTATGACTCTGGTTATAAGGTTACTGGCTGTGAGGTATTATCTGTACTGCATGTGTGAAACAGCTGGGCTGAGTTACTGGCTTGTTCTTGGCCTTTCAAGACACTGATAGCACAATTAACTGTGATTATAAGCCCAGGCTTCCTAAACAATACAATATAAATTTCCAGAACTTTCAAAATTTTAAGTTACAAATTTACAGTTCTCCTATAATTTTTCACATAGGTTGTTTTTTTTGTGGTTTTTTTTCTTGTAAATTTTTTTTATTAGTTCTCTGAGCCTAAATCAGTGATGGAGGGTTTTTTCATTAAGAAATTAATTTCAATGATGCAGGCAATAGATTATTTTTATTTTGACACATATGAACCCACTATTGCAAGCTCAAAAGGTAGAAGCTGAGCAGAGAGCCCTGTGGATCTATATCCAGAAAGAATCTCAAGAATGGAGTTTCCTTTATTTTCCTGCACTGTGGAGGAGAGGAGTAGAGCCAGGAATGTTTGCTACTGTTGATCATAATCTCCTGTTTGATAGTTTGATCTATCTTAGCTTAGACCTTAGTGTTATCCCTTTTCTGTTCTCTTGCTACAGCTCATCTATAGCTTCTCTCCTGTATATCATATTATCCAGCTTTCTTAAATTTCTACCTAGTTACCTTCTTCCAAGAAGTGTAAAAGGAAGGCCCGGGAGCTTCTTGTGCATGGGGTGACCCAGACTACATCATTCCCATTTTCTACATCTGATACAATTCTTAAAAACTGTGTTTACCAGGATGAAAAAAACTAATGGTAAAGAGTTAAAGCAATTGTTGTTTCTAGACTGAAAAACCTGCCTTTCTAATCCAGAGGGCCATCAGCACAGTTCACTTGGGCTAATTCTTCATGCTTCAGTGAATCCTGGTGTTGGATTGGGTACAAGCCAGACTCTCATTAAAAATAGATTGTACTCTCTGTGAATTGGGTTGCACTGCATTAAAAATAAAAGAATCTGTTCACATGCTGCCTCACTGTAGACCTTTGTAAATTCTAGTTGGTTTAGCTAATGTAACTGCTGAAGCAGATACTCTAAATAGATCTGACCCTGAAATAGAGTTCTGATTCACATCCAAAGCTGGTTAAAGATTGGAGATTTTTCTCACCATAGAATTATTTTGAGCTAGGACAAGCTGTAGTTTATTGTAAACTTTCCCACCATTCAGAGCCCTAACATTTTGGTGTGAATCCAGCATAATAGAGTCTTCTTAAATGCTCTTTTCTTTTTTTAGCTTTAGTGGTGTTGAAATAAGTGCTTTAGAGATGGACAGTGTTTGTCTGAATATAAATTGCAAAAAATGGATAGAGTTTGTGGTTGTGGTGAATGAGGTAAATGGTACATATGTTGATTGTAAAGGTTTTTTCAATCTTCATTTATTTTCATAGACCAAATTCATTTGTGATCATCACTGCTAATCGTGTTCTTCACTGTAATGCTGACACTCCTGAAGAGATGCATCACTGGATAACCCTGCTGCAGAGGTCGAAGGGGGACACTAGAGTGGAGGGACAAGAATTCATTGTGAGGGGTAAGAACTGAGTGGGGCAGCAACAAAGTAAATATTCATTAAGCTTTGAGTAGGTTGTTCCCACAATACAATCTGGGTCATAGTTGGAGCCTTATCTTTATACAGTGGAGTTTACTCACAAATTAATACAGCTGAAATTATACTTCTGCTGTCCTATGTAAGAAAACACTGTAATGATGACAGAAGCATTTTTGTAAGTTGACTAAAGAATTTTTCAAGTGAATACCAAAGTTGAAAAGTTTTCTTATTAATTTAATTGCATCTTCATCATTTTATTGCGTGAGAATTTTACTAAAAGTTCTTTAATACATGGGCTAAACAGGTCATATTTTTCTTGTTGTAGAAAGTGCACAACTAACTTTTAGCAAGCCAAATTTGCCCTACTCTATTTGAAAAAGAAAAGTGTGATTGAAATTTTGTCTTTAATAGGATGGCTACACAAGGAAGTAAAGAACAACCCGAAGATGTCTTCATTAAAACTAAAGAAGCGGTGGTTTGTTTTGACACACAATTCTTTGGACTACTACAAGAGTTCAGAGAAAAATGCTTTGAAATTGGGTACACTGGTCCTAAACAGCCTCTGCTCAGTGGTCCCACCTGATGAAAAAATCTTCAAAGAGACAGGTAATTGTTTGCTCTTGTTCAAACATGCTTTCAATTGCCTTCTGACCTACTACCTAGTAATGCAACAAACAGTGCATAAGAATATTTTAAAGATTAATATGGTTGCAGTTTGATGGACAAATCAGGTTTCTGCATCACTGAGACATTTTACAGGAATTGTTGGGTGAAGGAGGTAGTACTGTGTGGAGGAGTAAAAATTGCTCTCACCAACATTCCAGTCATCATAGACTGACACTGCTGCTAAGTTAGTGTAAACAGCCTTACACGTCAAAGAGCTGGGGAAGGCATATGGGTAGCACTCTCCTCATGCGTTATTTTATGTGCTGAGGAACTTTGAGGACTAACATTGGTGGAGCAAGTATAGGAGAATCTAGAGTAAGAGTCCAGTTTGTGCTAACCTACATAGTACATCTGAGTCAGCTCCCCTGTGCATTTTCAAAACTAGTTTTCAGCTTGAAGGGGCTGTTTGCAAATGAGGAGCAACTGTTGACAGCCCTGTATAATCTTCCTGGGGTCACTGACACTTCAAAGAGGCTCTCGCTAGTGAAAGATGAAATAGATTTTCTTTAATTGAACCTGCTTCACAAGAAGCCTGTACAACGATGCAGAGAGAGTTTGAACTGAAATGTTCTTTCTGTCATAGTTGCCACTTCATTGGTGTGAAATTAATAACTTTTTTACAGAAGAGGTGGTTCATGCTTTATACTTGTTTGTACATGTGCCACAGACAATGAAAGACTCTTGCATAGAAGGCAAGACTGTCTCAGATTTTCCTGTTACAGACAGGACTAGAGAAGTAGGGCCCACGAGCCACAGGTAGCTAACTAAAGAATTTTTCAAGTGAATACCAAAGTTGAAAAGTTTTCTTATTAATTTAATTGCATCTTCATCATTTTATTGCGTGAGAATTTTACTAAAAGTTCTTTAATACATGGGCTAAACAGGTCATATTTTTCTTGTTGTAGAAAGTGCACAACTAACTTTTAGCAAGCCAAATTTGCCCTACTCTATTTGAAAAAGAAAAGTAGTGTTCCGTAGTGTTGTCTTATGGTCTCTTTTACAAAGATTACTGGATAAAATGGTAGGCTGCATGATGGTGGCTGTACTCTGAGATTACTCGTAGGCTTTTTTTAAAGGAGAGAATCTCCCTTAATACCGTAGCATCTGTACTATGATGCTTAATTAGTCATACAGCTTCGTAGCTCCTGAAAAACTGCCGCCTGATCCAGAACGCAGCACTCAGGGTGTGATGGGACTGCAGCTGTTTTCAGGTAGAAGTTGGGGTATTTTTATGCATACAGCTTCTATGGTTAATAATTTTTACTGTGGTACTAGGTTATTGGAATGTAACTGTATATGGACGCAAACATTGCTACCGTCTCTATACGAAACTGCTTAATGAGGCAACCCGCTGGTCAAGTGCCATCCAGAATGTGATTGACACTAAAGCACCAATTGATACTCCAACTCAGCAACTTATTCAGGATATTAAGGTAGGCACAAACAGGAGGGCGTGAGGTGGGAAAGAATAGTTGCTTGAATCTTTTTCATGTTGGCTTTGCCATATTGAGTAATAAAGCAGAAAACTGAGTTTTAATCACAGAGTGACATGGACTAAATTGTGGAACCTGAATGTTTTCACTGACCTGATAAAGGAACTTGAATCTGAATGGTGAAAGAGCAAAGTATGAAGTATGGCTTGGAGGGCAAGTGGGATTTTTTTCCATGAAAAGAGTAACAAGTTTTACTGGTTTGTGTAACTTGACAGAGGTCGCTATACCAGGCAGTAGAGCACAGTGTGTAGGTTCATGAGTTAGCAGGGACCTGTCTTGCTATGTCCACAGTGAGAAGCACACCAGGATGTGGACTCCTATGATTCTTTTTTTCAGTATGCTTCATTTCTTGTTCTATGATAGCAGAGGTTTAACATCTGATGTATCTGCTTGATGAGAAACATATTCAATTAATGTTTACTGCTTTGTCGTCCTGTTGGAGACATTGTGTGCATAGCCAGAGAATGTCTTTCTTGAGATCTTACTTTCAGGAGAGAGGATGATGATTCTCAGAAGAGACCAAAAAAGAAAGAAAAAAGCCCTAAATTCCAAGATTATGAAGGCAGTTCTTCAGAGCAGCAGAAATATGTGGAAGTTCAGGATTGATAGAAAACAGTAGTCAAGCATCTGTAAAACTGTCAAAACAGTACTTAGGACGTCAGAGTAGGTGCATCAGGTTTACAGCAGCAGTTTTTCTGGACTATTTTGTTTCTGTAGCTCTTGTAGATTCTAAATGGAAAGGCAAATTAGTTCTGCTGGAGCAGCATTTTTAAATAAAACTTGAATACAGATGTCCTAATTCCAGTTACGAAATACTGGAGTAAAAATTATTCTAAAATGAAAACACACTTCAAAAAAATAATGAAACTTTAATTTTTGTCTCCTGCAACTCTGCTGTCATTTGTTTTTTACTGCACAGATAAAATAAGCTTATGCAAGGCCTGAGGTTAGCAGATACTGAGCATTCATAGCCTGCAGAATGCCCTGGCAGCCACAGTACCCACAGCCGGATTTAGCACCAAATACTGTTGCTATCAGTGATGACTAGTTTCTTCACAGCCAACCTGCAGGCACAAAACATTGCATTATTGTTAATGCTGGACCCCAAATCTTGCCTTTTCCTCACTCCAATAGGAAAACTGCCTGAATGCTGATGTGGTTGAACAGATCTATAAGAGAAACCCCATCCTCCGTTACACGCACCATCCGTTGCACTCGCCGTTACTGCCACTGCCGTATGGGGACATCAACCTGAACTGTAAGTTTTTCAGTCATGGAAACACTTTCCTTATGAAAGACTTAACCAGAGGATGGGACTTTTTAGTCAGTGGGCTACAGTGAAGTAACGGTAGGGTAAAATATATTTTTAAAACAAAATGGCATGCTTTCCTGTTCTATTTCAAGAAGTGGAGAATAGCAGTTTGTCTAGCACAGAGCCATGGGCTTGTGGTGCTCCTGCATGGGTGTTACAGAAGGGAAGGTTGCTATTGCTGCTGTAATACTAGTTTGTTGCCTCACCAACACAGTTAAGTTTCACTGAATATGAAAAAAACTTTCACTGAAATAAGCAACTAAACCAAATTCATTTAGAATACTTGAATAATATTCCTCTTCTCAAATTATTGTTGCTTCCTATGTCATGAGGGCATCTGCAGCAGCCACAAGAAGTGGAAGTTCCATCATTTGTGATGGGAAGCATGATTTATGTGAAACAAGATTTGAGTGGACATAATTTTAAAAAGGAATGGGTCATTTACTCCTGACACTGGTGTAATCATGTCTTTTAATATCCTTGCCTCAGTCATTAACTTAGAAGTCTGTTTTGAAGGGTTCACAACTATTGACAGTTGTGAATTTGGTGTCCTTAATTGGATTTGCTTATCTTACTTTGCAACCGTATATTGAACAAGGTATTGCTCAGGTTAAAAGTTTTTTCCTTGAGAAGAAGGTGGGAGGTCACAGGTGATGAAAAATTAAGGTATTTCAGGTAAGACATCCTGATAACTCAAGCAAAATCCTTCTGCTCAAATGACAAGGAAAAGTAAAATCTCACGAGAAATCTTTCCCTTCTCTTCCTTCACCTCTTCCTCCTCTACAGTGGCAAGGCACAGTTCTGGTCTTCTGGGCACTTGAACTGGTTATCCCATGCAGGAGTGCAGTATGGTTGCTCTCTATTCCCCATGGACAGGAATGGCTAGCTAGCTCCCTCTGAGGCAAAAGTCGTCTTGGCAAAATCTCCCATACTTAAATGTAGCTCCACAGATGCACTGATGAGTGGTTATTGCCTTGACTTGAGTTGAGTTCTAGTTATTTTCTGCAACAGGATAATGTCAGGTTAGAAACTTTATATGTCTGTACTGCTTTGTGCTTTGATGGTTAGTCAGCCTGACTCAGACATCAGAGCAATCTCTCCCATCTCTTGAACCCAAGAACTGCTTTTAAATAGATTGTAAAAGTTGATAGCTGACACTGAATAACCTGTAGTCCAAAAATATCACCACCTTTTCCAGTACTCAAAAAGCAAGTTGCAGTGTCATGGTAATGATTTAGTTCAGTAGTATTGTTTGGGTTTAACTTAAATGCTACTGCTGTAGACAAAAGTGATGCCATGCACCTTTGTCACTTTCTGTAATGCAGTCATGCCTTACCTCATTATCTGATTAGATTTTCACTTTCTTGTGACAGTGAAAAGTGATAGACACTTCAGCAGTGTGGACTGCTCTGGAAGGATGATTCTCCATCAAAAAAAACCAAACTGATCAATCAACACACATTTTCAGTTATGTGGTTAGAAACTGTCAAAATGGGACTTCATTAAATTGGGATCAATTCTCAATAGCAAAATAGGTCATAAAATGGGTTTGCCTCGTACATTTGAAATGGAAAAGATCCGCTCTACTATCCTGCATGATAAGGGTCACAGAATAGCATGAAGCAATTCCTATGTTAAACCTGAGTGCTTTCTTCTTGATGTCTCAGTCTAAGCACCTCTCTCCCTTTTTCTCTTTTGTAGTGCTGAAAGACAAAGGCTACACAACTCTGCAGGATGAAGCCATCAAAATATTTAATTCTTTACAGCAGCTGGAGTCTATGTCTGATCCCATCCCTATAATCCAAGGTATCCTCCAAACAGGACATGATTTACGACCTCTTCGAGATGAGCTCTACTGCCAGCTCATCAAGCAGACCAATAAAGTGCCTAATCCTGGCAGTGTGGGCAACCTCTATAGTTGGCAAATACTCACCTGCATGAGTTGCACGTTTCTGCCGAGTCGCAGCATCCTCAAATATCTCAAGTTCCATCTCAAAAGGTGAGAAGCTTTGAGCTACTGCAGCAAGAGGAGTTTCTTCACTCACTGTTTTCTTCCCCACAACTTGTAACAGTGTTTAAACATCCTGAAGTGAGACTTGAAGATGCGTTCACTTAGTGCACTGGTTATGCCAAACAACAAATCTAAAAAAAAAAATGTAAGGAAGGTGTTTGATCTAGGTGGAATTATTCTCATCTGAAGAATCAAGCAAAATCTTAGTAAACTAAACACATAATTTGTAAATGTTGACCAAAGAGGGTGTTTCCATAATTGTATAAAGTTACCTAAATGATTTGAGCCAGTACTCCCAGGTCCCGTTCGCAACCAACCTGTTACAAACTCTTCATCCTGCTTACCTTAGTTTTGTGAGTGAAGTGTCACACACCTAAAAGAACATCAGAATGTTGGAAGATTGACAGTGAGGTAGATTGAGAGCTGGCTGTGTGACAGAACCCAGAGGGTTGTGATTAATGGAGCAAGGTCGAGCTGGAGGCCAGTAACCAGTGGTGTCCCCCCAGGGCCAATACTCTGTCCAGACTTCTTCAACGTGTTCATCAATGACCTGAATGAGGGGACAGAGTGTAACCTCAGCAAGTTCACTGATGGTACAAAACTGGGAAGGGTGGCTGACTCTCCAGAGGGCTGTGCTGCCATCCAGAGTGACCTGGACAGGCTGGAGAGCTGGGCAGGGAAGAACCTCGTGAGGTTCAATGAGGGCAAGTGTAGGGTCCGGCACCTGGGGAGGAAGAACCCCAAGCACCAATATAGGTTAGGGGTGGATCTGCTGGAAAGCAGTTCTGAGGAGAAGGATTTGGAAGTCCTGGTAGATAGTACATTATTCATGAGCCAGCAGTGTGCCCTTACCACCAAGAAGACCAGTGGAATCTTGGGTTTCATAAAGAAGAGTGTGTCCAGAAGGTCAAGGGAGGTCATTCTGCCCCTCTACTCTGCCCTAGTGAGGGCACATCTGGAATCCTGCATCCAGTTCTGGGCTCTCCAGTTCAGGAGAGACAGGGAACTACTGAGTCCAGAGTCTAGAGAGTCTGGCAGAGGGCAACATAGATGACTGGGGGATTGGAACATCTCTCTTGTGAGGAAAGGCTGAGAGAGCTGGGACTCTTTAGCCTGGAGAAGAAGAGGCTGAGGGGAAAGCCTATTAATACCTATAAGTATCTAAAGGGTGAGTGCAGGGAGGATGGAGCCAGACTCTTCAGCGGTTCCCAGTGACAGGACGAGGGGCAACAGGCACAAGCTGGGACACAGGAAGTTCTATTTAAATGTGAGGAAAAACTTCTTTACTATGAGGGTGACAGAGCACTGGAAAAGGCTGCTTGGGAGGGTTGTGGAGTCTCCTTCTCTGGAGACATTCAAGACCCACCTGGATGCAGTGCTGAGTAATGTGCTCTAGACAATCCTGCTTTAGTAGGGGAGTTGGACTAGATGATCGCTAGAGGTCCCTCCCAACTCTGACAATGCTGTGATTCTGTGAAGATGGATTTGAGGTAGAAAGGCCTGTTTGCAAATCTAATTTTAAGATGCTTGCAACCATTAAATAAATAATTTTTGACAGTTCAGCGCTAACCAGAATGTGGAGCTCTGCTTGCTGTGATGAAGCAGAAGAATGCAAAGAGTGTGTCATTAGGACATCAAACTGTTCTCAGTAATTTAAAAGTTATGCCTGTGTTCATGCTAGAGGATGGAAATTGTAAATCACTTTGCTAAATGTAATTATTTTACAAATATTTGTAAAACATTTCTGTTATAGATACACCTTTGAACCAAAGTAAGATTATTGAAAAGCATTAATCACTTTATATAACTCCTAAAGTGAAAAAATCCAACGTTTATTCAGTTGCTTCATTTAACTTAGTTCAGAAAATGGTCTCCCAGTTAATAAAAAAAAATGCAGGTAATACGTTTGTAGGTTAAGTTCAATATTATAGATGCATAGTCATGTTACAGCATTGCTGTAATCCTGCAGTAATATTTTTATGCCTTGCAGGTCATGAATCACTGTACTTCTTCACATAAATTAAACCATAGTAGCTCTAAGAAGCTGGTATTTTATCATGGGAAATACTATAGAAACACTCAGTGCCGAAAGCTACCTAATGCAGTAGTTTTCAGTAACTAAGAGTTGCGTTCACTAAAGTTGTTAGTGAATACTCATAATACAAACTGCTGAACAGTAAGGTCTAGAGAGAATTGTTAAGAAAATCAGGAATAGAAATCAGGTATCCTAAGTTACACTACCTACCACAAAACTAAGCAGTCAAAAATATGTCTTACTGTTTTTTTCTGAAGAACCTTAGTGCAATTTTGTTTTCATTCAACAACTGCTGTTGACAAAGGAGATGATTACAAGATGTTCATACTTACCTCTTAAATCTGACTTCTTACAAGGTTCTGGTACTTGATGCTGTAAAGGTAGTTCAGCTTTTACTTTCCATTAGGTTTGTAGAACAAACCCATCTAAGTTATCCCACAGAAAATCACAAGTTAGAACACTTTCCTTGACACTGAAGATAAGCCTCTGGGGGTGTCAGTTAAACAGCTCACTGTGTACAGACCTAATTTCAGAGAAGAAATTCATTCTCAAATAAGTAAATTTACTATTTCACAGTCTGGCAGACTAAAGTAGTAATATTTGTCTCACAGGATTCGTGACCAGTTTCCAGGAACTGAAATGGAGAAATATGCACTTTTTACTTATGAATCTCTGAAGAAAACCAAATGCAGAGAGTTTGTGCCATCACGGGATGAAATAGAAGCTCTGATCGGCCGGCAGGAAATGACATCCACAGTTTATTGCCATGGTGGGGGCTCCTGTAAGATTACAATCAACTCACACACTACAGCTGGAGAGGTGAGAAGTGGTGACAGAACAGCTTTGGCACAAAAACTGTGTGTTGCTTTACATGCCAGCTACTGCCAGTAATAGTGTCGAACTTTGGAAGTGCTGGGGTTTTCTCTACCAGTCTCTCATTTAAGGAGAGGGAAGGCTAACAGAGCTGTCCCTCCAACCCCCCATCATGTTCTGAAGAAATTTCTGCTATGAAAACTGTATTTATTCTGCAGAGGATTACCCAACTATAGTTCCCTCTTAGAGGAAAAATTACAGGAAAGACTAAGCAATTCAGTTACAGGCATTACTCAAATAACTTCTGCAGATACTGGTGTGTATGACAGCGAAGTTGCTTCCTAAAGCTGGAAGACTCTTGCTGAGTTGGTGAAGTACAGGTTTTATATCTGACCAGATGATGGCATGCACATGTATTTAGTCTAAAACTTAAAGTGGAATTTGACAACAATCAATACTGATGATGAAAACATCTTAGCAACTTTTTTAGCCTAATGTAAAACCTAGCTCCCAATTTTCTTCTCGTTATTTGTTCTACTCTGTCGTGCTGCTTTTCCATGCTATGGTTTTCTTCTTGTGCTGTTTTTCATTAGGTGGTTGAAAAGTTAATTCGTGGCTTGGCCATGGAGGATAGCAGAAATATGTTTGCTTTGTTTGAGTACAATGGAACTACTGATAAAGCGATTGAAAGCAGAACCATTGTGGCTGATGTCTTGGCAAAGTTTGAAAAGTGAGTGTGCCTCTTCTTCTCTCTCACCACTCCAATAAGTAGCAATTAAATGCATTTCCAATGTCAATAATGCTGAATTTTCTTTCTCTTGCTTGTTTGTGATGATGCAGCTAAATTACACACATGACCATTTCTGGAACAAAAGCACCTTTTTCTTTTTTTTTCTTTTAAGGAATCAGTGAGCCACCTATTCACATGTGTTCAGTTTTACTCTGTCTTGACACTAGTAGAGTAATATTTATTATCACTATTTCCACATTTTCTTTTCTACTACTACAAATTTTTCCACCATTAGTAGCATAGTGGCTGCTCCTGTACTGGGAGAACTGAACTCCAGGCAGTCATTACCATTCGACTACCCATTGCCTAGCATCTCATTTCCTACCAGTAAAAATGAAAACACTCATACCACAGTACAAGCCTAAATAGCTGTTTGTCATCCTTCTGCTATATGCATGGCTATCAGCCTCCTTTATACATATAACAATGGGAGAGTAAAAAGGAATGTCTCAAGTGTTGTGCAGTTACATTTATGACAAGACTTATTACTGTTGTTTTTATCAACACCTGAGCCACAAATAAAAGTTTATTAAGAGAATTCAGGTTAGAAACAATTGACTAAGAACTGAGTCAACATTTTAAATCCTTGAATTTGCTGTAGGCTCTAATACACACACACGCATGTAAATATATACATACAAATATTTCCAAATGATACCAGTAAGGTATACCACTGAAAAAAGTTAGCTTCTGTCAACAATACCAGATTGATAGCAGGTGTAACAAAGCAAAATTCAGCTGATGCCTTGCTTAGATTCTTCAGGTGTCAATTTAAAAAGGAGTTTGATTTCACACATCTCATCTCTCTCCTTCTCCACACACCTTTGCAGGCTTTCTGCTACTGCTGAAGCTGGGGAGATGCACTGGAAGTTCTACTTCAAGCTCTACTGCTTCCTGGACACAGAAAACGTCCCAAAAGATAGTGTGGAATTTGCCTTTATGTTTGAGCAGGTAAAGAATGAGGTTCTACTTTGAGGCACTTTCAAGAAGAGAAAAAAGTAAGAGATCTAGTCACACAGGAAGTTTAGATTTTGCTCCTGTTAACTGAATGCACTGCTACCACTCAAGCATCAAGTGCAAAGAAAGCAGTTCCATGGTCAAAACAGACTTATCCTGACATAAGTGAGGCATATAGGATTTACCTAGTGTTTAGAGTTTTCTTCTGTGTTACTTTCAAATTGCTTTACGTAGAGTGGTAAAAAATGGGATAGCTGGGTCTAAGCTGGATAACAAAAAAGAGGATAATACTTGCTTTTAAGTTTGCTCTTATGAAAGCATTTTCATAAGGAAGTGAAAAATGTGTAACTGGCAAGCAAATTAATTATTAGAGACTCATGTTGGCAACTGTACAGAGCTAATTAAAGAATAGCTTTTCCTCTTTTCAAAAACTGATCGGTATTTCATAGGCACCATAATAAAAAAACAAAACAGTCCAGTCTCAGCAGTGACTGTAAGACAGCTATGCTGAACATAAATCCATTTAATGAATGTGCTGAGTTCAGAATGAGGCCGTATTGCAAAACATAAGTGAAATTGATTTTAATGAAAACTAAATGCATCAGCAGTTGGATTTCTATTTTATGAAGTCCCATAGTTACTCAGAAACTCACTGATGGCATGTACTATTGTTGATTGACCTCCTTTTCTACTACACTGCAAAGGGCTAAAAATTCTTCCAGTGGACAGCTTCTTTCAGGTGGGCACTAGAGACAGATAAAGATTTCTATGTAAGGCTATTTGCAATGCTAAGATACTGACATTCTGTTGGCAGGCATGCCTGATGTGATCAAGAACTGACATATTTCAGTCTTCATAGCTACAAAGCCTTTTTTCCTTCCACAGGATCAGCAACATCTTCAAAGTAATGGAGTTTTTCTTCCTTGTTCACAGTTCAGGTTTTAAGGCACCATATTACATCATGAGTCTACCAAAGGTCTCCTTACAGAGCCTGTATTACATGAAGTGTAAACAGTAGGAAGAAAATCCATGAGTGCTCTGCATCAGATATTTTACATTATATTAGTGGTTTAAGAGGTAGATTTAGATAGTTTTCTGTATTAAAAATTAGAGCAAGCACATTGACTGGAGCAGATTATTTTCATGCAGGATTTTGTGCTGGCTGGTGCTTAGCCAAATATTTTGTCTTCCCAAAACCAATAGTATTTCAGTTATAAAGCATGGTGCATTCGATCCCTTCAATTAATATCACAGCAATACCTTCAAGAGGTGACTTATTACATTCTAACACCAGCTCTTTTTTCTAATTTTTTGCTTTTGATGTCAGTCATCAATATTTCAGCCAATTAAGGAAGTCCCCTTATGTCATCAGCTTTAGTTCTGTCTCTATTAAAGTCTGAATCCTTTAATTCATAAGGTGTTGAAGAAAAATCTTTCAGTTCTGCTTTCTCATTATAATACTGTACTTCCATTTCCACAAGACAGCTTGTTCTTCTGCCTGTGTACAATCTCAGGTAAACCATCTTACATGTTTAAAGGCAAAATTTTGTCTCCAACCTGAGTGTACACCAAAATCATAGAATGGTTTGGGTTGGAAGGGACCTTAAAGATCATCTAGTTCCAAGCGCTCTGCATGGGCAGGGACACCTCCCACTAGACCAGGTTGCTCAAAGCAGCATCCAACCTGGCCTTGAACACTTCGAGGAAGAGGGCATCCACACCTTCTGTGAGCAACCTGTTCCAGTGTCTCACCATCCTCACACTAAAGAATTTATGAAATGAATGAGCTCTTACTTGAATATGAGCTATCTCTGTGCGTTTACTGAACTCCTTGCAATTCCTGTATCTTCAGGCATGAGGCATGTTTATTTTTCCTGTACTAGTTCCATATGGAAAAAAAAAAACCCACAAAAATCCTAGCTGTTGCACATTTCCAAAGGTTTGACTGAGTGTGCAAAGAGCTAGGACTTGAAAGAGTCTTCTTGCTTCAGTCTAACTCCTGATGCTACATACCACTATAACATGCAAACATTTTATTAATTTTAGCTGAGCCCTATTTAAAATCTACTGTTTTCCCTTGGTGAGGTTTATTACAAAGTTGTCTCAGGGCTTTACTTGTTTGGCTGGAAACATCTGTTTTGACAGCCAGACTCCTTATAGCAGTAAGCAAAAGCAGATAACTAGTTCTTCCTAATGCCCTTCCACATAGATGGCTTGCTCCCAGTCAGATGTTCAGATCCTGATTTTCTCTCCTTTACATTTTATTTTTCTTTTTAGTAATTCAGTTGCTCTTACATAGGTGAGTTCAGTAAAAGCTGTACTAGTAACAGTAATTCCCATTTAGCAAGTTCCTCACCTGCCATGTAGTTCTTCTAGTAAACTCTGTCTTACCCAGTTTAACAAATTTGCCCAGAGATTTACCCCATTTTATTCATTTAATGGATCATTTCTTTCAGATCCTGTGTTTGCCTAGTAGTAAATCTACTTCCCATTTCTCTCTTAGTCCTTAGCACATGACAAACTACCTTTTTCCCCTTTATAGGCTCATGAAGCAGTGATTAGAGG
This sequence comes from Chaetura pelagica, assembly GCF_000747805.2. Lineage (NCBI taxonomy): Eukaryota > Metazoa > Chordata > Aves > Apodiformes > Apodidae > Chaetura > Chaetura pelagica. The sequence goes on from NW_009954552.1 coordinate 2,557,430, forward strand.
ACACTATCCTGCTCCTGAAGAAACCCTCCAGGTCCTTGCAGCTTTGCGTCTTCAGTACCTTCAAGGAGATTATACTCTGCATACCACTGTACCAGAAATGGAGGAGGTCTATCCCTTGCAAAAGCTGAAGTCTCGGATCACGCAGTCTACCAAAACGTTTACTGCAGCAGAGAAGGCTGAGAAGAAACGAGCCAGCTTCCTTGAGGGAACATTGCGGAGGAGTTTTCGCAGTGGCTCTGTCAGCAAACAGAAGGTTGAGGAGGATCAGATGTTAGACATGTGGGTCAAAGAGGAAGTCTCAGCTTGCAGGACTAGTATTATTGACAAATGGAAAAAACTCCAGAGGATGAACCAGGAGCAGGCTATGGCAAAATATATGGCTTTGATTAAGGAATGGCCTGGCTATGGCTCAACACTCTTTGACGTAGAGGTGAGTAAGACCCCCTGAACACAGAAACTGCAGTGTATACTGTGTAGATGCTGATGTCATTACAGAAATGAAGAGCAGAGTAGTGAAACCATAAATACCACAGTACCGCAATACCACAGTGCTCAGACAGCTGATGTAATAAAATGTTAGCTGTTAAAAGCATAATCCTGTTTGCAAGCCCTGTAGCTGTTTAAATGCACTAGTTAACCCTTAAATACAGAGGGACAGAATGCTACCCAATGGGTTGCAAACAAGGCTGAGAAGTGTAAAAGGCTATGTTCTAAGGAACACAGCAATATGCACTGCAAGCAGTATGCACTTTTTAGAAAATGGTTACAGACAACAACTTCAACATTAAGTGTTGTGTGGCTCCATGGTTCCCTGTGCTGTTAATTTACATTTCTTCCTCTAGTGTAAAGAAGGGGGATTCCCACAAGAGCTGTGGCTCGGGGTCAGTGCTGATGCAGTGTCTGTCTACAAGCGTGGGGAAGGAAGGCCTCTGGAGGTGTTTCAGTATGAACATATCTTGTCATTCGGTGCCCCGCTTGCCAACACCTACAAGATCGTGGTGGATGAAAGAGAACTGCTTTTTGAAACTAGTAAGGTAAGAGCAAGAAGGAATTCTGTTTCTGTGGCCAGGCTACTTAGTAATTTAAGTAATTGCTGCAGATGTTACAGATTAATTTTGAGACCCCTGTGGAGCTGGAGGGAAGACATAGTGAGATGACAGAAGTGCCGAGTATTGTTATTTGTTTAACCACAAAAGGGTTTTGTTGAAAGCTTGACAGTTGTTGTTAGTGTCTAAAGACATTAATTCATATACTGTTACCTTACTGAGAACTTTGCTCTTTATACTCTTTTGGCAGGTGGTTGACGTTGCAAAGCTGATGAAAGCTTACATCAGTATGATCGTGAAAAAACGCTACAGCACCTCTCGATCAGTGAGTAGTCATGGAAGTCAGGGCAGCTCCAGGTGAAAACAAAACCAGTTCTACTGTCCTCTAAATAGAACATATCGCTGCTTGGCCTCGAAACGACCTGATGATACTGATCACATCTGTTGACAAGCTAACCAGGAATGAGAGTTTCCACAGAAAAGATCTTCAGATGTTGTTTTGGAAAGACCACAGGGTGGGGAGGGAAAAATCAGCTGAAACAGTCACATACTAGAACTGCTGACTCATCCAAAACTTTCCAAAGCATTATTATTTTCAGTTGATGTAACAAATGCCTTAAGACTTGTTCCACTGCAATACAAGCAGTAATAAGTGCCTTACAACATTAAACCCAACTTGTAGTGACCTAAAATTGCTGATAAAAGTCAAGAGGATTCTTTTTGTCCTTCAAGAACACTGAAAACGAAGTTACATTCATCCATTCTGCACTAATCTACTGGCCTGTATACATGTTGGAAGGGGGAGGGAATAAGAGCAAGGTGTATGTTTTTGGACAGCTGCTGGCAGCTTTCCTGATGGATGCCAACTTTTTGTTTCCCCTTGCTTCCATGGATGTGCACATTGTGCATACGTTATTGAGCTGTCAGTAAAATTAGATTAATTTTATTCTGTATTTCACAAGTCTTCTGAAGCAAAGGGAAGAAGTATGTGCAATGGTGTAAACAGTCTTTCTGTACATTTTAATAGTTCAGAGTTATAGTTGTTACAATTGTATGGTTACTTTATAAGCAGTTTTATTAACAAGTAAATTCCAAAATTTTCGTACATTGATTTTACTATTGCAAATGTATTACTATATAAGTAGCAGAAGTTTGCATTCTGTATCTGCTGTATTATAGAGAGATGTAGCTGAGAATATTTATAGACTACCCGAATATGGAAGTACAGTTATCAGTTCAGTACTGCATAATGTCAGCTTAAGTTTTTAATATTTTTTTCTTTTAAAGACATCACTCTTTTATAATTCTGGCTGGACTCTCCAATCCAGACTGACTGCCAAAGGTCAGAGCCCTTCAGAGTTGACTAAAAAAAGCAAAAGTTATACAGTGCAACTGCTTTAATATAAAGTTCTCTGTCTTACCTGGTTGCTTGATGAAGGTTCTTGACAGTACCCTGTAAATAAATTGGAGAATATCAGCTAATAATAAGCTGATTTTGGACTTTTATTTTTGTACAGAAATACTGTAATATAAGGCAAAAGTTTGATCAAAGGTATCTTTTTGTTCACAGTAAAAAAAAGAAAGAAACCTGAAAAACCTTACTGTTATTGAAAACCTCAACCTTTAAGGAATCGTGCCTACTTACTAAAAGAAAAAAAAAAGTCCAGCAATAAAGAAAATATAAGTGATGTGCTGTGTTTCTACTTCATACTGAGCTGCACTTGCAGCAAAGCCCTCAATTCCATCTGTCTTCTCAGGAGCCACACCAGGAACAGTGTAGGCACTGCATGTATTTGTCGCTTGGGAAAAGCACATGTGCTTCGTGTTGTAATGGGGCAGGTTTCCCTCTGTGATCACAACTACCTCCTTGATCGTGTCATAGGTGTCAGTTACACCATCAGGACAGAGGGAGAGGAGTGCTGAGCAATGCACAAGGAATGTGCAAGTAATGCTTTTGCTATTTGTGTAGCCCTGGTCTAAGATGGCCTGCTTTTCATAGGCAACCACAGCATAGTCGTGCAGCATACACCACCCTCTGAAAGTGTGCATAGCCTTTGGAGACTACAAGGCTTACCATGAGAAATCCTTTACCCTCCTCCAATGGGCAGGTACTTTTAGTCACTCTGTGATGCCACCCCTCAGTCCTTAAAGGCTCACTAAATAACACTTATAATGTCATGTCCCTGCCTTCCCAGCAAAGGTGAACTTACCTAAGAAGACAAGAAAAAAAAGAGAACCTACAACTCCAGTAGGTATAGCTACATACACAGAGTATCTGAGCCTGTAACATTTCTGATTTTGCCATATGCAAGTTGTTTAGATAGAACTTAGATGCTCTTGGCAAGAATCCTTGGAATGACACAGAATCATCATGGTTGGAAAGGACCTCTGTGATCACCAAGTCCAATCATCACAACAAAAACCTGAACACTACTATCTCAGCTACTAGAGCATGCCCTGAAATGCCACATCTACACACTTCTTGAATACCTCCAAGGATGGTGACTCCTTCCTGGGCAGGCTGTTCCAGTGCCTGACCACTCTTTCAGTAAAGAAATTCTTCCTAATGTCCAATCTAAACTTCCCCTGCTGCAACTTCAGGCCATTTCCTCTGGTCTTGTCTTTATTTACTTAGGAGAAGAGGCCAACCCCCACCTCCCTACAACCTCGTTTCAGGTAATTGTAGAGGGTGATGAGGTCTTCCCTCAGCCTCCTCTTATCCAGACTAAACATCCCTAGTTCCCTCAGCTGCTCCTCATATGACTTGTTCTCTAGGCCCTCCACCAGCTTGGCAGCTCTCCTATGGACACGCTCCAGCACCTCAATGTCCTTCTAATAGTGAGGGGCCCAGAACTGAACACAGTACTTGAGGTGAGGCTTCACTAGTGCAGAGTACAGGGGCACAATCACTTCCTTACTCCTGCTGGCCAGGCTATTCCTGATGAAGGCCAGGATGCTGTTGGCCTTCTTGGTCACCTGAGCACACTACTGGCTGATGTACATCTGGCTGTCAGCCAGCACCCATAGGTCCTTTTCTGCTTGGCATCTCTCCAGCCACTCTTCCCCAAGCCTGTAGTGTTGCCTGGGGTTATTGTGACCAAAATGGAGGACCCGGCACCTGGCCTTATTGAACCTCATACAATTGGCCTTGGCCCCCAGCAAGAAGGTTCAGTTTTGTCTATGTGCTGTTTGCAAACATGCTCAGAGAAGTTTCTTATACGTCATGATCAAAAAACCAGAAATATACAGTCTTGTTCAGGGTTACAGCCTTGAGAAGCTGATGCCACATCTCTAGTCATAATTATCTCCTGACTTCTGGATGCTATCAACCATGAGAAGGGATATTTGTTCTTAGTCAATACACAGAAATGCCTGTCACTACATCTAAAACTTCCCTTCATTCATGTCAATTCTGCCAACCTGCCATGCAAATCTTACTTCAGTTACTGCTGCTGAGACAACTAAAAGCTTTCAGAATTATTGAGGCTCACAAGAAAGAATGCACAATTTATCAAAATAAATACTGTACAATAAATATACTTTGTGTTGGATGTGAGAAAAGTGTTTCTCAAATTATAAAATATTTTTTAAATTGATTGAGATTATCTCTCCTTGCAAATTATTTTGCTTCAGTAAACATTTATTCTAAGAGTACATTAGATTTCTTGCTAGAGCCATGATCTCATCTGTTACACTAGCATTTGAGTTTATCTGGAGAGGAACTCTAATCACAAATCAGAATACGCTTGTATTCTTTTTTTGAAATAAAGGTTTTTATTTTTGAAAGAACACTGTAGAACCTTACCTCTATTATAAAAGAAAAAGTAGATCTGTACTTCTGTGAAAGCCATTATTGCAGGTACTGCACTCTGTGGGTTGGGTGCATCAGAAACCACCAAGAACTGAGCATTGGCAGTTAAAGTGTTCTAGAAGGATAACAATGCCTTATTTGGTTCTTTGAGAGAGAAGGGGAATTCTACTCTACGTGTTGTGGTCTTCAGAACTTGAATCTCTCATGTATCTCAGAGAGCAAGGAGCAGCCATTCCTGCCCCATTGCCTGTCTCCCACCACAGGGCTGTCACACAACCGCCTCTCCTTTCCCTTGGGACCAGCCCCATGGCAGCACTGCCCCTTGCTCCACGCCGGGTGCCTTGGGACATCTGCCACTCCTGGGCAATTACACACACCCTGATTAAAACCCTCAGGGAGGCACAGCAGTTTCCGGTGCCCAGTCAAATACAAACACAGCAGGAAGAGCCCTGGGATCCCACTGGCTGGGCCTAGAATAGATGGCAGCTGCACTGGAAATGAAATTGTAGATCATCTCCTTACCACACCTTAAAGCTGGCCATGCCTCAATTCCACATATGTCCTCAGGCATCAGCCTAGCACTTTCCCTGTGCCTTGTAATACACATACATCAATTTGTCAGGGTGCCAGAATTCTTAATAATCTTAATTACGCAAGTTACGCAGAGGAAATTACTTCACCCAAAAAGCATTGCATCAGAAACTGATGTTTCAGGCCCCACATTTCTGAGACACAGCTGCAACAGGTACACGCATGTCCGCCTCAGTACTAACACCTAACACAGACGTGCTGCAGCACTGCAAGTCATGCTGACATAAAACCATTTTCCAGCAACTTGCACAGAACAGTAGCAGCTTCTTCAGTGCCAACAGACAATTTCTCACAGCACATGCACTCCAGATGATTTACAGCTCTGTGAACTAAATACAGAAGCGTACCAACCAAATAAGACAGTGTCCAGACTATAATTCTGCATAGTGCCCAGCCCTAGAAACCCACTGCATTTCACTCCATCAAGTACAGCAATACAGGAATCAGCTGTGCTGTGCTACAATTGTACTTAGACACACAGATAAACACAGGCCTGCAAGGTGGGTGAGACTGTGGAGACAGACATTTGCAGTTGGTTGTTGGGACTTCTGATCTACTCCAGTTTGTTTCAAACTACTGACTTATTAATGACAGCTAACCTCTCTCATCACTAGCAAACATCTAATAAAGTTTAACCTGGAAGGAATCCACCAAGAATGTCTCCCACAACACATCACAACTGACATGGGGCTTTTGGTGCAACACATAAAACTACACATGCTACAACAGTCATGGAAAGCAAGCAGAAGAGGGCAGCAGCAATCCAAAGAAGTGAGCTGTACAGAGAGTGATTCCATCTGTAGTATGATTTTACTTTGTCCTTATCAAAAGAGGACTGACTGGGATAGGAGAAGGACGAGGGAGTCCTATCATCATTCTTGGTGTCCACCAGATGTGTGATTTGGACAAGCAACAGCTACTCTCAGTTGTGCCAACAATAACAATCCAGTTGTCTCTCGATAGGAATTACCTTTTCCCCCCTCCTCACAGTTCACGAAACCAAATACTATGCTCAGCTGCCCCCTCCACATACTGCCACCAGGAATTTCTACCTTTTTTCCCTGTGGCAGGGACCCCTGCCCTGAGAGAAGTCCGGGGCCACTAGAATGGCTGAGGCATCACTTTTCACAACCTTACTTTCCACCTTTACAGTGCAGAGTGCTGCTGGCACCTGTGCACCTTGCGTGAGGGGAGAAGAAGCTTGGGGCTCCATCACAGTTGACCAAGTGCAAGGTCCTGCACCTGGGTCAGGGTAATCCCAAGCACAATTAGGGGTTGGGCAGAGAATGGAATGAGAACAGCCCTGAGAAGGACGACTCAGGGGAGATGATTGAGGAAGACTCAGGTGTTGTTTGATGAGGTTAACATGAGCCATCAATGTGCACTTGCAGCCCAGAAAGCCAACCATGTCCTGGGCTGAGTCAGAAGAAGCATAGTCAGAAGGTCAAGGGAGGTGTTTCTCCCTCCCCACTCTGCTCTCATGAGACCCCACCTGCAGTACTGTGTCCAGCTCTGGAGCCCCCAACACAAGAAGGACATGGAGCTGTTGGAGTGAGTCCAGAGGAGGGCCACAAAGATGATCAGAGGGCTTGAAGCACCTCTCTTATGAAGACAGGCTGAGAGAATTGGGTTTGTTCAGCCTAGAGAAGAGAAGGCTCTAGGGAGACTTTATAGGAGCCTTCCAGTACCTGAAGGGAGGAAGTACTTTATACAGGAGCATGTAGTGATAGGACAAGGGTTAGTTTTAAACTGGAAGAGGGTAGATTTAGGTTAGACATTAGGAAAAAAGACTTCACTGTGAAGGTGGTGAGAGACTGGAATAAACTGCCCAAGAAGTTGTGGATGCCCCCTCCCTGGAAGCGCTCAAGGCCAGGTTGAATGGGGCTTTGAGCACCCTTGTCTGATGGGAGGCATCCCTGCCCGTGGCAAGGGAGTTGGAACTAGATGATCTTTAAGGTCCCTTCCAATTCAAACCATTCTATGACCACAAGCCCCCATCCGACCTGGATATATAAATAGATCCCTGCTAGAGGCCATTTTGAGCCCCCCTTGGAGCAGTGGGTATGTGACATGAGGTCCTCCTTGTGATAGGGACACCTACCATGGAAACTCTTAGGGCTTGAGAACCCTCACTTTAAAAGGTGGAGTGTATGTGCTGTAAGATTCTCTTCCCTCCCTAAGCCCCAAAAGCTTTTAGGAAAACCTTACAGTGGTGTTGCTTCCACTTAGTTCTTTTCTATCCTATAACTACATGTGGACCAACTCCTGTGGCATATGAACTTTAAAAACTCTACAGACATCTGTTTATGCAATAAATTGTCCTTAGTTGTGGTCCATCTCCAGCAATTAGTGGTTCTGTTCTGTGCCATACCCTCAAGTGAAATTACCTGTTTGCTACCACCTCTTGCCAGGGCACACTGATCCGTCCACTGCCTTCATGCAGCCTTAGCAGTGGAGCCCACTATTTGTAGCACCTTCCCTGATAGTAGCTGGAGGTTTAGTCCTGGCTACTTACACAGCAAACATACTGTCTCCATTCTCAACTGCTCTGAATTCTGTGTGTCCCATGCTTCTTCCAGCTTTGAGAACTTTCTCTCGAACTACAATTTTTAAACAAAGCACAGTGTCAAACATCAAATAGTGATGGATCACCGACATGGTGTGTGTCATGAAGTCAGTGTAATAATAAAATGCTTCTAATTACTTTTCTCTTCACAATTTTTAAAGCATTGTATAGTTTTAACATGATGCTAATGTTTTTCTTGATCACTCTGCCACAAATAAAGCCATAAAACTAATGTATGAATATGCAGATTCCCAGTGATCTTGATTCTTCCTTGCCAATGAGAACTCCCATATGAGCTTACCTGTAAATGCTTAACAGCTGCTAGGTTCAAAAAGGTTGCTGGCCTGCTAGAGCTGCTCTCAGGCAGCACTGACCAAAAAGTGGAGCTAACAGTGCTCCGTCGAGGAGCTGTCAACTGCATTTTCTTCTGCAAATTCTTTTGTCTCAGGTCCTAGAGAGTTACAGAGATACTGTTCTTTCTAATTTAAAGTTGATCTTTCTTTATTATCCATCTAATGCCATGCCAACAACTCAAAATATACTGTTACAGTAGCTCAATTCTACAAAACCTGGATTCAGAAAGAACTCATAGAATCATAGAATGGTTTGTTTGAGAAGAAACCATCTAGTTCCAACCCCCCTGCATGGGCAAGGACACTGCCCACAAAACCAGGTTGCTCAAAGCCCCATCCAGCCTGGCCTTGAACACTTCCAGCAAGGGAGCAACCACCACTTCCCTGGGGCAACCTGTTCCACTTTCTCACCACCTTCACAGTAAACAATTTCTTTCTAATGTCTAATCTAAATCTACCCTCTTTCAGCTAAGGACCATTACCCCTCATTCTATAGCTACATGCCCTCACAAAAAATTTCTCTCCTGTTTTCAGAGAAAACAATTCTGCATTTGAGAATGGAACATTCACTACTGTTCTCACACCTGTTTGACCACACAAAAAAAGAATATCTGATGCAGGGCATCAGAGCCTCCTGATCATGATCTGTATGACAGAAAAACTGAAACTGAAGCATGATTCTTCCATATATTACTTCATTGTTGCATCCTACTTTTAAAACTTTGAGTTCACAGGCATTAAGAAAAAGAATAACCTAGCAATGAGAGAAAAAATCCCCAAATACTAACATTTCTGGATAAGCAGCTTTATCAACATTGATATAATTTTGTCACTTTTCTTAAATTTTTCATCTTGTACCACCCGGTATTCTAAGCTTGCACAGCCAACAGGTCCCAAGAATTTCAGCTTACCAACAAATACTTTTTTCCTAAATACACATCTTTGCAGGCTCAGATTAAAAGCACCAAGTTTTAATTTCATCCTACCAACTATCTACTACCATCCAGCATAATTATGTATATGCTAAGCAGTCTCATAACCTCAGGCAACAAAGTATTTCATTTTAAGGTCACTTACAACCTTTTGCAAGCATAGACATTTCTTAATACTTGCTTTAAAAATCAACCATGGTGTTGACTTGCAAATTACAAGTTCTCATGGTTTTTCATTATTTATGTTGGGAAAGTACCTGGGATTTCTGTTTGAGTTTGCAGCCTGCTTAGTCTTGGCACTGCACAAATACAGGAGGTCATGTCCCATCTGTAAAAACTTTAATCAAATAAAGAAGACAAAGAGTAGGTCAGGAAGATAAAAAGAGTATTAAATGTCTCAGGAAGATACAATCAATCTTTCCCCCCTCACACAGCAGGACAGTGGGAGCACTGAAACAGAACGCAAAGTCTCTTCACTCTCAGCCAGCACTCTTTTCCAGACCAGTGTAATGTCAAAAAACCAGCAGAGATAGTGAAAGCATTCTAATCAGCATCATCTTGCTAATGACTTTTTTTAAATTAAGTTCTCACACAAAGTATTCTTCCTTTTTAGATAAAAGAAGGAAAACACAAGTTTATGAATTATGTAAGTGAAAATAAATAATAGGGGGGAAAAAAAATAATCACACAATAAATACCAAATAAGACCTTAGTGACTAAAGGTCACAAATGAGCAGTCTTTGAAAAATAAACAAATAGGTAGATTTTGAGTGGGGAAAGTTAAAATGTTCAAGCGAGAATAGTAAAAAGAAATAATCAAGTGCTTAGAACTTACCAACATTACTTATGACACAGGATGTGATACCATCACTATTGCTGTCTTGGTGATGATTTTTGCAATGAGATAGCACGACTCTCACAACTTGGAGAAATGTCAAAGTGAAATTAGGGCAGAGGTAACCTAATGGTACATTTGCAGGAAGAAAGAACACGGGAAACTTGTGCCTGTGCATTGAGAATCACTATTTTTTCCCTCTAATAACTTTGATCTTCCATTTTTCTCTCAACTCACTTCTGAATATTTAAATAGAATTTTTTGGATTTGGCAAAATTAAAGAAACCAGGCTCCAAGTATTAGTGATGACACTAAACTGGGAGGAGTGGCTGGCACACCAGAAGGCTGTGCTGCCATTCAGAGAGACCTAGACAGACTGGAGAGTTGGGCAGGGAGAAACTTGATGAAATTCAACAAGGGCAAGTGTAGAGTTTTGCATCTGGGAAAGAACAAGCCCACATACCAGTACAGGTTGGGGGCTGACCTGCTGGAGAGCAGGGTAGGAGAAAGGGACCTGGGGGTCGTGGTGGACAGGAGGATGACCATGAGCCAGCAATGTGCCCTTGTGGCCAAGAAGGCCAATGGCATCCTGGGGTGCATTAGAAAGGGTGTGGTTAGACAGTCGAGAGGTTCTCCTCCCCCTTTATTCTGCATTGGTGAGGCTGAATCTGGAGTATTGTGTCCAGTTCTGGGCCCCTCGGTTCAAGACGGACAGGGAACTGCTTGAAAGAGTCCAGAGCAGAGCCACAAAGATGATTAAAGGAGTGTAACATCTCCCTGATGAGGAAAGGCTGAGGGAGCTGGGTCTCTTTAGCTTGGAGAAGAGGAGACTGAGGGGCAACCTCAATGTTTACAAATATGTAAAGGGCGAGTGTCAGGAAGATGTAGCCAGACTTTTTTTCAGTGATGTCCAGTGATAGGACAAGGCACAATGGGTGCAAACTGCAACATAGGAGGTTCCATGTAAATAACAGAAAAACAACTTTACTGTGAGAGTGACAGAGCACTGGAACAGGCTGCTCAGAGAGGTTGTGGAGTCTCCTTCTCTGGAGACATTCAAAACCTGCCCAGACACATTCCTGTGTGATGTGCTCTGGGTGACCCTTGGCTGTTTATAAATTCCCACTAAACTATTTCTAAAGATCATGTTAACTACACAGTTACCAAAATCTGTTATTCACAGAAAGTAAGAGACATGGGAAGCTGAAGGATACTGAAGAAAAACACCAGATTTCAAGATTCTGTGAACTCCTGCTGCTGCTGGTCTTCCTTCTTTTAACTGCTGCATAACTAGGTCCTACCATATGAATCTCATACAGGCAAAATGCTCAGTACTGCTACTAATCACATGGAATAGAAATCTAAGTATATTATTGTTATATGTGGAAATTCACCTTTCATATTACTTAGAAGTGCAGAATTTGAGGAAGACAGATTGCACATTTACTGGATGCAACAGAATATATTCCTGTATGTGCAGACTTCATGCTAATTATGTCCTAAGTTTTGCACTCCTACCTTAAGGGCTAAGGTAACTTCCTGACAGACATTGCAAGAAAGGCCAGTCTGGCTAACGACATGATTCTCTGCTAAGTAGTAATTTCAGTAGTCTTGAGCTAATTCCATTTCTGTTGGCTTGGTAGCTTAAGATTTCCCATTATTTGTACACAGTTGTTTTCTGTTCCACAATGGTGATCCAAATAGCTGGAGTGACATACATGACAAACCTTGCAACCCATAAATTGCTTTTAATATGTTTTGGTCATTTTTTTGTTGTTGTTTGCTTTTTTAAATTAGTAAATTAAAAAGCTGCTACCACATCAAAGGAGACAGCAGCCAGCTGTTCTAGCAGGGTGTACTGCTTGAAAAAGCCAATTTCTGGCCTTGCAGCCTCCTCTTCCCGCTGTTGAGTTGGCATTTAAATGTACAGGTTGGAAACTGTGGTAAGAATTAATGAAGGCTTCTCAAAGGCAGGCTTCCTGCTTTTCCTCCAGCCTCTGGTAGAAGACACAGCTTGCTTTTTCTCCACCTCCTCCATCCACCCCTTAAGTTACAAACATTCAGTAATACCAGTAGGAATTTTACTCCTACTGGCTTGTATAGAATACAGGACTAATTCTTTTGGAAAATGTAATTTTCTCTCCTAATTTTGCAAAAAGATACTACATGGAAAAGAACATAACACCACTTTTCTGCTGCAAGGAGAAATTAATGGACTGGATGAATCTATCATGGGAGAACTATTCAAAAAAAGCAAGCAAAACTAAAACAACTTTGAATTATTTTTGTACATTTTAAGAGGACACAGGAAGAATAAGTTTCTTTGTTGTCAGCTTCAGGGTGGCATAGCTTGTAATGCTTGTAGCATGACTCGTAGCACTTGCAATTACAATGTAGTACTGTAACATGAAGGAGAGGCCAAGATGCTTTAAGTTAAGAGATGTTCTTTTGTTAAACTTCCCTTTTGCTTCACTTCTTTGCCTTCTAGATACACTTGTTTTTCAGACTTCCACAGCAAGGATAATTTCCTCCAAGCCAATTTTTTTACTGCAGAGGGGGAAAACTGGCAAGACTGGCATGAAAGAAATATTTTACTACTAGGGACTTGATAGATAAGATGCTTTTCCTCTTGCAGAAGCTGTTGTAACTTGCAAGACATATTCACTGCTTACCATCTGTCCCCAGAGAAAGAGCACAGGATCTCTGCTTGTAATAGAATCAGAACTTGCTGCAGGTATAGTAGGACAAGATACAGTAACCCAACTACATAAGGCTCTAAACTGTGATCCAGTATTAATCTGACTTGAGTCTAAAACCACCCTGTCTGAACATGTCTCTAACTCCCTATACAGGATATGTCCAGATCAAAAGGCTGAAGTACAGTCAATGCATTTCAACAGGCTGGATGTGTACAGAACAGTATTCAGTGCTCTCTTTTATTCCTTAACAGGTCTCCAAGTTGTAATGAAACAAGTGTGCACCTCTAAACTATGTGATTGAAGTAACACCCTAATTATGCTTCATTGCTAAAAAACGTAGACTGAAAGAGTTCACCTTTATTTCTAATTGATGATAAAATAGTCTATAGAATTTATCTGACAAAATTCATGTAAGGTTTGTTAGATAATGCATCTCTAGGAAAAAAAAACAAACAACACACCCTCATATACTAGAAAGTAAGTGTGAGTCACCCTAAAGTTAGCCAGTACAAATCAAAGACAGTTTGGCTTATCAGGTATCTTTAAGTCACAGTCTTACACAGAAAGAGTTCACATTATAATTCAAGATGTCATCCTTCATTCCTCTGACACACATTTATTTCATTTAAGCATCATTTAACCTGTTTGGCTTTCAGTCTGTTTATCCCTATCTACTGGCTACTGGAATAAGAGACACCTGAAAAAACAGCATGCTCATAAGACACTAACAGATGGTGTCTTAAGACAATTCTCATTGCACAACCTCCTCCATTCAAAAGATGACTTTATAACTAATACAGTCAGGTGGGGAAGAAATAAAAACGGGCAATTCTAATTAATTACTTTGTGCAAAATGGCAGATCTTCAGGAATGACCTACAAGATACTATATTAATGAAGGTAACAGATTTCCTACCATAAAGAGAATTATTAAAGTGATCATAACATCAGTGATGCTGAATGACACTACTCTTAAATCATCATGTTGTACTCTGATAAAATGAAGGACTTCCACAAAGCAACTAATATCTGACTAGCAAACTGCTGACATATTTTAAACAGGATATACAGTAATAAACTGTGATTCTATTTGCTGATATGTCATGCCTTTCTGTTTCAGTACTGCATGCATTTTGAAGTTTCAGTGCAACAATGCTGCAACATGCCATGTTCTGTGTCATCTCTTTCCTGCTTCTGGAATTTGGAGCATATTAATGACAGTCAAGTGCTGTTAAATAAAAAACACCCACCTGTAAAATAAGTAGTTATTTATTCCTTGTAATTGCATGTAAACTATTTTAAATCTAGAAATTCTGCAGTAATTTCTGTTTTTTCCCTGTACCTCTCCACAGGATGGTAAAGCAACACCAAAATTCCTTCAAGCAAGAGAAGAGCATCAGGGTTACGATACCTGGCAGAAAAAAGGGACAATAGTTTAAAGCTGCAGAGTATGTACTGGCCAGTGCTAACTGGCTAGTTTGAACAGAAGTCAAAATGCCACGGGCCAGTACTGGGGGCTACCGGCTGTCAGGATGTATCCGCAACTTCCCCCCCAGTGTGAGGAGGTTTGAGAACGAGCCCAAGGGTCACACGTGGCGCTGCCTCTCACAGTTTACTAATTAATCGACAAACACGGGTCTGGGGTCCCTCCCTCCTCCCCCTGCCCCACCCACAGCTCTGCCCATCACGGGGCCCCTGCCCTCCCTCCTCCCCCTGCCAGATTCCATTCTGAGGGGAACGGAAGGTGCTGTGTGCCAGCCAGACCCTTCCCACAAGGAAGTCTTCTGCCTCTCTGGGGCCAGGGTAAGGGTTATAACCAGGAGACTTTCTGGTCTGATATGGCCCTCAGACTATTACCCTCTTTTGATATTTCAAGTAGGTCAGTTGGACAAAAGAGGTTTGAGGATAATAAAGATTTCAGGGCATTAGGATGACAGGTCAAGGGTTGAGGAGCACAAGTTTTGTTCTCCTCTCTCCTTCCAGTCTCGAGGAAGGATGAATGGGTAAAATGAGAGACCAGACAGATCAATGCCTGGCTCCAAAACTGGTGCTACCAGCAGGACTTGGGATTTTTTATCACTGTTTGCTTTACAGGACACCAGGACTGCTGGCAATGGATGGGAAGGCCCTGTCCTACAGGGAAAAAATGGTACTAGGGCAAGAGTTAGAGAGCCTCATTGATAGGGCTTTAAACTAGGTTGGAAGGGGGCAGGGGATAAAACCAGGCTCACTACAGATGAGACTAGGGGTGGTGCCCATGTCAGGGATGAAATTGATAACCCAGCTCAAGTGCACTTACACCAATGAAAGCAGCACGGGAAACAAACAGGAAGAGCTGGAAGCCCTTGTGCAGCAAGATAACTACGACCTAACTGGCATCACAGAAACATGGTGGGGTGGAATTCAGGACTAGAATACTTCAATAGATGGTTACAAGCTTTTCAGAAGGGATAGGCAAGGAGAGAGAAGAGGAGGGGTGGCTCTATACATCAAGGAGTGATTTGACTGTATAGAGCTCAATGATAGTGATGATAGTGTGGAGCATTTATGGGTAAAGATGAGGAGGAAGGCAAGTAAGGCAGATATCCTGTTGGGAGTCTGCTACAGGCCACCCACCCAGGATGAGGAAGCAGGTGAAACATTTTTCAGGTGGCTGGCAGAAGTCTCAAAATCACCAGCCCTGGTTCTGGTAGGGGACTTTAACCTACAAGACATCTGCTGGAACAATAACTCAGCCACAAGCAGGCAGGCTAGGAGGTCCTGGAGTGTATGGAAGAGAACTTCCTGACACAGCTGGTAAGTGAGCCTACCAGGGGAGGAGCCTTGCTGGACCTGCTGTTCACTAACAGGGAAGGAATGGTGGGGGATGTGGAAGTCAGAGGCCATTTCAGGCTTAGCAACCATGAAATAGGTAAATTCTCAATACTTAGTGAAATAAGGAGAGGGGTCACCAAAACCTCCACTGTGGACTTTCAGAGGGCAGAGGTCAGCCTGTTTTGAACACTGTTTAGGAGAGTCCCATGGTGCAAAGGGGTTCAGGAAGGCTGGATGCTCTTCAAGAAGGAAGTATTAAAAGCACAGGAGCAGGCTGTGTCCCATAAAACAAACTGTTGGGGAAGACAACCAGCCTGGCTGAACAGGGAGCTTTTGCTGGGACTCAGGGACAAAAAGAGAGTTTACCACCTCTGGAAGGAAGGGCAGGCAACTCAAAATGAGTACAGGGAGCTCGTGAGGACAGAGAGAAAATCAGGAAAAAGTCTAGCTGGAGCTCAATCTGGCCACTACCATAAAGGACAATAAAAGGATTTACTAATACATCAACAGCAAAAAGAGATAGAGGAGAATCTCCTGGGAGAATCTCCATCCCTTACTGGATGAGGGCAACCAGGGATGAAGAATCCTGCATAACAGGGAAGGTCCCAGATGACTGCAGGCTTGTCAATGTGATGCTCATCTACAAGAAGGGCCTGAACAAGGATCCTGGGAACTACAGGCCTGTCAGCCTGACTTCAGTACCAGGGAAGATAATGGAGAGGCTCATCTTGAGTGCACTCACATGGCGAGTACAGAATAGCCATGGGATCAGGTCCAGCTAGCATGGGTTCAGGAAAGGCAGGTCCTGTTTGACTAACCTGATCTCCTTCTATGATCAGGTGACCTACCTGGTGGATGGGGGAAGAGCTATTGATGTTGTCTTTCTGGACTTTGGAAAGGCCTCTGACACCATGTCCCACAGCATCCTCCTAGAGAAGCTGGTGGCTCATGACATAGACAGGTACACTCTTAGCTGGGTAAAAAACTGGCTGGCTGGGTCCAGAGAGTTGTAGTGAATGGGGTTGGATCCAGCTCATGGCCAGTCACCAGTGGTGTCCCCCAGGGCTCAGTTTTGGTTCCAGTCTTGTTCAATATCTTTATTAATAACCTAGATGAGGGGATGGAGTGTTTCCTAAGGAAGTTTGCAGATGACACTAAGCTGGGAGGAAGTGTAGATTTGCTTGAGGGTAGGAAGGCTCTGCAGAGAGACCTGGACAGAGTAGATCAATGGGCTGAGGCCAATGGTATGAAGCTTAACAAGGCCAAATGCTGGGTCCTGCACTTTGGTCACAACGCCATGCAAAGCTACAGGCTTGGGGACGAGTGGCTGGAAAGCTCCATGGTGGAGAAGGACCTGGGGGTGATAGTTGACAGTCAACTTAACATGAGCCAGCAGTGTGTCCAGGTGGCCAAGAAGGGCAACAGCATCCTGGACTGCATCAGGAATAGTGTGGTCAGCTGGAGTAGAGAGGGGATCATGTTCCTGAACTTGGCACTGGTGAGGCCACACCTCAAGCACCATGTGCAAGTCTGGGCCCCTCTTTACAAGAAGGGCATTGAGGTGCTGGAGCGTGTCCAGAGAGGAGCTACCAAGCTAGTGAAAGAAAAAGAGTAAGTCCTGTGAGGAGAGGCTGAGGGAACTGGGATTGTTTCGTTTGAAGAAGAGGAGGCTGAGGGAAGACCTCATTGCTCACTACAAGTACCTGAAAGGAGGTTGTAGGGAGGTGGGAGTTGGACTGTTCTCTCAAGTGAATAATGACAGGATGAGAGGAAGTGGCCTGAAGCTGTGCCAGGGGAGGTTTAGACTGGATAAGAATTAGAAAGAGTGGTTAGACAGGGGAGCAGACTGCCCAGGCAGGGGGGGGAGTCACCATCCCTAGAATTGTTTAAAAGAAATACAGATACAGTGCTTAGCAACATGATTTAAGCACTGAACGGGTAAATCAGGTTATGGTTGGGGGATTTAGGTTATGGTTGGACTCAATGATCTTCAAGGTCCCTCCCAACAAGGATGATTCTATGATCCTGAAGAAAGAACTAATGGTCATTATGAGAATAATGTTACTGGGGACAGGGAGGCAAAGTCTATGAAAAGCAGACATGCAAAGCATCCAGAACAGCAAGCTCAGGAAAGCAAATTGGCAATACATTCAATATATTTCATGATGGGGATGAAGATTTCATGATTTCATGAAGGGGATGAAGAGCAAGGGGATGAAGAGCAAGTAGAAGCAGGGTAATTGTACAATTAATTTTTTGAACAATAAGACACTGGTGTATTAAGAGGCAGAGAAAAAAAAAGCCAAGTTATTAGGGAAAAAATTTAAAGCAAAGTGAAAACAAGGCAATAGCTTGAACTAGAAAGGGGCTAAATAGGAGTAGATAGGATTGCAAGGTCCATCTCAAGCAGTAAAGGGATTTTCAGTGCTAGATATAGAGAAGGTCCATGAAGGATGAGAAGCTGATGTTTCTCAACATGGTTTTCACACTGTTATTTTTTGTAACAGCAACTGTAATACACATTTTCCTTAATTTTTTAAGTGCACAGACAAGCATTGCATACATTCAAGAGTAATGAGCTGCCTGATTAGAGGTATGTATTTCAGTACCCTTTAGCAAATGATCAAAATAAACTTAGATCACATTCTCTCCATTTCATTTTTATGAAGGATGTCTCATAAACATCAGTCCAGACAGGAAAATATGTAAAAGTCCATTGAGAAAGCATAAATCACTTCTGAGAACTTATTATCCAGACAGACGTTTACCCTGATAATCTCCATTATGGCCCAGTGTTTGATCCCTATTCCTTCAATAAGTAATTCCATTCAGCTGGTTAGAATCCCATTTAACTATGCTCCTGACTCATTTCTGAGCCCAACTGCTTACCACTGGTAGCAAAGGATTTAGCATTTGAGCTCACATGTCAAGTGGACATTTGACTGCTTAACTTTTCTCTTCTTACACATTGCAAAACAAATCTAAGAAAAAGTTTAACATAGTAAAGACATTGGGCCAGAAGTCAAGCACACAAGATCAATGAAAGTATTCAAATTCTCTCAAAAAAGTTTGTTTGAAAGATAAACTGAGCAATAATGAAATTGACCTTCAGCAAATCATTAAAATTGTATTCAAGCAGCTAAGCTAGAAAGGTATCAACAGACTAGTAAGCTAATTCTAACTTGCAAAGAAAATTGTGGGGAAAGGAACTATGACGGTCATTAAAATGGCATTTTATTAATTTTTAATTAACTGGGGCTAGCAAAACCAATTTCCATCTAAACTAGGTCTTAAGAATAATTCACCTTAAAAAAAATAATCTGAAAAATAAAAACAATTGTTGAAAAACTGAAAAAGCAAAAGCAAATGCTCAAATACTGTCATCTGGAAAAAGAAGCATGGAAGCCTAAATTGTAATGAGAGTACCTACAAGTCCCAGTTTTCCTTCCCAGAATTACACCAAATAGACTACAACTCCAAGTCTTCCCTGTAACATCATGAGAGGATCTCCAGGTGTGATGCCAAAAATACATCCAGAATTGATCCATCCTTAATAGACAACCATTGAATAAATCACCTTTTGTCACTGCTAATACCACTGAATCAGAGCGTTAGGTTGCCATGCCAAGAAAATCCAAACCACAAAAGTTAACCTGCATTTGCCTTTGTATGACTGCACAAGATGCTCTTAGGCAATGTCTACAAATCCAGCCCTACACTTCTGTTTCCATGTTACTAACGATGAAAGAAATCTCATGCTGTTTTAGGCAGAGAAAAAGACTCTTCTTACCTGTAGTTGTTGCTCTGACACATGCAGCTGCTGCTTCCTTAGTGTCCAACACATATCCTCCAGGAACTCTTGTTGGGAAGATGTTACCTCTCCCTGCTCTCTGTTCTCTTTGCCATGTATGGAAGCTTCTCACCTCTCCTGAGCAGCTTAATAAGGTGTGTTAATCATCTCACCTGCCCTGGCGCCTGGAAAAATCCCAATTACTAACGGTAGCTAGGCTCACAAGCAGGCTTGTGAAACTGGTACCTGGGAGGTAAGAAAACAGTTTTGATTAAAAACACAAATCATCTGAGTCGTTGAATATATTACAGCTCTTTCATGTCATAGCAACTGACACCGACATCACTGACAAGAAAACCACAAGTACTTCTAAAAGGTAAGGAGGGTAGAACGGTATAGTGAAGACTAATCATGATTATCTTTGGGAAATTTTTATTTCTTATTTTGCAGGTATATATTTTTTTAGTTCTATGAGAGTTATGTGTGAAGTAATCTTCATTATACACTTCTTGAATTCCCTTACATTTTCCCACTTAACTTAGAGAGTCTCTATGAGAATTTACTTTCTTCAGCAACTCAGTGTTGGATAGGTGTGTTCCTGGAGATGCTGATAAGAATATACTATGGTCAGCAGCAATCAATGTTCATTTTGTTGTAGTTACTTTTTGCTTTTAAAAAAAAAAAAAAATTGCAGAAAATAATCCCTTTAATTAATAAACAACCCTAAATTTGAAAAAAGTACAGATGCTTGTGGGCAAAAACCGGCCTCAGAAAGGGGTAAAGAATAACTACAAGTACATTAAAAATAATTCCCTTTTCCATTCTTGCCATTTGGCATTCTTTTGAAACATACATAGTGGCCTCTCTTAGAGTAAAATTTGGACTTGATGAATCACTGATGAGGTAACTGTTAAGTCCTGCTTCTGCTTCCCTTTGGTGATAATTTTTGCAGGTTGTGTTTTGTCGTCACTCAGTGGAGGAGAAGCCATAGTCCTGTACAGCAGTTAGGGAATAGCAGGGGCAGTTATGCACATGCCAGTGCAATCACACCATCTACAGATGTTTAAAACTTCCCATAGATGGAACCTTTAACTTTGGTTATGGCTTCAAAAAGGGAACTAGAGCCAGCAGGTAAAAGTAGACTGAAAGGCAATAGCTGTCTGCCTGTCCTATAAGCAGAAGAGTATCTCATGCCATAATGCTGTATCTCAGACTGAGGAAATGAGACTAAGAAACATTGTGGGAGATACAGACAATAGAAAGCCAATGTGATGGATATGGAGGTTAGAAAGACATACTGTATTCTTGCTACATATTTTTAGTTGCTAATAAATATGCGTTTTTCTACTTTTTAATTATATATATGCGCATTTCACTCAGATATAGTAATCAGCTACATGGAGTTATCAGTGTATTTCTTTATAGGGAAGCTTTGGAAATGCTTAGCGAACTTCCAGCCCCTCTCTCGCGGATTCAAGAGAGTGTTTCAAACTTCTAAAACTATGGCAGAAGAATAAAGGGTAAGCCTAAAGGATTCTCTTTCTAGGAACTGCAGTGGAAACGTCTCCCACTTTTGACATCTAGATGCTTTTTTCTTCCAGCTTTACAGTGACTCCTGGCAACCCTTCCTAAAGAGTTGGCAGCTGTGTTGAGAGGCGCTGTCGCAGAATGTTACCTCTTCTGTAAACAGTTTTCAGTTTTGCCACTTCGACATTATGCACAGAAATTGCAACTGTGCTTTCTTTTAAAGGTGTAACTGAGGTTGTCTTGGGAAGAGAGAAACCATGAGCCAGCAATGTGCCCTTGTGGCCAAGAAGGCCAATGGCATCCTGGGGTGCATTAGAAAGGGTGTGGTTAGTAGGTCAAGAGAGGTTCTCCTCCCCCTCTATTCTGCATGGGTGAGGCCACATCTGGAGTATTGTGTCCAGTTCTGGGCCCCTCAGTTCAAGAAGGACAGGGAACTGCTTGAAAGAGTCCAGCGCAGAGCTACAGAGATGATGAAGGGAGTGGAACATCTCCCTTATGAGGAAAGGCTGAGGGAGCTGGGTCTCTTTAGCTTGGAGAAAAGGAGACTGAGGGGTGACCTCATCAATGTTTACAAATATGTAAGGGGTGAGTGTCAGGGGGACGGAGTTAGGCTTTTCTCAGTGATGACCAGTGATAGGACAAGGGGTAATGGGTGTAAATTGGAGCATAGGAAGTTCAAGGTGAATATCCGAAAAAATTTTTTTACTGTAAGAGGTGACAGAGCCCTGGAACAGGCTGCCCAGGGAGGTTGTGGAGTCTCCCTCACTGGAGACATTCAAAACCCGCCTGGACACGTTCCTGTGTGATGTGCTCTGGGTGACCCTGCTCTGGCAGGGGGGTTGGACCAGATGATCTCTCGAGGTCCCTTCCAGCCCCTAAGATTCTATGATTCTATGAGGGTCTTGACCGATGTTGTATTCAACACACCTTGACTGTAGCCTGAGTTTGTTGTTGCTGTTCTACTTGTTCTTTACATCTTAGTTACTTGAAATTAGTGCTTTTCTTTTGTGTGAAATAACAGATAAGGTGATAAAATGCAGTAACATGGTGCATTTTTCTTGTCCTTGAGAAGACTGTTTCACAGTCTGTTATTTGTAGTTGTCTTTTTGTTAACATGAGGAGAGAATATTCTGAGGGTAGTTGAACTCAATTCTATATATAGTGAGCTGAAATTTCTGATTTAGCTGTTAGAAGATGATTGTGTATTCTCTCTATGCTTTCTTTTTCATAATTTTGGACTTGTTTGGAAACTGTCAGTCAGAAATGTTACAATGTTAGTAAAACAGATGGAATTTAGAGTATATACTTCTCTATCTCAGTGACCCAACTGGTATACTTACATCTTTACATAATTTTTAAAAATCACATTGATTTATTCTTCCAGTCATTTAAAATGGTATTGTTAGGAAAATATTTCTACATCAGTATTTCCTGTATTTCTTTGTCTTACCTTCTACCTGATACTATTTCCAGCTACACACCTAACATGTCTAACTTACTTATCTGACAGCATTTTAAATTAGAAGTAAAATGTTTAGCTTGCTGAAGAGGTATGTATTATTTTGCATTCATGGGGTGCATCAGGTAAATTTACAGTTATAGAGACATGGTATCTGTTGTCACCTTTTTTGACAAGAATAATAGCATCCTTAAATTACAGAGAGTTCCTTAAGTGTTGTTTTAGGTAATGAATTAAAAAACTAATTTCACATGCACGTTCCTCCGGAGCTCCCGTTGGGTGCGCGTCCTTTTCCACACGGGCGGCCTAGTTAGGGGAGGCTTCGTGAAGCGGGGAGGGCAGGAGCGTTGCTGCAGTGCGCCAGTGCCCTTCCCTGGCGGGGCTTTGTGCGGTCAGGTGCGGGGTTGTTGAATCCAGCACCAGAAATTGACAAAGGGACCGTG
>NW_009954552.1:2580330-2581197 GCF_000747805.2 Chaetura pelagica
GGGAAAGAAGCTGTCTTTCCATGTGAGACTTACTCAGGAATTCCCTCTTATGTTTTAATGACGCCTACGTTTTTAGTTTTCTGCTGTCCTAAAAATATTGCTGTGTGCTTGCTTGTGTAGAGTAATTAATGCATCAGGCCTCTGTCTAATTATACTGTTGAGACTCTGACTGAATTGCGTTTCCCCCCGTGATTAGAACTGCCTCCTTAAGCGAATGGGAAGCAAACAAAGAGGTGGATTAATTGCAAACCTCACTTACTTCTCTGTAACCCTGACAGTGTGATGTGCAAACATGAGAGAGAACTTCCTGAAGCTTTGCATTGCACAAGAAAATCTCTTGGCGCAGACGTTTTCGAAATAATTTTACCCTCTCTAATCCCAGGAGCAGCGCGTGTGATGTCTGATTTAGCCTGACTTCTGTTATCCATCTTGCTCTGAAGTAGCCATGGTAAATCCTTTCATTGACAAAGTTACATGGTTTTGCTCTCATTTTCTGCATGCTTCAGAGAGCATCCGTTTTTCCAGTGTTTTGGAAGTGTTATAATGCTTTATGTTTCTTTGTGACGTGGCTCTGATAAAATTATCAAGGACGTATCTTAACAGTACCTTTTTGTGTCTGGAGGAATGGTAGCTGCTGGGCAACCTGCTTGCTGTTCTTACGTCCAGCTTTGATTATAAGCAAGGTACATAGTGCATGCATTGTGTAATGGCTCTGGAAAATCTCCTTTAGTAGTCTTACTGGCAACTTGTTATGTGACCAGTATTTGAGATTATTTTATCAAAGGTTATAGTTCACTCTACTTTCTTACTGTCAAGATGCGTCATAATGGCAAAAGTCAGGAAGAGGATTGCATATGTTTTGGTAGT
>NW_009954552.1:2581229-2622560 GCF_000747805.2 Chaetura pelagica
AGACAAACTAGGAAATACATAGGAGCAGGTATGATGCCCAGTAAACTTTGGTGGTTTGAGACTCAAGAACATCAGGAAAGATCTTGTTAGCAAAGCTATGAAATCTGAGACTTAGAGAATGAAACAATCATTTAAATCTAGTTTCATATTTCCCTGCTTTGTTTTAGGCATTGTGAATGTTTGCAGCACAGTGTGTTCACTGCTGCTTCTTTTCTTATTGGAGATTGAGCTGGTCAGCCTGGTTTGTGATGACTCAGCCAGTTGCTACTGCCTCAGGACTGGGAACCAGGTTTCACTCCTGCTGCCTGTGAAGCCTCTTCTAACAGGGCTTTGTGCTGGCTGGAGCCTAGGTTGGAGAAACGTTGTTCAGTCACTGCTTTATGTGCCTCATCTTTCTTCATCCAGTGCCTGCAGGTATCCCTATCCCGATGCAGGGGTAGTGGCACTCCCGGTGTGCAGGGTCTCTTATTTCAGTATTCCTCAGAGTCTAGAAGTCTGTAGACTTCTCTCACTCTATCAGCATCTGTGTTGATGGAAGAAGGAGGAAGGGAAGGCAAAGTTTAGTTTTACACTTTTCCAAATGTTGGAAGAGTAGTGATAGTTTCCATCCTCACAGCTCTTTAATTTCAGGGGGACTGTGTTTTCCCCCACAGTTAGTTTAGTTCTTGTATGTATGTCATTCAAAACACTTAATGTGTAAACTGTTGCAGTAGGAGATGCTGTGCATCAGGTATTTCTCTGATGTCTTGTTGCAAAATTCTGTTTTCTTTTAAAATATGGATATATTTTTGATTGTCATTTCCCATTAAAAATCTTTGTGGCACTGTATATAGATGCATTTTTGGCACTTACTACTGAAACAAGTGTCTTGTAGGTACAATAAATTTACTAATTTATTTTCATTCTTTTTTCCTTCAGTTCTTTGAATAGTCTTAACAAATCATCATGGACTTTAAGAAGGCTTAAAGCAACTAGTTCTTGATTTTGACTTCAGGTCCTTCTTAGACTAGGCAGTGCTGTACTCTTACTGTTTTTCCATTTTCTTGGCTAACATAAGGCTGCACTGAAGTTTGGACCCTGCAAAAGCTGACTCAGTATGCTTAAATTCAACATTTTCATTACATGTATCGAATATTGATTATAATACAATGGAGATTTCATATATACCAACACATTTAGTGAACTAATATTTAATAAAATTGTCTTAGAAATTAATGAAATGAAACTGTTGGTTAAAGTAAGAAGAAATCTTGAAAAAGCTTCCGTCACCTACCACTTCACTTACTTATTTGTTCACCATGAACAGCTTTAAGCCCCCTGACCCAAAACTACCCCAATTGAAAGTCTTTAAAATGAACAAGAGAGAAATACATGCTACTTCGTCCCTACTCATCTGAAAAGTACTATGGATTCTACTTTTCTGCTGTATATAGTTTACAAAGAGATCAAAATGCCACATGAGAAAGTAAGATATTTTGTTCCTATTTTACAGTCATAGCACTGAAAAAGTGAGTCATTTGCCCAAGACTGGAGAAACTCTGTGTTGGGAACGGAAGTTTAGTCTAGGTATTTTAAGTGTTAGGCTTCAGGCTGGTAACTTTCAATCTTGGACAAATATTAACAGTCAGTCCCAGATTTTAAGCTAGTATTCTAGCCTAATTATTACTTTATGTATGGAGGAAGGGGATAGTGGCAGCTTTTCTTTTTTTGTTCTCCTAATCTGTCATCTTAAATATTTAGGGGGACAAGTTTATTTTTAGTAATTCTGTGCTGTCATATGTCTCTTGTAGTTTTCAGATACTTGTTTCAAGTATGTGTTTTATATTTGCAGATATATGTTTCAAACATAATACATTAATGTCTGCAAAGTCATCCTTAGATGCAGCAAGATGCATCTATTTACCAGTTGCCCAAATGACTTATTTCCACTTATTCCACAAGGAATTTATGGTGTTACCCTGTTTGCTGTTCTTATTGATATCCAAATCCAATTTTTGCTTTCAGTTTTTTTATATGCTTTCTGATATACAAAGTTGTATGCTACTGCAGGTCTGTTTTTAGCAAAATTATGTAATGTTATTGTACTGGATGAACAAATTAACTGACCAACTGTGTAAAGACAAGTATTATTCCTTGATTTACACAGATGTGATGGCCAAACTTACCATTAAAAATAGTGTCTTTTCTTGTTTTGTTTAATCTCAGACCTAATTAATTTTATTTTTTTTTGTATGGGAGAATTAATTAATCAAGAAAGGAAATAATATTTCTTGTATCTAAACTGGCAATGTGCATTGTATCATATGAAGACTGGGATAGAGAGATTATTCCAGATACAAAATCTAATTGCCATTGAAATGTGAGTAACAAAAACACGTTCAGACTGTAGAGGTTTGGTATGTTCTAAGTACTCAGTTTGCTTTTAGATTTGTTATTGAAGTGTTTGGTTTGGTTTGAAGTATCCAGTTCACTTTTAAGATTTGTTATTAGTGTTTCTTACTTGAAATCTCTGCTTGGCAATTATACTTGCCATGGAGAGATCTTAAAGTACTTTTAATTTATTAATTTATTCTTTTGGTATAAGAAAATAGTACTGGGCTAAGCATTTCTTTCAGGTGTTTGCATCAAACTGTAAATGATATTACTACATCTTGATGGATAGCTTTTCTATAAAGCAAGGTTTCTGGATTTGTGCAAGGCATTTGACACTGTCCCACATGACATCCTGGTCTCCAAACTGACAAGACATGGATTTGACGGATGAACCACTCGGTGGATAAGAAATTGGCTGGATGGCTCCACCCAGAGAGTTGTGGTCAATGGTTCAGTGTCCAAATGTAGGCAGGTGATGAGTGGTGTCCCTCAGGGGTCAGTACTGGGACCAGCGCTGTTCAACATCTTTGTTGGGAGACTTGGACAGCGGCATTGAATGTCTCCTCAGCAACTTGGCTGATGATTCCAAGCTGTGTGGTGTGGTTGACAGCCTAGAGGGAAGGGATGCCATCCAGAGGGACCCTGACAGGCTGGAGAGGTGGGCCAGTGCCAACCTCATGAAGTTTAGCAAGGCCAAGTGCGAGGTCCTGCACCAGGGTTGGCACAACCCCAGGCATAAATACAGGCTGGGGGAAGAATGGCTGGAGAGCAGTCCTGAGGAGAAGGACTCGGAGGTGGTTGTTGATGAGAAGCTCAACATGAGCCACCAGTGTGTGCTGGAGCCTAAAGAGCAACTGCATCCTGGGCTGCATCAAAAGAAGTGTGGCCAGCAGGGCAGGGGGGTGATTCTGCCCCTCTGCTCTGCTGAGACCTCACCTGGAATACTGTGTACAGTTCTGGAACCCTCAGCACAGGGAAGATACAGATCTGTTGGAGAGGGTACAGAGAAGGGCCACCAAGATGATCCAAGGGCTGGAGCACCTCTGCTATGAAGACAGGCTGAGGGAGTTGGGGCTGTTCAGCCTGGAGACAAGAAGGCTCCAGGGAGACCTTATAGCAGCCTTCCAGTACAGGAAAGCTGGGGAGGAGCTTTCCATCAGAGAAGATAATGATAGGACAAGGGGTAATGTTTTTAAACTGAGTGAGGGGAGATTTAGGTTAGATATTAGGAAGGAGTTCTTCACTGTAAGGGTGGTGAGGAACTGGAATGGGTTGCCCAAGGAGGTTGTTGATGCCCCATTCCTGGAGGTTTTTAAGGCCAGGTTGGACAAGGTTTTATGCAATCTGGTCTAGTGGTGGGGTTCCCTGCTCATGGCAGGGGGGTTGGAACTTGATGATCTTTAAGGTCCCTTCCGGCCTTAGCAGTGTGCATATGCAGTGTGAATCTGCATCTGGATTTTTATTCTTTGTTATGAGAAACTGACCTATCAGACATGCAGCAGTCACGTTTGTATAACTCTGTATATGTTTGGTGTGACTATGTCATTATGTTCTATTTCAAGTGTTTGAAAAAGGGGACTGTAAGTTTCTGCCTGCGGTCAACACTGATCCTGAGTACCACTGGAAATGTTCTCAGGAACTGCCCAAACAGGACATCTGAGTGAATTTGGCATCCTGAATGTTAGGATATCAGCTGCTTACAAAATGTTACTTTCTCCTTAGTCTGATTTATAATAGGTGGTCTTTTACTCCTACAAGGCTGGTGTGGTGACCGCTAGTGTTTTTCAGTCAGTGTAGCAGGACTGCCTGGAGGTTGTAAGGTTGGTGATTGTTTTCCCTCAGCAGTTTGTGTGGTCTCTTCTTTAAGGATGACTCATAAGGATCATGTGGCTTTTATCCATCCAAACCTCTCCTCATTACCAGCATGCCACCAGATGTCATTAGGAAGAAATTCACAGAAACTGTGTGGAGGTTACATTGACTAATTCTTCTCTGAGACTTCAGCTTTTCCTAACCACACTCAAATCTGAGTCCATACCCAAGCAAAAATAATACAGAAGTAATTAATTCTGCCCAAATTTAAATCCCTAGGAATAAAATATTTGGTTCAAAATACTTGCTTTCATTTAGAATGTATGTGGGAAATTTGTCAGTGGTGGTGAATAGGAGGGAAATTATCAAACTAAATTAAGTGAGAATTAGAATAAAAGAAATTTGTGAAATCAAAACAAAGAAAAATGCATTAAAATTGAGTTGGAGTGAAAAAGTGATATTGATATTTTGAGGCCAGTATGTAGCATGTTAACTTTCAGATCACTATCTAAATTTGTACTATATCCCAGGTTAGGAGATCACATCTACATGTTTCTGTGAAAAAATGTTTTTTGTTCTTACAGCAACCACAAGCTAAATGTGGTCTTGAATTTGGGAAATTTCACTCCTCAGCTATCTTTCTTACATAGGTAATATTAGAGTTTCCTTATTAGTTATTTTTTGATAACTTTTGCAAAATCCAAAGTATCAGGAGAAAAGTTAATAGTAACCCTGCCTCAAACTCCAAGAAGAGTTTGTATCTCTTTTCCGTTAAATAAAGGTAGTAGGATAGGTTATTTTTTTATGTATTTGTTTTGTAATCACAATACATTCATTATCAGAAAAAAGAAGAAAAATACTCTGGTGTGGCCATCCACGTGAATGCTTTTCTAACACGGGTCCTAGTTTGTTTCTTCTAATCAGATAATCTGAATTTACTTAGTTTGCTGCTTTTTACCAAGCTTCTATAGCTTACTGGTATTATGATTATTTTATTATATGCAGCTACAGTAATTTGCTGTTTGTTCTGCAAGATTAAAAAAACATGTTAGGGGTTTGGGTTTGCTTGTTTTTTTCCCTAGAAGGTGATATCCCAAAATATGCTTTCTTGGGTAAAGCTAAAATGCTGATTGCACCACAAGTTGTGGTGTAATTTGAGGGTCTACTTGTTTTCACTCAGGCAGTTCGCTTTTCCAGTATGAATTACTAAAATTTCTGAAGGCTTTGGAGATAAAAAAGTGGAACAAAGTTACATTAATTTAGTTAGCAAAAAAAAAATTAACGCAATTATCTCAACAGCTTTTTAGTGACAGTTTACGTAGTTTTGGCCGAGAGATTGGTTTGCAGGAATGAAAATTGACATTGTTTAAGAGCCAGACAGTGTTGCATAAAAACCTGGACAGTTTACAGCATTTTTCAACCAGTGAGTTGAAAACAGGATCAATCAGGAAAGAAATCAAATTGGATAATTGAGGAACTCAGGGAAAGTGAGCATTACTGAACAATTTAGGAGTAAATCCGGGATGAGGACTTTGTGGAATACGGAAATCCTGAACAAAGGAGAATAGACGAATTGCAGCATGGCTTGGGTTTATTTTGCCTGGCTAAAACTTAAAAATTCTGTGTCTAAAGCATCTGTCTTAAGAGAGAAATTATGGTTTCTTCATGTATTAACTCAAAATAATGAGACCTTTCAAATACTAAGTAGAATTCTGAGAACAATGGAAGTTTTAGGGGGATATGCCATGCTCCATGGTAGATGTTACAGAACTGAGAGTATTAAAAGAGATTTAGGGTAGCATGGTAGAGGTGGATTGTTTAGCATCAACTGCTGCTACTGAATGAGAAAATGGGATTAAGATTTCTTCTGTACTTTGCCAGGGTACAGGTTAATTAAGGTCATCTGAGTACGTTTCTGCAAAAGTAAAGGAAGCTGTGTTATTTGATGTTACATGTTTAATTCAGAATAATTGTAATGTCCATTGAAATACCATCTCCTGTTGTCACTGATGTAACATTGGCATTTAATGTCACAGTAGATTCAGAAGGTATGTTGTTTAGTTCAACTTTTTATTTTACATGCCTATCTGAGTGCAATAGGTTACAGTAAATCTGATCCACAAGCCACAAATGTTGAAACATGATTCTAACTACTGCATTCCCCAAGAGGTTCCTTGCGAACAGTGTGAGATCATTTTGCAGTGTGACATTTTATTATTGACTTGATCCTATTTCCTAGATCGCCAGTATTATTCCAAGTTTTCTATCTTATAAGAAAATTTGTCTTTGGTGATTAAATGCAAAGCATTTTGAAGTTTTTCGGTAATATTTTCACTTGTAGAATTGTGCTGTATCTATTATTACTGTTCTTATTACTTATTTGTAAGTTTAAAATGCCATTTCTTGTAGGTCAGGTGGAGAGTATGCAACTTGATTTCCTATCCTATGTGTTACTAACTTTAGTTAGAATTGTCCATCAGTTTTCACCTTTTGTCCTGCAACCTGTGCACAGACCTCTGAGAGAACTACCGTTTCTACAAGAGGGTGGTGTCATAGTAGCCTAAGTTTGTGGGAGTCTGTTTCTTATGACTAGAGAATAATTATTAAAAAATCTTTAATCCTAAAAAAAACAGCTATCCAGTTTTTATTTGATCTGTGCTTTCTGGCTGAACAAATACAATCCTGATCTTTTGAATAAAACCTGTCAAATAGGACTTTTGAAAAAAAGGTTGTTGAATGAATGAATTGATGAATTAATTGTCTTTGTCCTAACAAAGAAAGAATTAAAGATAATGCTTCAAGTTTTACAATAATAATCATGCCTCTATTGTTTTGTTTGGGGTTTTTTTATTAATTTTTTGTACTTAATGATAGAACTTTTAGTCTTCTAGACACTATCCAATGGAAAACTCATTGTTGGTTGGCACATAAGTCGTGAATCAACTGCTTCCCAGTTCTTCATTCTGTTCTGGTTGAAATATTCTATTAAAAATCTTAGATATCTAAGTTCTTGGATGGCATTCTTACTTAGAAAAAACTTTAACTAAAAAGGCTGTTTCTTCCTAATTTATGTGTATAAAGAAGCATACACTTTTCTAAATTCTACGTAATTTAAAACATATTTTAAGAAGGATTTTATTACAGTATTTCTCATGTTTTCAGCTAAACAGATTTGCAGCTATTTGAGTTCAAGGTGCCAGGCTGCAGCAGTGTGCATATTTGTAATCTGGATTAACATAAAATGTAGAGTAAATAGGTTTTTAAATTATTTTATTAAGAAACTATTTTTTTTGTAGGGGTGAGGAGGTTTATTAGACAGAATTTATAGTCTTTGTTAATTGTAACATTTCTGACTGCACATAAGCAAATATGGTTTGCTACATGTAATTTATTTCCCTCTCTGCATCAGGGAATCATCTGTACCACAGTTTCTGTGTATCTTTCAGACACGCAGGCTGATAGTTAAATACCATATAGATATAATAAGGTTCTACCAAGTTCTATTCTATAAATCTACCCAAAAAATGTGCATAACTTCTGCCTTAAGTGAGTACTTACACTTTTGTGCAGGGATAAGGAAAGGATTTTTGCACTGTAGTTCTCAGACAAGTATCTAAATACTTTATCTCAGACCAAAATGTACTAAAGAAACAAAAGGAAAAATACTAGGATTATTGAATACTTGATCAGTTGGATTTTAATATTAATAGATACTCCATTTTGAAATTTACAGAAGCTTAACAAGAAAATTATTTACACCTAAGAGCAATTCACATGGGGTAAATTCACATGATTAATAGATACAAAAAACATTTTGCAACCCTCTTTGGGATTTTTATTCAGCTAGCAGCATCAAGTTGTTAAGTTACCTTTAGATAAAATATAGTTGTATGTAATATATATTATTGCTTTTTGATTCACAAGTGGGCAAGCAAAATGATTGATCCAGTGACCGCTAAGAGCACAAGCTTTCTGATACTGCCTTTGCAGTGTATTTCAGCAGTTTTCTTCAGAAAGTGCATTTCCTGCTGTATTTAGAAGAAAATGAATGCATCTGGCCCTTCCCAGACCTCTTGCTTAAGATAGGCATCAGAATTTGTTGCAACCAGACTGGTGCTGATCACTCTAGCAGTAAACATGAAGGACTGGTCTACATTCAGCTCCAAGCAGGAAGCAGTTGCCACCAGGAAACAGTTATGACCATATTTTTTTCCTTATTGACATGCCGTCACTGTAGACATCTGTCTGAAACAGTGTGGGGCAGTCCCCTGTAAGCACAAGAGTAGACAGACCTTTAAAGTTAGCACATAAAAAAGAATATCCCTTGTTGGCAGTTGAGCATTCTCAAAACGCCCTAGAAATATGTAATCTGTACATGTGAAAACCATTATTTAGCTGTTTATGTCATAGCCCACGCTTGCATACGGGTACCTACTTTGGAGCTGTGGAAAGTTCTCGCTTTAGTTCAGCGGTGCATCGTGTCTGTGTCTTAGGGAGCAAAACTG
The DNA here is from genome assembly GCF_000747805.2 of Chaetura pelagica. Lineage (NCBI taxonomy): Eukaryota > Metazoa > Chordata > Aves > Apodiformes > Apodidae > Chaetura > Chaetura pelagica. The sequence continues at coordinate 2,589,920 of NW_009954552.1, forward strand.
GTTCTGTGGAAAACCATGGCCAGAAGGTGTTTAGTGGATTTTTACCTTGGCAGTTACTGAAGAAAGAAGTATACACTAACTATTTAGAACACCTCAAAAATACTCGGAAGAGTTTGGGCTCTGGTTTTATGATGTAAATACATGTTTGCTGAGCACTGAACTCAAGTCTGCAAATCACTCATGCAGCCGATGTGTTGTAATAACTGATAGTGAAGCAAAGCTCCATGTCTGTATTGTTCACAGCTTTGATCTCTTTAGGTGTTATTTCTGTAATTCATCTAAGGATAGATGGTTATCAAAAGTGTACCTTCTGAGCTGCTCCCTAAATAACTAGCTCTGGCTGCTGCTAACCTCAAATGTTTAATTCTTGATTAAATATTTTCTTACGATTTGTGTTTGCAAAGTGCAAGTCATTAATAATTTTAGAATGTGTTGTAAAACACAGATGCCTTCACAACTAACATTAGGCTTGTCTCATCAAATTGATATATATGACATCTAAAGATACTCAGTAGATCTGTGCCTTCCTCACAAGTACAATTATAAATAGCTTTTGCCGTGCCCTGTAAGAGTTTATATTGTTTACAGACCGCAGTATTGTGTGACAGTGTTTGACTCTGAAATGTCTTAGCTGGCTTGTACCACTCAAATGACTGTAGGACCAGGTTTGTGCAGTTAACTATCCCAGGAGCTCTGCACTAGAAGGTGGCTACTTCTTGATATAACAGATCCAGTAGATATTTGTTGTATTAGTTAGCAGACCTTGCCAGTATTGACATGTGACCATCCCATACTATAAAGAGCTGGAGAAAAAAGATGAAGGATGAGGTATCTTAGAGCACTTTTCTGTCGTAAGGTGATGTGATATTAGGTAATATCACCTCAAGAGGAGCAAGTAAAGGAGCTCTCTAACCAGATTAGATCTAAGTGTTAGTTTTAATGTGTTGCTCTTCTACTATGTACAATCTTTCGCCTTTGGGATTTCAGCTGAATTTGTTGTCCCATCTTTTCTTTCTATCTGGCCTTCATGGCTATGGGAAAATTGTCAAAAGGATTTATTTTTTTATTTTTTTTATTATTATTTTTTTTTTGGTCAGAGCACAATTCTTGAACGTAATTCTTACAGAATTTCATGGGGTGGGCAAATTTTGTTAATGCCTCTAATAATCATAATCCCACACCACTTGTAGAAGAAATTAAACAATTTGACATTTAGACTGTTTATTGCTTAAAAAGAGAGCATAAAAGTTTGTTGACTAAGTATAGCTATTAATTCTTCTACTAAACAAGTAATTTTGTGCACTGTATGATGATGTCATTTTGGATCCTTTCAGTTTTGTCAGATATGTATGTGTATTTGAAATACTTAAATAACGTCTGTTCTTTTCTTTAAAACACAGAAGTGGGAAAAAAGCCCCAACTCCTAATAATAAGCAACAGTATCACTGAAACATTTTGTTAGTCTGGTTGCTGTGCATCACGTTGATAATTCCTGTAAGGATTTTCAATCCTGACACTGTTAGGACAGGAAGGGGTTTTCAGATCCCAGCATTTTTTTATAAGTTTATGGTAGGCATATGTAAAAAAACCATAGAGGGGGGACCCCATCAGGTTTTAACCAGTAAAGGCTTCAAGGACACAGATCTGTCTGATATGACTTGCTGACAGTTTTGCTAATCTGTATTGTTGGAGCAGCTGCGGGCTGACAGGCATTGGTTGTGAATGAATTTATATAAATGGTCTTTCCTGCAAACAGCACAGTGTAAATAAATGGTATTTAAGCAGGGGAGGAAGGAGTGTGACAGCTAATAATTTTAAGGCACAGGAAGGCCAGTCGGAACAATTCAAAGTTCTGCAAATAAGTGAAGAGCTCTTGTTTGGCTACTACATAAACTGCTCCCACTAGATTACAGGTTTTTTCCTCAAAGGCCACGAAGCAGGAATATTGCAGTATAGAGAAGGTGGAATGGCATGGCTCGGAAGTATCTTTCAGAGAGGATGCTACCTTGTTAATCCCTGTACGCTAATCCGTGTCCGCATTAGTGCAATTGTTTTTAACAGCAGGTGACAGCTGTGATTGCAGTAAAACTAGGAGTATGGTTTAGTTGTGACCATAAAGTAGGTCAAACATGCTCTGGGTATTCTTTGAAAGACCTTCTTAGTAAACATGTGTTGTATCTTTAACAACTAGTAAAACGTCTGTAAGTGTGCACACGCATTCACACACATACATAAATTTCAGTATGGATATATTTCTTAAATCATTGTGGACAGGCCAATCAATGGCAGTCAGTAAATAGGGGCATTCTGTTTGATTCTATGAAATATTATTGTGCAAGCACCACAAAGAACCTATAGAATAGGCATGTTGTTAAGCCCACATAACTTAAAGGTTTGCATTTGTTACAAATTTCTGAAGTTACATGGAAAATTCTTCATTTGGTTTGTCTCTGCAGTGTCATGTCTCCTCCTTTCCATTATCAAAAAGTTTAAGTAGGTTAAGCAAAGTCAGTGCAGTTAAACTCGATCCTTAAACAGAATCAAGGATGTTTAATGGTGAAGATTATCACCAAGGAAGATAGTGGGACAACATGATGCAAAGTTGTTAGGAGTTTTGATTCAATGAGCTATGCTTTGGCAGCTTTGGAAGAACTTACCTTGTAGTCAGTTTTCCCCGAACATCTCTATTGTTTTACTTGAACTGACTGAAATTATACAGAAGTGCTGATTTCATGCTTGTTTTTTGTTTTGATTTGTTTTAATAGAATAGTATTGTAATTCAGACTCTGCACAGATGTACAAACCTTTCATATTTAGAAAAAAATTTTCAGACTGAGTTTATCTGTATTAGAAATCATATCCTACTCTGCTCAGAGAGATTAGGCATTATGAGTTTGTATTAAATGTGGAAATTGGTGTCACACACATTTTCTTTGATGCAGTTCTGTTTTTTGAGAATTGCAAGGAATACTATAGCAGTGTTCCAAACCTGCAGTGTATATCCTGAGCTTGCTAGAAACACCTGGAAGTCAGTTTTCTTTTTAAAAATCAAAGTCTGCTCAAAGGGTGTCTCTTGGCTTCCTCCAGAGGCCATGCTTGCTACTCCTTGTGTCCCTTCCCCCTCTTTCTTGCAGAAAAACAGCAGCAGTAACTAGTCGGGTGGCCAGTTGTCCAGTTTTCAAGTCCAAGAGGTTTCTTGGAAACCTCCCAGCTTCATATGATTTTGCTTCTGTTGGTATCCTTATTTGGACCACTGCCTTGGACAGTGGCTTCGTATTGGTTTTGGCTCTCCTCAACTTATTATTTTTTTTTAAAAAAGAGGATTATTTTTGCTTTTACCTTGAAAAATATACTAACATGCATATTATCTGTATTCAGATCTCTGGCTTTATGTGCTTGAAACAAGCCACTAAAGTACTTCAGCTCTTTTTTATTTAATTGCATTTTAAATCTTACACACTTTGGGTTCTTTTTTATGAGTTAAGATATTTGCCAACAAAATAGATAGAAGAGCTAATCTCCAAACACACCTGGATAGCAAAGTCAGCTATGCATGAGATTATAAATCATACATTCTGAGTCTAGGTCTGTTTGACTTGACTAGACATGTTCTAAAATTTTTATGTAATGAAAAACAAAATTCGCAAAAGCTCATTATGAAGAGAAGTTTGAGTATTATACAATGAGTGATACAGTATTACCTCATCTTTGCGTTTGAGATAATAATTTGTATTAGTATCTTATGTGAACGTAGGACCTATAGGAAGCAAAAGAAAGTGTGTAACCTTTTTTTGTATGTGAATAAAAAAGAAAATAGTCGTGCTGAGACAATTTTTGTTAATAAAGTTGTAATTAATTTTAAAATTAATGTGTCCTATGCAATAACGATAATATTTTGTTTTCTATAATTCCTCATCTTTAGATAAAAGTGTGGACAAAATCTACTACTAACTCAATGTTATGTTTACTGATTACATTTTCCAAATGTGTCTGTCATGCTTGGAGCTCTGAGTGTTTGCATTTTGTGAAAAGGTTGTAGGGGTAAACCAAATTCAATTAGTGTAAATACCAGTCTATTTTTTTCTCTTTGTTTTCAGTACTAATAACAGCTATCAAGTTACGTGCACTTCAATAAGCTTAAAAGTGTTCAATGTTTATTACTTCTTGACATTTTAGGTTTATTGCACTGACCTCTTGGAGGGTGTATCACCTGACTTCTCTCATAATGCTTGGAGTGCTAGTTCTTCAGATAATAAAGGATTTGGTATTCTCAAGGATAAAAGGTAAGGCTGTATACTGATAGAATTTCTTGCTTAAACACCTGCAATTCCAAACACGTTAGTTAATTACTAAATCCACTTCAATGTTATGATTATTGTGAAGTATTAGATAATTTCAGAGAGAAATAATATGTCTATGATGATCTGTTACCATTTTCAGTGAAGTTTTGCTGTATTTTATAGAAAAGGCATTATGAGATTTGTTTTAGCTTGAGTATAATTTGTATTAGTGAACAATCATTCTTATTTCTTAACTGATAGGTCTGAAAATGTATTATTTTCTAAAATACAAAGTTTTCCTAAACATTCTGTGGTCGTGACTTGAAATTAGTGCCACTTCAAAAGGCAGAAAAAATTCTATCCAGTGTAACACTTCTGGCTAGCTTCTTTGCACTGCCAGCCACTAGATGGCAAGACTAATACAGATTAAAAAGGAATGTTGAAAGTGATTGTCAGCTTGCCTGTGAAAAGCGCAAGCTACGTTAGTCATCTTTCATGAGAAAATATAGCAATATAAGATACTAGTTTTTTCCACTTATAAATTGAAATGATAGGTTACGTTTATAGAAAAAACTCAAGAAATATTACTCTATGTTAATACACTTTTCCTGTTCTGACTGTTACAGAGACTTCCTTAGTAAATTTGTTGCAAATTTGAACCTTCCTTATGAATAAAAAAATTGTATTTCACTTTATATTCCCAAACTTGCAGGTGCACAGCTTTGGAGGACCATCACTGGCAAGTAGGCATATTATTTTTAATATATTGGTTATTTAATATCTTCATTTTTAGAGTTTGTCCTGAATTTTAGTCTGTTTTTCTTCTAATTAAAATAGAATGGAATTATTTTGATCTTAGCATATTTTCAAAGTTTATTACTGCTTGTTCATCAGTGTTAATTTTTAATGATTTTGTAGAAAGTGTATTTTTTCTAATTTGAGTTGAAGTCTACAGTAACATATCAAAATACTTTTAGAAATGCTTTTTGTTACTGTGGGATTATCATATTTTGGGTTTTTGGGAAACTGGTGTTTTCTTTGAAGTTCGTTATTAGGGAATACTACTGTGTTGGTTAAGGAGGTAACTTTGTTTTAGAACATCGTTATGCCCCTGCTGTCTAGAAGTTGGTAAGCTTCCTGAGGTTTCCCTTTATCTCTGTGGTAGCCAACAGAAGTAATTGATTATTATAATTTCAAATAAATATTAGTTGATATCCATAGGAATTGAAATTAAACAATTATTGTGAAGTCTGTTGATTTGCCAGTGGACTGACTCGGTCTGCAGTCAGATGTTAGTGGAGGGTGTATAATTGATTTAGTTTGTTTGCAATATGAACAATGTCTCTAAATAGTTTACAGACAATCCATTTTCAGAATACAGGTTTGTAAATTTAAAGCATTATTCTTCTAAACAAGCCACCAAGAATTATTGTATATCACATAATTTGAAAGCAACTGCTGCATTACGAACATCTGTAAGTACACTCTTGTGTTACACCTCAACACTGAGGAGACACTAATGTGAAGTTGGAAAGAGAAGATGCAAGTTTTTGCTTTCTGCCTATAGATAGGTACCAGTATCTTGTTGTTCCTAAACTTCTAAAGATATGAACTATCTTCAGGTTTACTTACAAGCCTAAAGTGAAGCTATGCAGAACTGATGGCAGGCTAGTTCATGAATGAAGCAGCATAAAATGGTTATAATGCTAGTCAGTGTGTCTGTGTAGACCAAAGATTTTGAGGAGCCATTGCTGTGGCACAATACATAGCATAACAATACCAAACTGTGTGGTGTGGTTGACTCTTTAGAGGAAAGGGTGGCCATCCAGAGGGACTTTAACAGGCTTGAGAGGTGGGCCCATGCTGACCTCCTGAAGTTTGGTAAGGCCAAGTGCAAGGTCCTGCTTCTGAGTCAGGCAATGCCCAGTTACAGGCTGGGCAAAGAATGGATTGAGAACATCCCTGAGGAGAAGGACTGGGGTTTGTTGGTTGATGAGAAATTCAGCTTTAGCCATCAATGTGTGCTTGCAGGCCAGAAAGCCAACTGTGTCCTGGGCTGCATCAAAAGAGGCATGGCCAGCAGGTCAAGGGAGGTGATTCTGCCTCTCTGCTCTTGTGAGACCCCACCTGCAGTACTATGTCCAGTTCTGGAACCCCCAACACAAGAAGTATATGGAGCTGTTGGAATGAGTCCACAAGAAGGCTGCAAAGATGATGAGAGGGCTGGAGCACCTGTCTTATGAAAACAGGCTGGGAGAGTTGGGGTTGTTCAGCCTGGAGAAGAGAAGGCTCTGGGGAGACCTCATATTGGCCTTCCAGGATATGAAGGTCATACAGGAAAGCTGGGGAGGGACTTTTCACCAGGGTGTCTATAAATAGGATGATGAATAATGGCCTTAAACTGGAAGAGTGGAGGTTTAGGCTAGACATTAGGAGGAAATTCTTCGCTGTGAGGTTGATGAGACACTGGAACAGGCTACCCAGGGAAGCTGTGGCTTCATCATCCCTGGAAGTGTTCAAGGCCATGCTGGGTGAGGCTTTGAGCAATGTGGTTTGATGGGAGGTGTCCCAGGCCATGGAGGGGGGTTGGGACTAGATGATCTTTTCTCCTTCTGTACTTTCTCAGCCTCCAGCAGCTTCCAGTTAAAGGACTTTTAGGTACTAAAAGTGGTGTCTTTTTTTTTTTCTTTTTTCTGTTTTCCTTCTCCCCCAAGACCTTCTAGGTGGACCTTCCATGAATTTGTGCCATTGCTTCTATTCTTACAAACTTCTGATATTGGCAATATCCTGTAGCAGGGATATCCACAGCTCGAACTGTGTGTTTTGGAACACAGCCTTGTGTTTGTTTATTGCTATATAATAGTTTCTTAATACTTTACTTCCTTTTTTGTGTTGGAAGAAATACTGAACACTCACTCTCTTAATTTTCTCCAGCAACTTGTGACTTTATAAACCTCTATCATGTCCTGTTCAGTCCATGACTACTTAAATTTCCTAAAACAGAAGTTCTCTGTAGCTTTGATATCTTCATTCTGCTTTTCTGTACTTCTCTGCCATTTCTGTTGTCCTTTTTGTTGGAGAGGGGGAGCAGGATTAGAAATAGCCTTCAGCATTCAGGGAGACCTTGGACTGACTATGCATTGGCATATGAATATACATTGTCAGAAGAATGCCCTCTCATCTTTCTAGAATAAATCCCAATTACTTGAATGGCTTTTATAACTTCTACTGAGCTCTAAATTGAAGTTTTCATGGATTGTTAATCATCTCAAGCTTACATTCCTGGGTAGTAAAGATCAGTTTAAAGCCCATGTGACCTCAAGTTTTGGGGTTTTTTTCTATATGAATATCTTCACATTTCATCTGCTTCTTGGCAAGCAGATGGCTTGGTACTTGGTTAAAGTTCTGCAATTCTTTGCAATTGGTCTCCATCTTTACCTGAATAATATCCCCTCATATTCTTAGTCTCCATAAGAGCATTTGATGGAAGACCTTGCTGAAAGCCTTCTCAAAAATTCAGGTGTTTTTATGGATATCAGCATTCATCTAGAAGCTGGCTGACTCTTTGAAAGCACAGGAGATTTGTGATGTGATGTCCTTTACCGTGTGCCATAGGACAGAGATGTGTGTCCATTATTACATTTCCTGAAAGTCTGCACAGAACAGAGATGAGTCTTCACTGGTTTGCAGTTCTCTGGCTCTTTCATACCTTCCCTAAAAATAGATGTTGCTTTAGACACTTCACAGTCCTCTGGTATTAAAGCAGCTTTAAGAGAGATTGTTTAACATAAATGAAATTTCAACTGTTGCACCGTAGCTTTCATTTAAACCTTTTATAATTTCACATACAGACTTTGCATTTGTTTGCACTGTGGGTAGGTGTTTGTTGGTTTTATTTTCTTTTTTCTGTGCCTGTTGATACGGTCTAAATTGGAAGAGCTGCTATAAGGTGTTGAGGCTGGGTGCATGATTGCCTTTCGTGTTGCTCAAGTTAGGATATAAAAACCTGTTTTCATGTTATCTTATGCGGGCAACCTTTGGTAAATGTATCCCCATGCTGTTAACAAAAAGCAGAGAATCACATACACAGAAAAAAATCAGTAGGTCTGTGGTAGTTTGGCTGAGAGGCAATTCCTATTCTAATGAATGTGTTTGTGACTATTCTCTGGCATCAAGGCCCAGAAGCACAAACAAGCTTTGTATATAGTGTTTCACTGCCTTACAGTCCATGGAGAATGGCCCTGTGAAGGCTGAAAAGGGTTCCTGATCCGTGCTAACTCTGAAACTACCTTGGGTTTTTTGGGACAATGCTAGTTGGCATGTGGCAAAACTGTGCCAAGAGCTGTTTTAGTGGTTTAACTGCATAAATGACCAGTTCTAGAGCCTGACAACATTGGCTCACATTGTTTATCAAAACTGATATAATCAGAAAGTAAAAAATGGACTTAACACACTGTTTTCCTGCCTTACCTTCATGTCATGTAATTCTGATTTTGGAAATTAATACCAATCAGTCCCTATTAGACAATGATGTTTCATAAATGGTGGCACAGCTTTATGGTGGTAATATTGAAATGATGTGCTTTGTACTATTATTTTTTGCAATTAAAGCTTGTGGTAGTTGGAAGGTGAAGGACTGATTATCACTGTTCTGAAACTTTTTTTTTTTTGCAACATTTGCATGCATTTTTTATCCCTCTGCTGCACATAAAATACTGTTAATTTGTTGCACTTGCTTTTCGTCCTCCTTGATCCTTGTTGAGCACTGCTAACTAGTTAAAGCAAACATGGCCATAGCCTCTTTTTTTCATTGCTATAACCCAAATGGATAGTGCTTGTTATCTCCCATTTAAAATGCATCTATGTAGGAAGTCCTATGCTTTTATTTCTAATAGAGTAATTTGGTACTATTTTAAGTTAATTTTTTTTTAACTGTAGCAAGATGAGATCTCATCCTGAACCTTTCTCAGTGAAGAAGGTTCTTGCACCACGTTTCTGAATATGTTTCTGTTTGTGAGGAACACCTATTGATATCTTCATTTAAAAAAAAAAAAGTGATAACTGTTAAAGGAGCAGTGGAAGGTCACTTGTTAAATTACTTTCTTTTACTTTATAAAGCTGCTTTATATCTTCCTCTCCTAGCAAGATTTATTTGAAACTTGATGCTTCTCTGTCAGCGCTAGCAGATATGTTGGAATATGCACAGGAATTGTGACACACTTTTGTTTCTTGAGTGATCAAACTTAAGGAGGTAAAATTAATGTTAATTCAAAAGTACCATTTTATAACAAGCGTAAAAAACCCTAAACAGTTGTAGGCTGAGATGAGACTAAGCTACAGTCCTTTAAATAGACAGTGACTGAAGGATATAAGACAGAAAGAAAGGAGTTGATGCTGTGAAAACTGGCAGCTCTGCATAGCTAGTTTTCAGCCCTTTCTATGCTTTATCATGTTCTTTAACAAAATAAAGTTACGGAGTTCTAGGAAGATACTTGCCTGACCGAAAATGGTGTTAAGCTCCCTACTGCAGTAACAGCCACATCAGCTTTAGACTGCAGTTGGTGGGTAGTACTATGTTATTATGAATGTCTTAGTTCTTTAGGCCATGAAAATAAGTCCTGAAAGGGTTCTCTAGGCCCTGTAGTTTGAAAGGAAGACTTTTTCTTCCCAGAGCAGAGCCTTCTTCCCAAACTCATTTGCATGGTCTCTTCAGGTCCCAAGAGGAGGGAAAAATTAGAAAGTGCAGCACCCTGAGCAGCATGCCCTATTCACTGCTGCCCATATGATCAGACTGATCGAGACTTAAACTTCTGTAAGAAGAAAAGGGAACAATTGAATTAAAAAAAATTACACTTTTTGTTGCAGCTTTTAGCTGGCATCTGTCTTTATTGAAGCAATTTTTGACTCATGTTGAAACCATGAGCTAATACTGAGACTGTCTTGAAGCCCAGTTGTTAGTCAGCTGGAATATTTCTAACAGCCTTTACTGACAGAAGGTTACAAACATAAAGTCCAAGCTCATGACATTTCTGTTTCTTACCACTCCACTCCTCCAGTCCCTCCTTCAGAGATCCCTTTTTTGAGAGTTTACTGTGGTGATATCTGGAGCCCCAGAGCTGTTAAAGTTGCTGTTTGCTTCCAGAGGAAAGAGTATTACTGCCTGGTAGGGAGTTATTGGGCCAGCAGATGCTAAACCTCTGTAATGACATCAGCTTCAAATTCAGGTAATAACTTTCCAAGACCTGAATTCGTCTTTTGACCTATGCAAATTCCACACTTGCATCAGGCCAGCTTATAGACATGTTTATGCATTTCTATGATCAGTGCATTCTGAAGAACACTCCATGCTAGCACCATTCACAGCTTGACAGACTTCACACAGTGTGTGCTTAGTGTTTTTTCTCCAAGAAGAAAAAAAATATATCTTTTTAGTCTAGTAACTCCATAATACACTTGTGCAAAAATCTTCCTATTATGTCAGTGACATGGAAAAAATTCTGCATGTTATCACTAAAGATGAGACAATTCCCTCTTTCATCTAATTACCATGCTTCATTTATTTTGTCTGAGGCTTTACATACCTTTGAATTGCATATGCTTTACCTGCTGGTTTGTCTTAAGATAATCTGCAAGTCATTTGCCTAATGATTTCTGATGTAGACTGCCTAGTCTTATTTTGTGATCAATGCAGAAAGAGCTGAAATACTTTGAGATACATAGTACAATTCATATTGTCCTAAATGAAATGTCTGTGGGCTGATCAGGTCCATTGTACCTTAAGGGTGACTTCTTGTTTCCCTTAAACATGTATAGTAAGCCTAGGACGGTGAGATGAGTAAGAGCATTTGCCACCCTTGTGTCATTATTCCTGGTTGGTCTGAAGGCCCGTCTTTCTTAAGGATGCCATCGATTGGTGCTCGTGGTTACAATAAGAAGCTGACTCTTGCAGCAACATGCTGGAACACCATTCCACAGTAGTTAACAACTGCAGGGCTTGATGAACACACATGGGGACTAGATTTGCCTCCGTCTCTTTGTGTATGCAAGCAGTTTCTATGAAATTAATCTCTGGCACAGTATGACTGTGTGTTCAGATCACCCTGGAGACCTTAAGGATATGCTACGCAATCATATCTCAGAAAAAAGAAGTCTGTTCTTCAGAGTGTCGTGAAGAGATCTCTTTGAAGATGAGCAGATTAGGAAATAAGAGGTACCTTTCCATTATGAAATCTAAACAATCAAGGTTGTAACAGAAGCATTTCTGGTTTATGCTTGTTAATCTATTTCCTTGGTGTTGTAGATAGCAACAAAGCTAATGTACGTCAAGGCCAGTTGTGTGGGCCAATCAGTACTGAAACATGGGATTACCTGTGTCAGTTTCTGTTGCGCAGTCCCTTAGTCTTGGTTTGGACATCCAAACAAGATCCATTCTTCACATGGCTGTACATGACTGCATGAAATCTGGTAACAGAATGCAGAACTTTCTGTGAACCCACAGGGAGTCAGAGAGCAAAATGCAGTCAGATAGATAAGTATTGGCTTCAGAGTGCAAATATTTCCTTCCTCAGTTGTTTCAGTATACTCTCAAGGCATCTTATGTATTCATTAACTTCCACTCCGGGTATTTTGTAATGTTTGCTGTTCTGATCATTTTAGCTCACAAATGCATATGAGTTTGGGCTGGAATATATATACAACAGGATAACATGCCACAAATAATTCTGCATAAAATTATGATACTTCCCAGTGGTTGTAGTCCTGCAGAAAGTGGATGCATACCTGTGGAACTGTAGTCTTAGCAAATGGAAATTGATTTTTATTTGCAGTTTAAGCCTGGATTATATTTATTTAGTAACCGCTGCACTGTTCAAATATAAATCTGTAGTTATCCTTTGCTTTATGTAGTGCATTGTAACAATTCTGATAACTAAACATATGCATGGTGGGGCTTTTTCCAAGTCACAAAGGTATATTCTCTGGAGATGCTGAAACCTTCTGCAGATTGCAGAAGAAGTAGTCTACATTGCAAAACGTCTTGACACTTGTATTATTTTTTGTTTATACTGTATGACTTTATTCCTGCTTTCTGGCTTGTTATTTCCAAAATGTTAGCTCACTTCTCAGGTACTGTGTTCTTCAGTGTGGGGTTTTTTTTTAATATTTGGTAAAATAAAATAAGCATTCAGGTAAAATTGTGCATGTTTCTTTTCTTACAGGAGTGAAAAATAGTAATACTTAAGTAGAAAGGCTGTAACTTTGGCAAAAGAGTCACACTGAAAGTCTGAAGCTTTTCTACCCACCTACCCTTGGTTTTTGGTTGGTTGGCTCTTTTGTTGAAGGTGAGGGAAACAAAGGAGATGGCACAGCCTTTGTAGGTGTTCTGTATCACACTGGTAGAAACAGTTGGTTTGTCTGGTTTGGTTTGATTTTTTTCCTTATATTTGCCAGAAAGAATGTGTGCTGTGTATAATTGATTTCTTCTTGGAAAGAGAGTGGTTTGTAAACGTTGAAGTTATACCCACTTCCTGTGGTTCTCTGGCATTTTGGCTATAACCTGATTCTGCCTTTGCCACCATAAGACATTTTACTCTCTTCCTTGTGTTCATGAGCTCAGCTCCTCTTTCCAGGCACCATCTATGCAAGATGCAGACAAGAGATGAGAAGTTGGAATTGTCCAGCCTCTTTACTACTACCAAACAAACATTGCATACCTCTTTCTGTATGCCTTATTTACTTCTGTCCCTATTAGTTAAAAATAAAGGTTAAACATTCCCATGGCTGTAAGAAAAGAGTAACTTTTGAGAAAGTAAGGGCAGAAGCAAAGGACCAGCAGAATTTTACTAGGGCTTCTTTAACTTTTTGTTAATGGGGCTATATTCCATCATCTCAATTATGTTTTCAGAAACTTTTACCATTCATATTTGAGTACCTGTATTGCTCATAGCATGATGCCCAAACCAAAGCCTTACCAGTATCAAGTAAAATAAATGAGTTGTGTTGTATACCATAAATGTCTTGTAAATACATCCCAGGCAAAGATTTATTTTTTCTAAGACTATTGCAAATAACTTAAGTAGCTTATATTCTGCTGAGAATATTCTCCTTTTTCACTGCAGTGCTTGTTGAGGAAGTTGTTTCCTTTTTGTATCCATGCATTCAGCTGGTCAAATACAGTATATTCCTGATGAGCTTGTCTGGTTGGTTGTTTCATGCCTTTGTCCAATTTGAGCTCCTCCTTGAACCCTGATGCTGTCCTGTACAGTGTTCTGCCACTCCTTCCAGAGTATTGCCACTCACTTATCTGAAGGATTAGCATGGATACCAAATGAAAATGCTAAGGACATATCAATCTCCTATAGCGACACTTTTAATACCTGCCCTTTGGTATGGCTTTTCAATTAAACATGAAGTAATCCTATGGGGATAGCATATAAGCTATATTTTCAATGCTTTAAAGTGTCACATTTGGAATTTGCATTACTGAAGTTGAAATGTATGCTTCCATCTTTTCTTTAGGACTTTTCTTTAGTACTTTTTTAAAGAAATATGCCTTCTTTTTTACTTTTTTACATACCGATATATTCTTGACTGTTTAACAACTTCTCAGCTGTGTTATTAACTTGGTAAGTATCTCTCCCAAGTATTCAAGTGAGAGCAGTTGATCTGAAGTTGCTTTTCTATCCTTATTTTTTTCCATTTGAGTTTTCTCAGGGATAAAGAAATACTATTCCTTGAATAAGTCAAAAGGAGTAATTTAATGGAACAAATTCAGGAGATTTCATGTGGAGACTTCAAAAAATTGTATGCCTAGTATTTTGCCAGTTTGCCTCCCTGCTGGAAAATAGGTCACCCGGGCACTAGCACAGAGAGGTGTGCTACACTTAAATAAACTAGGTTTGAAATAGTTATTCAGGTGAAGTCACTGCATTCATGAGTAAATACATGAAATAAATAACTGACATAAATGCAGTCTTTGCAAAATGCCGGGTATGCTACATCCTGTGCAAAAGTGACTCAGTAATTAATTTCCTTTGTTACTCATTGGTAAAAATTAACTGTTACACTCAGTTGAAAAATGCTAGCTTCATAATGATGGGAGAATGGAAATACAGTCGTCTGTAGTTTCTGTATTTAAATATAAGGTAGCTTTCTCTCAGCAATTTTCAACATACAGTAAAGCCAGCTCTATTCAGTGTTTAATTTTTTTAAAGTATGGTTCTGCAGTTACCAGTTATTCATTAGAGTTTTGCTTCTGGATCCACTGTGCCAAACATGCATTTCTGTTAGGGGTGTCTGTGAGTGCAGCTAGGTGGATTTGTACGTTGTGAACAACTTAAGAACTGCTAATTCTGAGCTGACCCAGATCTGATAGCTCTGTGTGATGCTTGCTGGCATGTCATGTAATACCCGTATTATCATCACTGGGGAGAAAATGCAGCCTCCCTGCTGCTGCCTACCATCATGTAGGCTGTTCCGCATCCTTTTTTTTATTGCTATGCTTATTGTAAGGATCAAATCATTTTATCACAGTATTAACCTAGTATTGAGCATAAGATACACAGAATTGCAGGTATTTTGGTTGTTTCAGTTCTGCTTGTTTCCAGCACTAAGAAAACAACTCCTGGAAGGTGATGGGAGTTGAAAGGAAAGTGCTAAAGTGAATACAGAAAATTGCATCGAGGAGGTGAGTGGAGAAATGAACCAGAGATTTAGAACAAAAAAATCACCAAAATGGTTATTGTTAGTCTGGAGCTCTCCCTTGCCACTTGTCCCTTTCTCAGCTTTGCACCCTCTGAATAACTAGTGCTTAGATCTACTCCTCTGTCTTAGACAAGAGCAAGTATGGCAGGTGCAGAATTTGAATTTACTGATCTGTATGGTGCAATTGCATGTTGTTTGCCAAGTTTTCCCAGCTTTCAAACGCAAGGGAGTTTGGCAGTGTCCTTAGCTATTTAATATTGTAACATTTCTTACTGACATAGCAAAATTTGCACCAGTACTTTTCTGCAGTAGAGTTAAAGCTTTAAAAGACTAATTACAGAGAAAACAAAATGTACCCTCCCATGTTGAGTTTTGGGACACACTTTGGACATACAACGAAAGCTACAAGCTTCTCCTAAGGTATTAATCTGTCCCATCTTTGTGGATTGATTTCTTAAGCCTGTGAACATCTCTATAGAAAAGTTGTATCTGAAAAACTGCAGAGGATTTGTGCTGGTCCCATCCATCTCAAATCACTTTTCCTGTGTGTCTTCAGGGACCCTTCTTGAAGCAATTAATTAATCGTTGCTTGTTGTGGGGTACAAGACCCACACATAGAATGTCAAATGAGCTAAAAGGGGCAATATTTGGGTACCTCCTGATTCTAAGAAAATTGTATTCTCTGACCATTTTTGAGCAGATAAGTTTTCACATGTTAACCACAGCATCTGTTACTCTTTTCCTATTTATTTTTCAAAGCTGCTTGGAAATTGTTAGCTACTGTCACACGCTCTTTATGTTTGCTGTTGATTTTGAGTATTGCTGCACTTGAAGTGTGAAGCCTTTGCTTTTTTTTTTTTTTGCTTTCTTTTTTTCATGTTTATATTTACAAAATGTTTCTTATAAATAGCATGCCTCAGAGGAAGGCTGTAGAAGGGTATACTCTTATTTTGGCTTCTGGCCTAAATAAGAAAACCTGTCCAAGAATGTGATTGACAGGTATTTCCTCAATAAGAAAGTGAAACCTGGAATGAAGTGTATGTGGGGGAGAGTGACAAAGACCTCTCATCCTAGATAAAGATCCTTGCGGTTAAATGATCCAAAAGGTTTGGATATATTCTTGTAAATGGCAGCCAAAAAGTACTGTTCGTTCTTAGACAGGTGTACTTCAACTCACGTGTTGAACTTAGACTCAGCTTACGAACTGCCTGTTGAAGGGCAGCAAAAGGCTCCCTACCCTGCTCAGACAGGGAAAGGAGAAGTGGTGGATGTGGTCCCATCATTCTGAATGGAAGAGCTGGTCACTCACTGCCTCTGTCAGCCATCACTGTGAATATTTATATCTAATCCATAAGGACTTTTGAATGAGTTTTTGATATTCTGGCATTTTATAATTTGCTAATCTATGGTGGGAAGACATGTCAAATGTCTTGCAATTTTTAGCTGGGACTATTCAGGTGTAGCTGCGTATCAGCACTTCAGAATCAAAACTAGGTTACTGGTTTGAGTGGAATCTTTATTTCCTTATTTTCAAGTGGAGGTACTGTATTACAAGACATTGCAGACAGCACAAATGTGGGGAAACTCTCCGAGTCATCAAGGTTATCTTCTAGTTAAAAAATATCAAAGAGCTTAGGCAGACTTAGTAGGATGTTGTGGAAAAAGGCCATCAGTCCACAACAGATGTCTAGACAGGTAGGCCTTAGCTATTTTGGTCTCTTTGAACTGGTTAACAAGCAATACTACTTTTGTAGAGTAGGAAGGTCCAAACCCTGTAAAAAGAGCAGAAAACTGACACACTGTCAAAATATCATTTTAATAACTCTCTGTAGGGTTATACCATACAATAAATATAACTACTGCCTAGTCCAGGAACAGCCTGTTTGATTGCCACAGAGCTGTTAGGTATGTTAGCCTGCCTCAGAGATCTGTTTTTCTTGCTTGTAATATTTTCACCTTTTGTAAATATTTTTAAATGTTCTTTATTGTTTTAAATTTATTGCATATGTGAGTTGCATCAAATTACTGTTGTGCCTAAACCACTGGAATATTGTTACAATAAGTACCAGACAGATTGCGAGTAGAGGAAAACTGCATTTCTGATCAGCCTTGAACAGAATGGCAGACCTCAAATTGCTCATCAGGAGGGAAGTTCACAAAACTGGCCATTTTAAATAATACAGAGTAAATTTAAGTGGAAATATTGCTGTTAAAATGCTCATTTGTCCTATCCCCTATGCTTATTCTGTGGCACATGTAACATTTTCACCATGGGTATTTTTATTCTATTCTTACCGCTTTCCATTTTGACAGTTGAACAACTGTGAGAGATAACTTACAATCCTGAAGTCATTTGACTTGTCATCTTAAAGGGTATTTATAAACTATAGCATTCAGGGAGCCCCCAGTGTTACTCTAAATAGAGAGACTGCTTTTAGGATCAAGAAAAAAAAAAAATGAACCATTTCATTTTGGAATTGCTTTTCTTAAACAAATCTTATTTGATGAAAAACTTCATTTAAAAAGGTATCAAGCTGAACCATATTCTGCATTTTCATATTCTCACTGAAGACTGCCTGAAAAGCAAATAGTATGGCTTATGCCAAACAAACATGTGAAAAAGGTGGTTTTCTATTAGAAGTGCAAATAGATTTTTTCCCTTTTAATATTGGTCTATATTATCTGTTTCCTGTAGGAAGAAATGCTGCTTTTGCAATTTTATTATTCTGAGGAGAAGAAAAGGGTTTGTTCTGCACAAAAAAGTTACTGAATCAAATACCCAAACCTGCCATAGGTATATTTATCGGAGACATTTGTCTCCCAGTTTCAATAATTACTTATCACAGTTGTTGCCAGTCACAGATTTAATTTTTTTTTCTTACCACACAAACCAGCATTAATCTGATTATGAGACTACATATACAAAATGTACACAAGTGGTCCTGGGGCCAGTTGTCCCTAAACATTGATTTCAGCATCATGAGAGCAGCTTTTGGGTCATTCTGCAGACAATGCGAAGGTTTCTAGCACCTGAAACCCAATTAATTGAATCACTGTCTGTTTTCTCTGATTAGAAAGTTTTTTGGTTTTTTTTACTTTTCTGTACTGCAACACATGCATTGAGAAAACAAATTATTTAAATAATATTTGGTACGGGCTTACATCTGAACAAGAACAAAGACTGCTAATTCTATAGTGCCGCATAGTTTTCCGTAGACAATATGCTCCCTGTATGCAGCAAGCACACAGAAATTACGTTTTTAGTTTTGTAAAAAAGCTGTTTTTCACAAGGAGAATATGTGCAGGTCTCCCAACAGCCTATTTAGAACAGAATTTTTTTATTAATTTGAGGCCTTGATAAAATAAGCAGCAAGCAGTTACGATTAATGAAACGAGGTTTATAAATATACACTCATTATTGCCATGGAAGGAAGAGGACATCATTGCCTGGAATCTTCAGAATGACAATAGTCAGGAGAAAGATCAGAGTAAGTAGAGTTGAGTTTATGTAGTAGTCGGGTTTTGACCTTTAATTGCATCTAGTTTGCCAAAGACAAGCATTAGATTACAAAACGCATGATGGAAATTATTTACAGGGGGCATGAGAACCTATAGCTGCAGTCCCTTTTTTGTTTTGTTTTGTTTATATTGCAGATGCCTGGGTTGTTGTAACATGTGAGGGTGTGTTTTCCAGCACAACATCTGATTAGTCACTAATTTAGTAAGGAATGTACTGGCACACAGTTTTGTTGAAGCATGTGAGCCTATCAGCAGAATAACATACTATATTCTTTTAGGTGTTTCAACATACAGTTGAATAAAATGGCTCAGCTGCTTTGAAACAAACATTATGATATTCCTTCCCTGGGTCTCCTTTTTTCTTTTTTTTTCTTACTGGCAGAAGAGATGTTGCATGTTTACCTATTGAGTTCCTTTGTTTGTTTGTTTGTTTTCTTAATATTCCAAGATGGTTTAGAGTGTAAATAACAGTGGGAATCAGCTCTATAAAGCTACACATGCTTTATTTTTACTCTGAGAAAAATCGAGAATAGCAAATGATTATTATGTTTTTCATGCTCTGCAAGTTTCCCCACTCCTTGAATAAGAGATGATCAGACATATTCCAGAGACCAGTTTAATAAAAAAATTCAGAAGTAAATATATACTATAGCACAAACCCACAAATGTTGTCTCAAGTCCAGCTGAATGTTATGGTCACAGCACCATGTGGCACACACTTCCTTTTCCTAGCTTAGATTTGATATATGGAGAATGATACTCTTTGAAAAGTTCAGCTTTTTTTCACTGAGTGCTTGGATTGATAGTGCAATTAATAGATCACTGATGCAGCAGTGGCCATTGATGTTACTGTAGGTCAGTTCATAGTGTGAGGCAATGCTTAAGAGAATTTCATAGTGAATATAAAAATATGAAAGTAGTAGAAATATTTTTAAAAAAATAAAATAGTAACATTCTTTTTAAATCTATATGAAAAAAATCAGGCAAGACTGTGACAGAATGCTGAGTAGAGACTGATGTAGTCCAGTTGAATTTTTAAAAAAGCATTGGCTAAAAGCAACTACATAGCTTTGGAGTATGAGAGAAGATTGTCTCGTGAATGACAAAAAACAGATGGAATATAGGAAACAGTGAGAGCAGATGACTAGTCTTTGTGTTAGTGGAATGTCAAAGAATGAGTCCTGCAGCAGTGTGTGCTGTGCCATTCTGAAATATGTACATATAAGTGATCCTGAAACTGCAGTGAATAGTGGTATGGCCAGGCCTGCTAGAAGTACCAAATTATTCAAGGAAATTACCAGAAAGACCAACTGTGAAGAATTTCAGAAGATCCTTACAGGATTTTTCCACCATAAAATAGCATGTAAAATAGCATATAATCAGTGTAGGTAACTGCATAGTTATGCAGGAATACTAGTCCTAACTTCACATATATAATAACAGTGTCTGAAGGTGACTGTGAACCACCCATGAATAAGATGGGGTCTCAACAAAACCAGCATTGACCAACATACTAAATCTACTGATAAGAATCAGTCAAAAAAGACATATGGGGCAAAAGTTAAGTATAGCCATATGCCACTCGTATAATTTTTTGTATGTCCACAGCCTGAATACTGTGTAGTTCTGATCTGCTACGTCCCAGGAAAAAGATACAGGAGAAAAAATGGTCCATGGTAGGGCAATAGGGTAGGGTAAATATATGCAACTATTTCCTTTTAAAGAACAAGTATGTAAAATAGAACTTTTCAAAACAGAAAAAAGAATAATTAAGGAGAAATATAATAGAGGTCTCTAAGATACAGTAAGGAACATGCCTTCTCTCTCACTGTGTTGGAGTGAGGAGGCATCAAAATAGCAGGCAGCAGGCTGAAGAAAAATAAAAAGATGTATTAAGCTTTAGAAGTCCTTGACACAGGATTGTTGTGAATGTTACAACTATATGTGGATTACAACTAAAAATTACAGAACAGTTATTTGAAGACAATTAATTGAAGGTTACTAAATAAAAATCACCACCTCTGGCTTGTAAAGTCTCCAAGTTGCAGACTGTTGGAGGCTGTATGGTATTTTATAGAGGCATCATTACATATTTTCTACTGTTCTTATTCTGTTGCCTAGGCATCTACCTCCAGGTATTCAATTTTGGCAACTGTTGAAGCAGAAGACAGGGCTAAATGGCCCTTTGACTGACCTGCTATAGCTGTACTTGTTAAAAGCATTACAAGCACTGACTTTTTATTCAGTTAAGTGACATAACAAAACTGAATTAAATACATATATTTATTTCTGCATTTATATGTGTTAACAAATTGTGTATAAATGTTGAAGTTTGAGAAATCCCAGAAGGGCATGTGCTCTTTCCCAATTTTAGTCAGTGTCTATTCCTACCACCACATTACACGGAAGTTGCAAGGTCAGTGTGTACCTTAAGAACTTGTTTTGATGCATTTAGGCATGAGATCAGACTACAAAAATCAATCATAGTAATATTTGAAGTTTGCACATCTGATCTTTAAAAATATATTGTTCTAAACGTTTTTAAGAACTTTTAGCCTAATGCATGTGTATGTTTTCTTAGAACACAAAAGCATGGAAGACTGTTATTGTACTGACAGCAAAGACTCAAATGTGTAGGAACAGTTATTGTATGAAGTTTTTGTGTCAGGGCCACACAGGAACAACACTGTTTCCATTTTGAGTGCACCATAAGCAGACAATTTTCTTAGGATGTATAGCTTGGCAACTTCTGTCCTAACTTGATAGTTGAATCAGGTATTTTATATTATAATCAAAGTCTCAAAGCATGGGAATTCAGCTGAAAACTCCCTAATCTGATGATAAATAGAAATGTAATGAAGTTTCTAAAAAGGACACATGAAGAGAGGGGTTTTTTTTTAAAGCTTTTCAAGTGCTTGGCTCAAAACTCTTCCAGATGTATCTTGGAAAATATTTACTTCCTCAACCAGTAATCAAAGAAAAAACATACTAAAGAGGCTTTTTTTTTTTTCTTTTTTGGTAAAGAATAATGTTAGCATATGGAGATTAGTCTTCTGGGGCATTCTTTGTCCGTCACTGAAAGACATGCTTGCCAACTTGAGATATTCTGTGATTTCTGTATCAGCAGAGGAGGTTTTCCAAAGCAAAGGGTGCTTTCTTGTAGGCGTCTTGGAGATCAAGATTTTGAAAGAAACAGCAAAAGCTGTGATAAAATGCCATGCATTTTGCAGATTTAGATAGAGAAAAATACATGTAGGAATAAGTAACTTCTAAATCAAAAGCTCAATTTTTCAACCTTCTGGCAGCAAAATGTACTATTGATAGGTATGTCTATGTTTAACAAAAAGATTCATTTATAAATCTTTAGATGTCTGTAAAAAATCAGGGAAAAGAAGTTTTAACTATGATAGGAGCTGCTGTTATGCAGTGCAAAACATGGTGTTCTGTACATGTGTTCTAAATCACCTTATGAGATGGATTAAATGTAAATAAAAATTTATAATAAAGGAACAGGGAAAGGAAAATGTATGCTTTTTATATTTTGAGACAGAAGTCAAATAACTGAGATTAGTCTGACTTCCCAGTAGTGCTGTCAGCCTCTCAGCAAAATGTCACGCATGTTATCATCTTCTTGAGGCAAGGCAAAGGTTATCAGGGGTTCTCAGCACTTCTGGCTGCGTGTTCTGGCAGCGCTTGCCCAACCAGCCCCGGGGATTCCTCTCAATCACAGATCTGCTTGTGCCTTCGATAACAACCAGGCTAAGCTGTGGGTCTTCATTGATCATCATTCCTGGTCTGAAGCTTTCTTGATTTGTATTACCCAAGAGCCATGTAACTCTTACGTTTCTTGGGGGGCAGATGTGATTGCGGGAGGGGGCTGCATTCTCTTTTGCAGTCTTGGCTGCTTCCTTGCCTTTTATGTGGAGCTGTGTGGTGTCTCATTGGCCTTCATAGCTTTAAATTTATAGTTCTTTCATAGAGGGATGGATGTTGTGCTTTGACACAACACACAGAGCAGAATGGTTGTGGTTTGACAAGTATTTACTTGGGAGAAACTCTGGTGAGACACTGGGCACACCAGTCACTTAAGGATAAAATTAGGTTTGTTTTCATCAGTGCATCTGAGAATTAACCATCCTATCTAGTCTGCAATTGAGTACATGTATGAACTATCATTGTGTGAAGCATACCACTGCTTTGTATAATGGATTTCTTCCTGCTATTTCTCATTATTGCCTATTTGGCCCTTCTATGTTGTTGCCTATATTACGTAGGACTATTTTCCTTAAGTTTTGATGTTAGCATTTAAAAAGTGTATGTCTTTTCTCTTTCCAGCCAGTAGAGCTATAACGTGAAATGAAATAGTAACATGAACTGTGGTAAGGGGTTCCTGTTTTTTTAATATTTTTTTAAACAAGCTGGTTTATCGGCATGCACAAATATAGGGCTTCTAAAATGGCATGTGCTCTGACACTGTTTTCCCTGATCTGTTTTAGTTTGCAAATACTTTACATTTTGCTTATATAAATTTACATTTCTTTTTTTTTTTTTTCATTATACTATATAAAATTTGCTAAAGGGCTGTTACAAATCTTGGAGTTGGAAAGTACTGACAGGTAGCATAGAAGTAACAGTTGCTGCATCAGATAAAAATATGGCCATGAAACTGAGTTATGTTACTGACAATATTTTTTATGTCCCAGTTGCACAGTTTTATGAACTACCACAGTGAGACTGAATAAAGACAAAATTCTAATTAAAAAGCCCTTTTTAAAGGGAGAGAATATGATTGTAATTTTACCATTAGGTGTATTAAATACTAGAAATTTTATTTTTTGTCACACAATAAACCAACAAATAGCTAACACATTTATGTTAATAAATTGATAGGTTAACAGTATAATTTAGCAATCTCTCTCACTTTCATTATATAGGCATTGAAAAAGTCTGTGGCCATGAAGGAATCAAGATTAATTATATTTAGTATGAAAATATTTGATAGCAATTCTGAACATGAATCAAAAAGTCTAGCTCTTTGAGCTGGGACATAAGAATAGAGTTGATGTCAATCAAAATGATAAATAGTATGTGTGTGATGTGCTTCCAATATAATATACTTGAAGTTCTGCAATCACTCATCCTTAAGCTTTGTAAGTTCTAATTCAGGACGGGTGTCCTGAACTTGGATCTAGTTATGGCTTGCAATGGCACTAACCACTCTCTGGTGGATCTTCTTACATTACACTGAAGAATAAATAATATGATTAGGTGGAAAACAGGCTTGTATAATCTTCTTCATAGCATGATAGCAACATCAAAGTAATGATGGGTTGTCTTAGTGAACTGTGAGCATACTAGAAAAATCTTTTAGACATAGGCATTGCCATGTATATAGCTCTGAGGGTCCTAATTATCTTAGAGGTTCTATGTAATTGAGTGACTTCTGTTCTTAACTGAATTACATACAGCATTATTTTCTAGATATTCTCATTTTCTTATTTTTTTTGCAGTCTGTTGTCTTGTATTGTTTCATGCTGTGTTAAATTCTTATGCTAGGAAGCACAACAAACTTCTCAGGTTTCTATTTTAAAGTCTTCATAAATTCTTAACTATTTTTAATCTCTTGACCAATTTGTTCAATGCAAGCTGGTTTTATTGTCTTGCTATTTGGTCTGCCTTTCATACAGGTCATTTCTCTTCAGTGGGGGAAGAAACCAGTTGCTGAGAAGAACCAGATTCAGATTGCTACAAACCAAAAGAGACACGTGTGGGGGCAAGGGTTCAGAATTTTGAGTAGCCTGTGTGCCTAGAGAAAAAAACCTGCATTATTTAATGTGACATTACTGAATTACAGATCATGATTATAGATAACCTAGTACATAAGTGCCTTTGTAGGTCTTACAGTAAATACAGTAAATAGGAAACATGGTATAGTGAACAACATAATTTCATGAAACAGCAGCTAGTGTCTTTTGAAAAAAATTGTAAAAATATTTGGTTATCTTTAGAAATCGCTCAGATAATTGCTAGGTGACATATTATGCGGGATTTTTCCTCCTGCAAAATCTGTTTCTTTTATAGCTGTTTAACAAGATCCTATGGCAAAAAAGTCCCAGAGCAGTTGAGATTTTCACCCTTCATGGTAAAATCTTCTACTGCCCTATCTCCAGCTCTTTTTATCACAAAAATCTAGCATGATTATCATATTTGCACCAGAGAAAATGTGCTATCTTCATGTGACTAAAATGTAGTAATTTGCCTTTTAAACTGTATTTGAATGTCTCTTACTTCCATTACCTCTTCTTTCTATTTGTGTTTGAAAACTGGGAAATACTCTAATGCACCTGTGGTGCATAATTATGTGCTTTACGATGAAACACTAAAACCTCACAGTGACAATTCATTATTTTGGATACAAATCAGGTTTGGTGTGTGTTGATAGTCAGTGTGCTTTAATTTTTTTATGGTTCTTTAAAAATACATAGTCATGTGCTTTGTTCTGCTGAGCAAGTTATTTCTTGCATGCAATATCCTGTTAGGTTTTTGAATGTTGCATTACTTTTTTAATGTAGAAACTGAATCTTGGTTGTTTTGTTGGGTTTTTTTGAATATGCAGCTTGTGATTTAAAAAAATGTTTTAACAATTACTTATTTCATTCAGGTGTGAAGAAGAGTCCTGCATAATATGCAGGATTTCATGGAGAGAGAAAAATTTTCCTGAGTGCTTATTTTGTTTTGGTCTTTGACTGTTGAAAGGTTGTTTGTTTTGTTTTTCTTTGCCATTCCTACTCCTAGGTACAAATGAAATGCAAAACTATGTTTTGTGCATAATAGGTCTCTTAAGCGTTGTGTAGCACACTGCTTAATGGGTTGAGGTTATACCCGGCTTATAATACTGCAGCAAAGAACTCAGCATGTTTGGTAGGTCTGTCATGATGTTTTCTCATTTACGTTTGTACAAAAGGCTGCTTCTCTTCTCAAACAAGCCTCCTGTGCATATCTTAGTGTGTGTGAAGGGATCTCAAAGTTAAGTAAATATCACAAACATTTGTAATTTTAAGTCAGCTTTACACAGTCAGTAAATTTGGATGTTGAAAATATGGGAAAATTGATTCTTGAAGTTATCCTAATAAAGACCAAGTACTCTGGAAAAATGTGGTAATGTGGGCCAACAGAGTGTGAGGAGCAACTCACCAAAAGGTGCTAAATGTGTAAATCAATAGTACCTGTCACCAGTAATAATGGTGTACATTTCTAGTCTCTCCTACCTTAAACTGGTTATAGTAAACAAAGGAGTTTGGAACAATGAGAAGGTTTGAGGGCATATGACAGCTTACATGCATGAAACAAGTAACCAACTGTAGGGCTTTTAAAGCTGAATGAGCTGACCAAGAGCAGAACATGATCAATATCAATCAATATTTTTCCTGTTGATCATGAAGTCAAGTGCTTTCGCATTCCTTTCAGAAGTAACAGGGCCAGGGGGAAGACCTCGCTATAGGTGGAGGGGCTTGTTCTTTCTGTTGAGGAACCAACAGAGCCAAAGGGAGGAAACTTTCAGAAAATGCTGAATGTGAGAAGACAGTCATAGCAAGGCTGGAAGACAGCAGCTGAAGCAAAGAGACTGCAGAGAGATGCAGTGATTAGTCATGCAAGTTGAGGCCTCAGAAGTGGCAAGGAGAAACTCAGAAGGGACAGAGAAGACTGACCAAAGTCCCCTGCAATTCAGGAAGTTGTAACGTGAGCTGCAACTTAGCAAGAAAGTAAAAACCTCCCTGAAAAATAGCATGGGTGGGGAAAGAGCTTTTCCTTCCTCAGTTCTGTCATTTCTAGTCACTTTGAGTTTTCCATGTCGAAGAAGTCTGAAACTGATTTTTAGTAATTCTAGTACCAGGCAAGCAGTTTTCTAGGGCAGCTCCACCTTTCAGTTTTGCAGTCCCATCAAAAAGAATGCAATGGTCTGCAAAAATTAAAAATAGCTTTGAAAAGCTAAAGAGAGAGAACTGTCATCTACCTGTTCTAGTATAAGACTTCCTAGAAATAGTTGAAGTGGCTAGATCAGAGCTAACAAAATTGGGTAGGGGTTGGTTGTTTGGGTTGGTTTTTTTTCAAACAGTAGTTAAGCTGCATGATATGTTGGAAATGCTATCACAGGATGGAAATCCTCTCAGAGCTAAAAATACAGACATCACTGCTGGTTCAGGAAGCTCATGTTGGAGTCTGGAAGACTATCTGGAGAAGGCATTTTTCCCTAGGCTGTGCTTTTGGACACAGTAGGAGATGCCAGAAGCCCTTTGGCTTGATTCAGTACAGTACTTCTCCTCACCTGCCACTGTTCCACCTAAGTGTACTCAGAGAGGTCATTCCATCCTGTGCAGCTGTGAAATAAATCTGGAGCCCTATCTGCTGGAAACCTCCAGATGGGCCGATACAAGCTGTAATTTCCCTTGGGTGGACAAGATTCAGAATGATCAAAAATAGTTGAGATTAATTTTCTAGTCTTTGTGATAATAAGCAAAATTATTTAATGTGATTGCAGTTTCTCTAATTATGTGCTCATGCTGTTCTTAAGTCTGATTAGCAAATACGATGAGCAGTGGTATCAGTAGAAACTAGTCTTTGAGTATTGAAGTGTTTTATAAATGTTCTACTTCCAAATAACAGGTCCTTGACATTTCAGTTACATATTCATTTAGTAGACACTTTTGAACGTAGTTGTTCCAAGACTTGCTTATCAGTAAGTAAACAAGGTGATATTATCCTCTTTACCTAAATGAGGGCTGGGAAGGAGTTCTAAGGAACTGTGAAAGTAAACAATGATCCATTTTTCTGCTGTAGCAGCAAAGCACTATATGAACAGTCTGAAGTTGTACTTGAAGAGTGCATCAAGTTCCAAGACTGAAACACAGGGATAGACATTATACTGAAAGCTTTTCAGCTCCTGAGTGTGGTCATCAAATGCATTTAAAAGGCATTTTACATAGTAAATGCACGTGGCTATGTTGCAATGCGCATAAACAAAAGCAGCTGAAGTTGCACAAGGGGTTTAGTTTTGCTTGCTTTTATTTTTGATGCTACATTTAAATTTTGAATGACGCCTTTGTCTGTTTGCACATTTCAGTTATTTCTTTTGATTCTTTTCCTAATTAGAGGACTTCAGAATTTTAATGAAGCTTTCACACAAAACCTTTTTATTAATTAGGATTTTTGAATTTAGCTCTGTTGTTTCAGGGTAAGCTTGAAGGAAATTCAGCTCTAATTATTTCAGCAGTAACTATGAGAAGCAAAAAAGAAAAAAGAGAGGCTGGTATAGGAATATGCAGCTATAGGTGACCACTAAAGGTCTCTACTGAGTAGCACGGGACATTTATTAATACATATTTATATATTGCCCTGCACAATCTAGATACAGGACTTTATTTCTGTTTCTCTTCTCCCTCCTTTCTTTTGAAAGTTCAGTAGTGACTAAACTAGTTCAGGAAGAACTAGTTTACTAGTTCTTGGTGTCTTGTGAAAGCCTGAAGAAAGGTATGAATATGCAAGATTGGATGAGATAAAGAGAAGGAAAAAGGAACTAAGTGGAATGTTGGGAGAAGAGTTAAGGAAGTTGCCAATCACAGATAGGCAGCCTTCCTGTTTCGTTTTGTTTTCTCACCACTTCCTGACATAATTTTATTAATTCAGACGCTCACATAGTAAATATAAATGATGCAATTTGAAGTAATATATCTATGTTATGTGGTTTTCAATTACTTGCAATTTTTATCTAGATCTTACTAGTAATTTGAAGCATTTTTTATTAAAATAAAAATAAAGGAGAGAATCCTTTGTAGTTTTGAAAGTTAAGCAGCTTTCCAGTGAATGATACATTACCCACAATGCACCAAATATAGCTTACCAAATCAAAGATATGGGCTGCTTGTTTTTTTAGTCTGACATAGCTTTTGTTCCAGCTTTGCTTATTATTTTTTAAATTTATTTTTATGCTGTGTCATTCCCAGGACAATTTCTACTATCTCATATAGAAGAGACACATCTAGATCTTTCTGGGTTCCCTTACAGAAATAAACAAGATTTCTGTGTGGAGATCTCTGGATGTAATTTTACATTTCTTTTTAAATATATATATATATTTAAATATAAAGAACAATAGGTGAAGCTGTTTAATGGAAGAAGGAAGCCATGTGAAGGACTGGTGCTGAGCAATGTGCTGAACAACATACATATGTGTTCCCTGGAGTCTTGGGCTGTGCAACAAAGCTTCATCAGCAAAGATAAGGTGTTGAAAATTAAAGAGTTGTAGCAGGTGTAGCTGGAGGGACAGAGCCCCTGTCATGCACGTGGCAAAAAGCCATAAGGGGAAACTGAATTTGTTAATTCACATTAGGTTGTTCTCAGAGGCATTTGAAATGTTTTGTCAGAAAACCTCCTCCTCTAGTGGGCATACTTTCATTTTGAGGACTCTTCAAATACAGTTGGCTGGTATATGATAGTTAAAGATTGCTTGTGGTAGACAAGCTTGGCATCAGAATTTAAAAGAAATGCAAATAATCTTTATTGGAAACTCATCTTCCTAGTTCTTATTTTAGAAGAATTGTTAGGGTGGTTTTAACTGTGAATTCAGTCAGTGGAGAATAATGTTGCTTCTTCTGACAGCTTGTGGCTGACACGTGAGTAGGAAAAAAAGGATATTCTTACAGTTGGAGGAAGCTCTTTGCTCTTACATTTTTAAGCTTTTTACTTTAAAGTTGGTGTAATTTAGCTTCCTATAATTTTGCTTGCTGTTTACTTACACCTGATAAAAACAAGAGACATTAAGTAAGATTTCCAGTGGAAGCAGAAAAATCAAATGTACTAACTGGCTGGTGATTTCTTCCTCACGTGATCAGAAGGAAAAAACCCCAACCTGTTTTGCTTTTGGCTGTGCCTGCTACTAAACACCCTGTCATAGTGTGTTAGGTGAGTCACGACTTGTTTATTTATAGCCTTGGCCAATCAAAGCCAAACACTCTGAACTTCATTCAAGACCAGCAGGCACTTAGGATGTCTTGTAAACATTTGCTGGCTGAGCAAGGGAGGGCTCGGCAGCAAACAGCACAGGTGCCTGGGGTTGTCGCTTCTAAAACACAAAACAGACTAGAAGATCATTTCCTGGATTATCTAGATTGGTAGAGAGGGAGAGAGATAATTCCGTTTTACATCTGAAATGCCAGACAGTGAGGATCTGGGACAAGATGAAAGGTACTGTACCCTGATTTCACTGGCCTTCTTGTGCAGTGCAGTATGGACTGAGGCTTTGCTTAACTAATCCATGTGCTCTCGCGAGTTCTTAGCCTAAGATCACTTTTCTCTGTGTTGTAAGAGAGCATTTCATTCTTGAGGGTTTTGCCTTTAATGCTAGACTAAGGCTTCTTAGGAGAGAAGTATTAGATCTTGCTGTCTGCTTAGGGGTTAAATTAAAATCTCTTATGTATTTCTTAAACTAAAGCTGAAGGGAATAAAGTACTGGGTGGTTTCTGTCTGGTCACTTTTCCCAAGCGTGGGGCAGTTTACAAGCCTCAAAATGTCAGATACACAAATAGTTTAGTTGGAGCCACATTACTGACAGAACCATTACTCATTACTATGAGATAGGGCACTGTGTCCCTTTGAGGTATGCCTGTCTTTCTGAAGCTTAACTTTTTTCCTTGTTAGCTTATAAAAACAACAGTCAGGACAAGAAGGAAGTAGTTTGTTCTAAAACTCAATTTAACAAATACTGTTTTCTCAAATACGATCCAGCACATTTCTATGAAATAAATGTACTAATTAACTTTAGTTAGATTTTAAAAACAGATATTTTAAAAGGTGATGTTATTGATGTTTGGCTAGGACAGAGTTTATAATCTGGGTTTGTTACAGTCTGCATTGTCTGTCTATAGTTACAATTTTGATTCTCTTAATGCTAATAAAAATGTTGATTCTAATTTGATATTGCAAGAAAACCTGTCATGTATGTAGAAACAGACTTTTTTATATGTTAGTTAAGAAAATGCCAGAATATAGAGGGAAATTTAAAAAATTACAGGAATCAGAAATTATAATTTCATTATGGCTTTGAATTTGATTTCTTCTAGTTATATTTCATTTTGAAAATGTATGTGGATGTTTTTTCGATATGTAGGCCATTTTGTTGTTGTAAGATAGATGAAATACACAAGACATTTCTGGCTGTCTCTTGTAAATCAGTATATTCAGGCATAGCCACCTAATTGGATGAGTGTGGGTGAATGGGTCCCCAGTAGTATAATTGGGTCTCTTAAAGGGTGGGGTCACTTACACATTTCCGTTTGCAGGGATCCAAGTTGTGCCCTGATGATGTGGATTAAAAGTAATTGTAGGAGTAGATAATATTTTTTCTTTTAAGGAAATGCTGGCTCATTACTGATAGCCACCAAAGTGTCAATTGCTACATATTAAAAAATGTTAATCTGGATCTCCAATTTGTTAAATTGTATATGTTCTTAATACAGGAAAACAACAACATGGGTGACACATTAGAAAAAATGGGTTTCATATCATAATAACTTTTTTTTTCTCTGTAATCAATTCTGTGAAGGATATGCATCATGTCCTTCCTTGAAAATGTGTTGTGTCTTTTTTAAATCAAGATCAAGAGAATCTTACCAGCTGAGAAGAAAAATAATTTTGGAAAATAAAAGTATTTAAAAATTCAGATTTGAAAAAAAAAAAACCCCAAACAGCAGTGTTTACCAATATGTAAAAGGATACAACTGGTATGCAAAATACACAAGCTTTGAAATGTCTAAATTCCTTTGTTCACAATTCTGTCTCTATAAAGGCTGGTAGCAACCTTTGGCAGTTAAATAAAAGTAGTAATAGGCCTAAAAAGCTCTAAGATGTCTTTTATGAATCAAAAGTCATTTGTTTTGATGGGGTTTTTTAAACAAAAAAGGATAAACTTATCAAAAATAGTAACCTGAAAAAGCATGATAATAGGGCCTGCTTCTCCCTGAAACTGCCATGAAATGATTTGACCCTGATTCTCGTCCATCAGCATTTTGTGTCTTGCTGTTGAGGAAAAAAGTTTGAGAAAAGCATTTAATCAAAAGGTTCCAATTTTTTTTTTCAATTAATTTGCCTTTTTTGCCTTGGTGGTAGCAAATAGGATATAACTTCTGTTCTGGAGAACAGAAGTGCTAATGAGTTTTGGTAGAGGTCAGTATACATTGGTCCAAATTAAACAAGAGGGAATAGAAGGAGGAGCCAGGGGAACTATACTGGAGCAATACAGGAACTGGAGCAATTAATTGCTGAGTCACAATGGAAGAGATAGTAATGTAAATGTGCAGATAATGTGGCAATTTTGAGGGCACACTGAATCAAAACTACCGCTTTATGTATTTAAAAAAGGAGGGCAGTGATACTTTTGTAGAAGCTGTAGAATGAGCTTTGTTCACTGAGCAATTTCAGTGCACTGCAGTCTTTGTAGCTCCTTCTCAGATGCAAACAAGTACTTCTTACATCCTCTGCCCTCTCGAGTTCATGTCCTACTTCAGAAAATATGCAATATTGCATCACAAATGTATTTCATGAACATTATAATATCATAGTTAAAGATGTGGCATTGGTCAATACTCTGTTAGTCATACTGTGAATTTAAATGCATAATAAGCAGAGGAACATAAGCACAAACACTTCTTAGTACAGCTAATAAAAAAGCTGAGTGTTGTGAAGATTAGGTACCCACTCATATCATGTTTTGTTTTGTCATATGATCCTGGGCAGCAACAGATCAAGAACAGTGGGCCAAGGTCAAGGTTGAAAACACTTCAGCATAAGGACGATATTTTTCCTCAATATCCTTTATCATCAGGTCCTCTATAGATTTTGGCATAAAATAGTATAATTTATTAAAAAACAAAATAAATTGAAAATTCATGAGGAATCTGATGATGGTCAAGAATGCAAAAGGTATAATCAGTCCTGAAGTGGTGGAAGCATCTGGCTATAGGTGCTTCAAAGAGATAGCAACACGTAACTTCCTCTGTCTGAACAATATCTGTGCTGTTCCAGTCGCTGTCACCTGCCTATTATTGGACAGGATGGTGGACTGAACTCTTAGCCAGGAACCTTTCATT
>NW_009954552.1:2622586-2643692 GCF_000747805.2 Chaetura pelagica
ACAGTCTTATGGTGCATGACCTTTCTCAGTATGTGCTTGGACTTAAAAAAATGGAGATCTGATTTAAAGTAAAATCTGCATCTTATTTGATTATTCAAAGCTCACTGGTTTGTAATTATATAAGAATATTTGTTTATTTTGCTAGTATTAGTTAATACAGTGGAAAGTATTTTACTTCCATTTATGATTGAATTCAGTGCACAAATGTCGGCAATGTGGTTAGCTCATTCTAGGAACTGTCAGTAATGCAGCAAAGTAAATGTTCACCTGCTCATACAAAATACTTTAAAACTCATTGGAAAGAGTCAGAATTAATTTCTGTGCAGAAAAAATTAAAGCCTCCTTGTAATATCACACAAAAAGTGGTTTTTGTTGCTTCGCAGGTTAAAAGTATTCTTTGTCTGGCACTTGAAAATCCGATTTTCCTTTTTTGTGCAGCTGCTCTGCAACTCAAGGCATGCTCAGCTCATCTTTCTTAGTTGTTTGACTTTGAGAGGCCTTGAACTAGGAGTATCCCAGCTGAAGAACGTGGAGGCTTAAGGATGAAAATTAATGGAGTCTGCAAAAAAGCCTTAAAAGATATGTCTTTGCAGGAGAAAAATAAGTGAGGAAGAACTGCTTCCAAGAGCTAGGTGGACAGCTAATTGGTGTTTTGCAAGCAGAAGTTTATGCTCATGTTGACGGAAAAAAAAGACAGAGTGCAGTAAAAACATCTCTTTTACATCATCAGGTTTTACTTACAAATGGGAAGCTGGCCTGGAAGATCACAGCCCTTTTACCTGCTGATAAAAAGACAGCAGCACATAGTAATAGCATCATAGTCTTTGATAAACAGCAAACAAGTCTTTAATAGTGTTTACATGGCACTGAAACACTCAATTGCAAAGAGGTGTTTTAAAAAAATACCTGTACTTACTAAGTAATGACTTTGTACTAATAGCACCTGACTATCAGATCACTTTTCATGTTTTGATTGACCTCAAACTGGAGTTCAGCTGGTGTTCTCAGGAATGCTGGACAAGAGTAGCACAGGTCAAAGGAAGGGTTTCCCCTGAGAAATGCCCTATCAGTTTGCTTAGAAGAGTCTGTCTAGAGGAGCTAGACAATTAAATGCCCCAAATTCAGTTGGACTATATTTTGTTTATTTTAGCAGGACTTTCAGAAAAAACGTGGCAACATTTAGGACAATCTGCTGTGTTGAGGAACGTGTACTGGAATCACCTTAAAAAAAGTTGGAGTTAGCCAGTTGGTCAGCTAAAGAAAGACAATACAGCTCCATATTAACACTTTAGAAGATGACTGATGTTGTACTTGAATAGAAGAAATTAAAATATCCTGTCCAAAATAAAATCCTGGTAGTAATGAGTTCCCCTGTCCTTTTGCAGAGCACTCAATGTGTTTTTGTAACAATGCGGTTATTTTCATTTTCAGAAAAGTTTGTTCTTGACTAGTAATATAAAGAAAAAAAAACAACCTTTATTGATGGGATTGATGTTGTTTAGCAGCACATTAGTGGTAAATACTCCCAACTCGGTTGAAGAGAAGAAAACACCATTATGACTTCAGCTTAATGCACTGTGCAAGAGGCGTATGGTGTCAGGCATGAAAGGTTGCTTATAGTGTTTTGTTGAAAGTCACATGTTCTGACCAGCCTGCTGTGCAATCCACTGGGAAAACACATCCAGCTTTACCAAATGGCTGATGATTTAAACACATTTCTTGTACAGCATTA
This sequence comes from Chaetura pelagica, assembly GCF_000747805.2. Taxonomy (NCBI): domain Eukaryota; kingdom Metazoa; phylum Chordata; class Aves; order Apodiformes; family Apodidae; genus Chaetura; species Chaetura pelagica. The sequence goes on from NW_009954552.1 coordinate 2,624,319, forward strand.
TTACAAAAAATATTTTTGGTCAAGAAATAAAATGGGCATGTTTGTTACTGAAAGTTGAGATACAAGATAGTCTTTTAGCTTTTTTATTGGACACCTTCCCCTGAAAAAACCAGTAACAGCAATTGGGACTGACTCACTGTTAATAAAAAACACAAAATTGAAGTGTCAGATTAAGATAGATAAGGTCAGAAAGAAGACTTCGCTGGAGAAGCAATGTTGCACTGTATTAGCAGAATTCATTTAGTTCTTAGAAATTATCTATTTTAACTACAGGAGAGCTGGTAAAAAATATATTTGTATTGGGAAATGTTGCTAGTTAGTCTTTGAGGTTGGTAACTACATTCTCCAGCTTCAGTGTAAAATCTGTCTAACTTTGTAAATCTTACAAATTCCAAGCATGCCCAAGCCTTAACATTGAAGGGATGTGAAATGTGATCACTTAAAGGATGTTTGCCACAGAATTACATGTTAGTGAAAGTCTAAATCTGTGCAGTGCCTGTAGATTTCCAATGGGAAATAAATTGCATATGGATATCTACAAGATGGAGAGATTTCTATTAGAACAATGTTGTTGTATTAGAAAAGGTTGTAGATTAAGATTCTCCATAAAGTTTGAGAGTGGAGTGTATTTGTGGATGCTTCCTGTGTTCCTCGTTCTTTCAGTGATATAGCATCCTTTTGTGGGACTCTTTGAAGCAAGTAGGATTTAACATGGTGCCAGTGATTCATTTAAATTGCAGGCCTTGCTGACTTGGTCATCTTCACGTGACACAAATATAATTATTTTACTATACTTAACAATTGCATAGGATCCAAAAGTGGCACAGGATAAAGCACACTTCTACATAATCACCTTTAAAATTAACCACATAGGTCATTAGGATGCTATGCTGTGAGTTCAGTGGTGTTTGCTATTTTATGTCTTTCCACATAGTGCACATAATATTCACAAATTTCTTACATTGTATTACAATAGGTTAAGCAACATGGCATTGTTTTCCACCATACATTTCAACAGCAGATTTTAACGGGTTTGCTATTGGTATTGTAATGCACTTAACTGTAAAATGTGCTTTTTAGATTATTCTGTATTTTGGAGAGAGAGACAGATGGTTATTTTCACTTTTAGTATGGAGTCACCTGAAATTTAAATGTAAAAACATTTTAAAAATGTTTTTCACAAAGTTTATTTTCATATCCATTATCTCTATACCTGAATAATTTAGAAGACAGATTTTTAAATATGGTTTTGGCAGAGATCTTCAGGTATAAAGTGTTTGTTTCAAAGAAGGGTAACTGCATCTTTATAATCACTGCCATCTGCACTGTGATGATTCCTTTCCCCCACAGGACAGACCCACAAAAGCTCTGAAAGGTAAACTTGCTTGATTGGGTTTTCCTAATAGTTTACACTTTATTTCATTTGGTCAAATTTCACACCTAATTCCTGGTTGCCTACGAGATTTGTCCTTAGATATCCACATCCCTTAGAGCTACATCATTTTATAAGCTTTGGATGCTACTTTTTAAAAAGACTACAAAATAGCCACATTATCTATATTTTTATTTACATATCTTTAAGAATATAACTTTCAACTCTTCAACCTTGACTGACACATTCTAAGTTACCCTTAAAATTACAGAGTCTGCACAGGTTTCAAGTGTGTGTTGTTCCAGTTGGGAAATCAAGAAGGTGTAGAAGCTCTGTAATTACTAACTCTTTGTTTATGTAGGTACAATCCTTCAGATCCACCACACCATGGTGTACTTTGTCACTGCTGCAGTTCTGCGTAGCATATCTATGTGAAGATACATATAAAACTGTGTACACATAATTAAAAAAAAATCCAGCACATCATGAAGAGATATTTAAAAGAGTAACATGAGAGCTACTGACCTTTCTGAGATAAATGTGACGGGCCTTTGCTTGAACAGATGTCTGAGCATGACACCATCAGTCATTTTTAGAGAATGTAATGCCACTGACTCTTCTGGATAGAGTTAGTGACTGTGATGTGTTGAAGCATCTGGGGCAGGAGGGGGTTTTGTGAGGGTTTTTTTTGCAGCTAGTAGGTAACAGTTCATGTATTTGCTCAGTTTTAGGAATGATGCAGTAGGTAGTCAGAAGGATATGAGTAATTAATTTTATCTCTAAACACCTTCTGTCATATTGACAGTAGTTTTAGAAGTGTAGTGCTTTATACCAAACTCAGAAGTGATGGGAGTGTAAAACTTTAGTCTTTCTAAATTATGCACAAAAACCTTTGAAGGTGTTCAAGAGAGTTAGCTGCTTATATCACCAAAGAAGCACCTTGACAGGAGTCCCAAAAGCTGTTTTGACAGGAAGCATGGGGGTCACATTTAAGTAATTTATTAAGGTGCTGTTAGTAATTCCATTAATACTATGCTGAAGTAGTTTTTGTATGTTCTTGGTTGACTGATGTGATGCACTCTGTGTTCATCATCTGCATCACTTCCTGTATCTTCCTTTTTTCATTTTTGTGTCTAAATGTGATCACTGAAAACTAATTTTTCCAGATTATGCATCATTATGGGCCTGTCAGCTTTTTATCTAATGCAAGTTTCTCTCTCTTTCTACACATCCATGACATAACCTCTCTATCTTTGCATACATACAACTACACGTTGCACCTCCTTTCTTTCTCCCCAGCTCCTACCCCTCTTTACCACTGTCTCTGTTTCTGGCCCCTGGTTCCAGCCCTCTGGCTGCTGGGTAATGTGGCCACTGGAGCACCCTCTGTGGAAGAGGGACAGGAAGGACAGATGTTACTAGAGCTGGCAGCTGTTGGGAGGTGTGTGAAGAAGCAGAGGCAGCATGTACATCTCATTGTCACACTGAAGATCAGCAGGCTGACTTTTTTACATCTCTAGTTGCCCAAGATCAGAATAAGACCTCAATAGTCCCTGGTGTTCCCTGGAAAATAGAGAAGTGTGCCTGTAGGAGAACTGAGAAAGGTGTCTCATGATTTCATGTGGCCTGTAAGAAACTGCCAAGTATTCTGTTGCAGAGCAAGCTTAAGAGTGGATTTGTAATGTTTCAAAGCAAACTTGACCTGTACCATCCACTCTTCTAGCTTGGTGCCTTCTTTGTCAATGCACCACATGCACACCATGGGACCAAAGCATCTAGCAGTGCATTGTATCTGCAGTGCAGCTCATATTTTCAACATCTTTTAAACTTGGCAAAGCAAAGCATTATTAACAACCAAGAAAAGCAACTCCAGAGAATTTTCTCTGCAAATGTGCTGGTTTTCTGCATAATCTGCATATTTGTTTTGGTAGTAGTTATCACAGTGTGCCATATTGTATCTCCTCCTCTTTATATGATCTTTATATTAGCATATAAGAAAACAGTTTGTAGGTTATTATTTCATCTTCCCACTCAACCCACTTTTGCGATTAACTTGAAGTTAGTAAGCCAGCTATCTACAATTGTTCTGTTTTGATAGTAGGCATCAGGCGTATCCCTTTCCTTTCTTTGTGTTTCTACGAAGTTCCACTTTGTCAGCACTCCTAAATTAAGGATAGCAGTAAAGTCTAGAAAAGGATTTTGTAATTTAGAACACTGTCATAAAAGCAGTATTAAACACTAGAATAAACAGGCAACTCTTAAGATACGTTTCTTAATGTTGCAGAGTGGTTTACAAAAGCTGGAAGCAATGTTTCTTTAAGGAGAGTAACTTATCCATAAAAATTGTAGCTCTTCTAAGACAAAACCCTTGTATACTGCTTCTTTCAAGACAATAAGTATCAGAGAGTATGGAAATTGAAATTGTCGTGTGGATAGGAGGTGGGAAAAAAGTTCTGTGTGATATTGCTGCTTCCTCCTGATGGGTTTCTGCAGTGTTCTTCAAGAGATATATAATGGTTTATTTATATTCTCTGTCCGAGGCAAATACCTGCATGCAGTGCCATGCATTGCTGCAAAATGTGTTTTATTTTCTCTGTCTTACAAAAGCCACCTAGTCCAAGACATGAGATTTTCATCCTATGAATTTCAGGTGCACTATTTTAAATTGTTCTTTTTCTTGAGGGAGGGGAAATAAATCCTTGCCCTGAATATTTTGTATTGTAAGAGGAAATCACTCTATGGCAATGCTATAAATACTGCAATAAATAATGTAATAAACTCAGGAAATAGGCAACAGGTTGGGTTTTGAACTTTAATCAGTTTTACACCATGGTTGAAATACTAGTTTTTCTTTAACTCATGTCCTGCGCTCTGCTGTGCATATGATATTTTGAACATGAATCCCCCATGCATGCTATTTATGTTCTGTATGAAATGGCTCCCAAACCTTGCTCTAATTCTGATGTTGCTGTGTCACCACCTCGTGGCGGAGTTGCTGTACGGTAGTTAAATACAGGCATGGAAAAAGGTGAAGTTTCTCAGTGTGTGTAAATAGACATTTTTGTCTGAAGTTATTCCTGACTTTTTTACAAAAATGAAGGCTCTCTACTTTCCTTCAACCATTATCTCCTTGGGCTCTCTTAAGTAAACCATTTTCTCCTGCTAGAAAGATCTGCAGTGCTATTCTTTGTGCAAGTGGGTTGTGAACTCAGTCCCATGTAAAAACATCGCTGTACAGTTTTGCTTTATAGACTGCAGAAGTCTAGTTTGATAGGGGAAGATTTGCTGTATAGGGATCCACCTCTGTTTTGAAAAATATTAGGTGTTAAGCAAATTTAAAAGCAGCACTTGAATTTTAAGTATGCACCATTATGTCTGTCCCTGATGGGAACAAAACTCCAAAGTAACACCTGAACCAGGTGTCTCAACACCTGTGGCCATTGTACGTGTTCACCAATATTGCCAGTGGCTTACAAAAATGCAAACATGTTCAAAAACTGTAACATCTTTGTGGCTTTCCTTATATCAGGAAATGAGACACATTAGCATATTCATATCTTAAAACATAACTATGTCTTATTTGTAAAAATGAACATTAAATCATAGATAATAAAATACAGTACATAAAAGGCAGGAACTTCTCACAGTAGAACAGATTGCTTAGAGTCCCATCAAGCCTGACCTTGAATGTCTCCAGGGATGGGGCCTGTACCACCTCTCCAGGCGACCCATTCCACTACCTTCACATTAAAGAACTTTTTCCTAATGTCCAACATAAATCTACCCTTCTCTAGCTTGAAACCATTTCCCCTTGTCCTATCATTACATGCCCTTCTGAACAGGTCTTCCCCAGCCTTCTTACAGGCTTCTTTCAGTGATGCATTGGACATTCAATGGATTATGTGTCAGAGTAAAATGACTATGGGACTGTTTATGGCCTACTTGCATTCATTCTGATCAAAAGTGTGTGTAGTGAGCAGTGAATTATGTAAAAGATAACTTGGTTAAACTGGTGCAGAATTTACTTCAGATTCTGAATATCTGCATGGTTATACATCCATACCTTTTACCAATTGGGTTTGACATTGACTGGCCTGCCTGTGGTTTTCCTTTCTTCTGTTGTTTAATAAAACATCATTGTTGTAGATACTTTGTCTACTCCATGTTTTTCAGCAAATTCTTCAGTAAAATTCCTTTTTATTTTATTAAAAGGACTGAAAAGTAATAAACTAAGGTTTGGAAACAGTCCTTTCAACATGAGTGAAAAATAAAAATTCATTAAGAAAATAAGTGTGAACATCAAGACTTTAAGAGCAATTTCTTTTTTTTTTTTTTCTCTTAAGTTGGATAACCATCTCTAAAAAATCACCATAGTTTACAGAACAAAATGAAAAATAATAAAGAAAAAGCACAAGGAATACGTGCATGAAATTAAATATATTAGTATCTGTGGCCATCCTGTGGCAAAAAAATGTACTGTAGTATTTTTTTTCAGAAAAAAAACTATAGGAAGAAAGGAGTTTGGGGTTCAGTTGCTTAATTTAGATTACATCTATGCCCTGAACTCAAGTTTTTCATATGGCCAGAATTAATAAGTAGTAATTTATTCTGTAACTGCTTCTACAGACTAAGAATTGCCACTACTGAAGAGGATTTATTTGATTAAAATAATGGAATTAGCCCAATATAAAATATAGGGGAACAAGCACAGATGTCTGTAGCATAGCAGCAGCTATGTGATCACTGGAGACAATAGCATTACAACATGATTGGCTTGGAAGTTGATCAAGCTTTCAAATGAGCGATGACAAAACATGTTGGGTATTTCTGTTTTTATTCCTCAGCTGGAAAGTCATTGATTCCAGGCAAGACTCCAGACCCAGAATAAATCAGTGCATTTCAGAAACACTGATGAATTTATTTGTATTTCTTCAAGAAATGTCCCACTTCAAGGAACAAAACCCTGGCAAGGTAAGCACCCCCAATTAAGAGTAACACTTTGGTGATACAGATTTTTAAAAAATCAAACACCTGAAAAATAAAACACACATTATGATACATTCAGTCTTGAGTTTCTCCAAAGTTGTTCCTGTGCAGAATACAGCCAGGTTGTCAGTAAGCAAAGCTGGTCACAGTAATGTTTACAGCATGATGGTCCCTCCCCTTGCAGCTGCTGGAACCTCACCAGTCATTCAATGGAAAGGAAATGTAAAACATCACCATTTAATTAAACTTGAAAAAGCAGGAAGAGTGCACGGTTCCTGAACATACACATTTTTTTCCATGTAAGTTTAGTTTACAGAAATAGCTGCTCAAGTATTATATGATAGAAGAGAATCCTTCCTATTTGATTGTGGTAATGTTTCTTTTATACAGATGTAGATGTTTGGGTGTTTTTTAACTGGAAAGAACCCAATTCATGGAAGAGGCAAGCGGCAAGCAAGAGTAAGGTTTCTTCTTTCCTACTAGGAAGAAGATGATTACGTAGTTCTAGACAAAAGTGAAGCAGCTTTCTTTTCCAAAGAAAAATGTAAAATATGTAGAAGTATGTAATGGCAATAGTGGATTTCATTTTTTATACTTGTAATGCTAATTTTAAAAATATAAAAGGAGATTAGGAGGTTTTTCTCCCTCTTTTGGTCTCAGTTAACTTTACCACAAAATATTTCATGGAAACACGCCCTTCAGAATTGGCACATTGGTAGTACATATGACACTCAAATTTTAGGAGTTTAGGCTGAAAATATATATGAGCAACAGAATGAAACAAATTCCAAAGATGTATAAATTATGTGAACAGAAATTGTGTGTTTAGGATAATAAAGTTATATTAAAAATAATATGTATATATTGAGATAAGTAAATGTATCAGCATATACAGTTCCATAATTTTGCCATGTAGTAACATGACATAGTAACTGTATGTTAAGATAGATACAATGCTGATTTAGAAAAGCTGATTTTGACAGCATGTTTTCCTTTGTTTTTCCTGACCTCATTCTCTGAACCACATCATTATTTTACTGTTACAATTACAAGCAAATTTGGCACTTAGGCTGAGTGCAGAATTTGTTTGAATCAGCCATTTTATTGCAATTCAACTCCAAATGGATTCTTTCTGTAAACTTCCAACAGATCGATTCTGTACTCAGCACTGTGCAGTTGTGAAAGATGCATTCTGTTTCAGTCCCAGCAAAGGCTGAATCTCAAGCTTTATATTGAAAATTTAGCCCAGTCAGTTGTTAGAGGAGGGCTAGGGTAGCCGATAAGCATGAAGAGAATGCTTGCCAGCCTATGAGAGGGAACAGTTCCACTAAGCAAGACAACAGGGCAGAGAACTGTACTCATTGGAAGGATTATCTTGCCTTTGTAAGCATGCAGCAAGTATGCATTGCAGTATTTTGGTTGGTAGTTTGGGGTGTTTTATCCTGCATATCAACTGTTTAGCCTTTTTGTGTGTGTGTGTGTAATGAAGGTCAAGTAGCTTCTAGTAATTTTAGCAAAGACCATGAGCTTGTTAAACCTTTCCAATAAATGAATAAAATAGCATATTTTTATAACAGAAGAGGGGTACATTGTAATTAGCCAATATGAACTGTTTGATGCTTATTTGCACAAGAAGTGTTAAAGTGTTTTCTAATTAAAAAAAAAAAAATCTTGACTTTTCCACTGCCTACTAGATTTCATTTAGTATGCAACATCTTTCTTTTGCAAAATGATCTAAGTCTTAATGGCCAATTTTGATGTTTTTGCCAGTTTTGCCTACTAGTCTGCAGTGTATGTACATTTTTCACTGTCTTGGGGAGTTACATTCCTGGAGTTGTCCTCTCTTATGTCCTGTGTAAGTATAGTTGCTTTTTCAGTCCTGATTTACGTATGTGGTTTGTTCATTATTTGGTCTCTGTATAGGGAGCAATATTTTGTTATTATTTTTAAGTATGTATGTGTATATATATTTATATACACAAACTCACAGGCATATATACACAGATGTACATGTAGATGTAGGTTCTGACAAGTGCTTTTGGTCACATGAGATTCAGCTTAAAAGTTGGTTTTTTTAGTTTGTTTATTCTGGCACAAAGTTGCATAGTTGTGTTTCTCAGATAGAGATATCAAAATCAGACCAAATCAAGATAGTGGTAAATGTTACAGTGATCAAAAATTGTGTCTTATTTGAAGTAAAAAAGTGTCAGTTGACATGAATACAATGGTCTCTTCTGGGATGAGAAGGAATGGCTCCTGGAAACTGTATTTGACATTAACAGTTTCTCTGATGTGGGCATTTCACGGTGCTTTTTTATGTAAAACTAATTGTCTTATGTAAAAATAGTAGTTGTCTTACTCAAGTGCATTGTTTAAAATTTTTTAACTTCTTATGAAGTAATATTTCAATACAATTTCTCTCTCTGTCTTAATTTTTATCACAGTATTGTGTGCCTTTTTATGTCCCTTCCTTAAGTGCAATGAATTTGGACAGAAAGTATGCAACAAAATTAAGACTTTTCTGATAAAACTAGATTTTGGAATAGTGGAATATATCAACCAGAAGAAAAAGGAGAGATCTGGTGAGTAATGAAGTATAATCCCAATGTATCTGTATGCAAATAAGATTTTATTAACCATGTAGACAGTTTGTTTTTCATGTGAATTCAAGTGTAAAGGTATTTCTTGCTTCGAACCATTCTTAGCTTTATAAGGAGAGATAATGTATGTAAGGTTTTGTGAATGACGATTACACACAATTATCCAGAAAATTGTCCCCATGTAAAATAATGTGCTGGGATAAGTACACTGCCTGTTTTAACAGTATGTTACAACTGTGCATTGTACCAGCATTGTAGTTTAAAATATAGATATGTATTGCCAGGGAGCATTATGTTATGGTGAGCAACAGAGACTTCTGAAGCCAAGTAAATGAATGTGTTGGAATGAATTTCAGAGCAACAACCTCTCCCCTGCTTTGGCTGCTGCACAGTATATTTTGATAAATGCCCAGCCTCTCAATCAGCCTTTTTCCCCTCACTTTAGCTGCATATTACATAAATTATGCACTTTGTCAACAGGTGAAAGTTTATGGTACTACACAAGCTCTGTGACCTGGAACGCACACTGAACCTCAAAGTCTGTTGTCGTGAGCAGGATAAAAAATATCTTTTTTTCTTTCAGAAACAGCAAAAACAAAACCCACAGAGGATGACAGTGAATTAGACATATCAGCCCTATGTCCTAAGGTGACTTTTTTTCAGTCAGCCCTATCTTGCTTTTAAAATCTATATAGATAATGGAGAGTATCTAGACTACTGTCTCTCTTTTCTGTAGAAAACTTTAACTTGCCCAGGAGGCTGTGTTCCTGAGCTAAGCAGTATGCTTTAAAAGTGATTCATAGTCTTCATCTTTAGGCTTATACTAATTAACTTACTGCACTTGCGACTTCTGACCTTCAAGGTAGTGGTTTATTTGGCCTACTAAACTAGGAATGTGTTTATTTTATATTGGCTGTGAAATGATTAAACTAGAATTTAATAGCAAAGGCAACTATTTTTATTTGCAACAGTGAAACTGCAGTTAGAGGGAAATATTCATGGAAAACCTGTGTCATTTGTCAGATACTTACGTGATCACTTGTCTGATAATTTTTAATGATAGTGTAAATCAGTATATTATCTATAAATATCTTTCTAGATATGTATGAGAACACTCTTAATATCTCCTTTCTCTCAATATTATAAATAACTGTATGGCAAAGGATTTTCCATTATAATCAGAACACCAGTTGATAATTAAAAAAATCAGCTTCCTAGGAGTTCTTGTGCAGTATTTGCTCAGTCGGATTGTGACAGTGATAGTTTTGAAGGTGTTTTTGTATTCTGAAAAAAAAATAAACTTATGTTCCATGGGATAAAAACTGGTAGCTGACATCACTGAATATTGTTGGATAATGATTGTTTTATTTAGCTACTTTTTTGACTGCCTTATAATGGAGGGGTTGATCCTAGTTTATGTATTTCTTTACATGCATATGTATTTTGTATTTGCAGCTCATTCTGCTTTCATTTCAGTAGGATATTACTTTGAGAATGAATAATTGTAATTTTCTATGCTTCTTTAGTGTAACACAGCTTTAGTTATTACAAAGAGGGGTGCTTCAGTTCTAAGTATTGTATACTATTATTTTCATGTTTCTACGATTAAAGCTTAAACAGGAGAGAGTTTATATTGGTATGACATGCAAGAGGCTTCTTTTTCAGTATCTAAGCATTGGCTTCCTGTAGTGTGATTTTTTGAGCATAAGAATACCATGTGTGGGACTTTTTTATGTTTAGGTTAGTCCTGCAGTTGTTGCCAAAGAGCTGTCAGTGTCTGACACCGATGTCTCGGAAGTCTCTTGGACCGATAACGGGACCTTTAATTTATCCGAGGGGTATTCTCCACAGACAGACACATCTGATGGTATGTAATGGCTTCATCTATGTCATTGGTGAATTGCAGTCATGTAAGTTACCTGAAAACAATTAGAGAATTCTAGGACATGATGTTGGTTTGGTTGGTTTTCCCCCTACAAGGAATTTAGCATTAATTCCAATGTTTATATAATTTTGGACACATCTTGTGATAGAGATGTCCTCATCTTAAAAGCAACTAAGTACATCTGTAAGCATTTAAATAAATAAGTAGTGGTGGGTAAAACTGACACATTCAATATATGCTGGACTTAGCTCTCTCTTCTGCTAAACTTTTAAAAGCTAGTAAATCTTTTAAGTTTCTCTCAGTGTTTCTGTGAGCAAACTATATAAGGAAAAGATGAGGAAGAAAAAGTGAATACTTTTCATTGCTGAAGAGCCAATTAAATAAAGCCTTATTAGGTTTCATTACTAGAATGCTGATGAAGATAGCCAGCAAGGAACCTAAATGAGATGTGAAGACTTAAGACTAGGAAAAGATTGTCAAGCACTTGTCTTGGTCTTGAACAGATCTTGGATCTTCTTATTTTTTATAGATGAAGCTTTCAGTTAGTACTTTGCCTGAAGAGATTAAGGACAAGAGCAGTTTGGTGTGATCTTGTCAGTGGATTTCTTTCTCTGCTTGTCTGGCAGAGCTTTCTTCTCTTCTAGGAAAATGTTCACTGAAAATGAGATGTGGAGTGATACCACTTACCGTAAAGGCCAGATTAATAATTTGAATTATTTTGTTAATATTTCAAGTTGTAAATAGAAAGAATTGTCCAATCACAGTTGTAAGCTGGAATGAGCCTTTGTCATTCATCTCATCTAACCTCCTCTTCAGAACAGATTCAACTCAATCCAGTTGGTCAGGGCTGTGACCAGCTGAATTTAGAGCATATCCAGTGGCAGGGATTCAGCAACCTCCCTGAACAGTGTATTTCACTATTTGATCACCCTCATGATGAAAAGTTTTTTCTTACAGTCAGTAAGAATTGCCTGTATTTGAGGTTGTGTTGATTTACTCTCACCCTTACACTTTGCCCCTCTAAGAAGAGCCAGGCCCCATCTCCTCTAAACCTTGCCCTTAGGTATTTGAAGACAACTATGTGATCCTCTTTTTGCTCTTCTGAAGGCCAAAAAAAGCCCATTCTCTTACCATGTCCTCATGTGGCTTGTTCTCCAGCCCCCTAATAATTACGCTGGCCCTCCAGAGGACTGACTCCAGTCTTTTGTTGTCTTTCTTCTACTGGAGCGGTCAAAACTGGACAAAGTGCTCCAAAATGTGCCCTCTCAGATGCTGAATAGAGGGGGGGGAATGCCTTCCATTGAATTTCTGACTTTGGTTTTGGTAGTATAGCTGAGTGTGTCGTTGGCCTTCCTTGCTGCAAGGGCATACCCCTGAGTTGCTGTCCACAGGTCTTTTTCTTGAAAGCCGCTTTCTGTCTCCTTGCCCCCAGCTTGTACTGCTGCACGGGTTGTTCCACTCCAGATGTAGGACTTTGCATTTTCTTTTGCTGAATTTCATGATGTTCCTTTTCAGCCTGTTCATTTCTCCAGCCTGTTGAGGTCCCTCTGAGGGCCCTGCTCCCCAAAATATCAAATATACCTCCCGCAGCGCCGTTCCTTTCTGCCTGTGAACTTGCTGAGAGTGCACTCTATTCTGTCATCTAAGTAATGAATAAAAACATTGAACAGTGTTGGCTTCAGCACCTTTGAGAGACACCACTAATAACTGCCCTCCAGTTGGATCTTGTATCACTGATCACAACAGTTTGAGCCTGGCATCCAGCCAATTTTCCACCCACCTTACAGTTCACCTAACCAGTTTGCCCACCAGTATGGCTGTAAGGATAACGTGGGAAACAGTACTAAAGGCCTTGCTAAGTGAAAAGTAAACAACATCCACTCTTCTCCCCTATGGAGCATTTCAGCAAATGGTATATACACACAAGTGCAAGACCAGATGGGATTCATCCAAGGACTGGCTCATCTCCTGTCAAAGCTCTGTGCATTTCAGCCACCACAGCACAGCCCTTCTTTCTCACCTTCCCAGCCTGTTCTTCCTAAAGAAAATGGAGAAAATGACATATGAGGCATTTTTAGGATTAATTTTGTTAGACCTTTTCAATGCCTCTATTACTTTTTTTTTCATAGAAAGTAAGTTCAAACTGGGTTTTTTTTACCTTCTAATTCAAATACTAAATCAAAGTATTACCTTATGCTCATTTAAGCCTCTTCCAGAGGCCATGTGTTGTCCAGTATGTTTCACACATTTCTGATAACAAATATTGGGCCATTAATGCAGCCATAAAGATCTAAGATTTGTTTACATTCTGCTTTTTATCCTCTTGAAAAAAATGAAGCAATCCTGGTCATCTGTAGAGTATCCTTTTTCTGTTTCCTATTTAATACAAGCATTGGCCAAGAAAGGAGAAAGTTCTAAACCTATTTAAACAAATGTATTCAAAGCTGTTAATACATTTGTACATGCTTATGTATTTATCATTTATATATATGGTGAAAAAAGAGTTGCTGTCGCATTGTACATTTTAGGAGTTTATGTGGTTGATGTATTTAGAACTGGCCATGCTAAGGATTTGCATGGGTTGTTTCATAAACAGCTATATATCATTTCAAAAAGATATTTTACTCAGATAACTTTCTGAGATAGGCTGATTCCAGGTGATTTGTTGTACTAGATTTACGACTTCAAACCTGTGTTATTTTAGATGTCACACACAGCTCCTCTGCACTGCAACTACCAAAGGCTGCCAGAGTCTGGATTAGTAAATGTATTCAAAGGAACAATTGCTAATAACATTTTTACATTTGGCTGCTTTTTTGGGGAAGCCTTCCATGTTTACTAACACTGTTGCCTTCTGTTAACCCTGTAATAGATTTTGACCGACCTAGTGATCATGAAGAAGCTTTTGCCAGAGACCTTTCAGAATTTCCCTCTTTAGAAAACGGCGCCGGGACAAACGATGATGACGACTCAAGCATCGGCATCCCCGTCCAGCACAAACGGAGAAAAGAACAAACTTCTTTCAAGGTGGATCATGCTTCCAGACAGAGTAAAGAGAGACCGTCCACTGCAGGGCTGTCCTTGCCGTTGACCAGTGACCAAACCTTTAATTTAATGAGTGGCATTGCTGGGGATGTCATTGCTGCTGCAGTGTCTGCTGCCATCAAAGACCAGCTGCAGGCCGCACAGCAGGCTCCCTCGCACGCCGCACCCAGTTTGAGCGAGGAGACAGACACAGAGGAAGCTGATGATTTTGAACTTCTTGACCAGTCTGAGCTTGAGCAGATTGAGAAGGAATTGGGACTTTCACAAGGCCAAGAAGCAGAATCTCAAGAAAAGAAAAAATCAGGCTTCCTTTCAAATCTGCTTGGAAGTCATTAACCTAGAAATTGCAGCTAATAACATAGAAGAAATTAAACATCAAACACATACAAAAAGAAATCAAATGCAAAAAAACAAAAAGGAAATTCTAAGCTGTAAGCTTTAACTATCCCTCTAGATGTGTTGTAATAATTTCCCTTATGCAGAGTGAATTAACTGGAAAAATATCAGCTGATACTGATAGCTTAATGTTTTTGGTAGTTATACCTCAGTGTAATAGCATGGAAATGAATTATCTATCCACTGTTTGGTTGCAGATGAGTGTTGGAGAGGTCAGTTGTTCAAAAGAGTTGGGGGAGAGGTTTTTTTTATCTTTTTGCCAACCATGTATTTTGGAGTCCTGAGCCAAATTTTTGACATTGGCAGTTTGTTTACTCTTGGTTGCCAACTATGGAATACAATTAATGATTCACACAGTGAGGGTGAGTTATCAAAGGGTTGGAATGAGATTTACTAAATCTCACCTCCTTCAATAATCCCTGCAGTTAGCATTATGTGTAATGCATCTACTACATATGAAACACATTAACCAGCACAACTCTAGTTTAAATATGTGTGCAGCACTGTCAAAGATCTTGATTTCATACTTAAAACGTTTGAATTATTTTTGGATATGGTGATGCATTTCCAAGTTTTTTGCTATTTTAGGCTTGTAGAGTTGTAAAGTGGCATGCTATTTGACTGACCACCTGCTGTGTTACTTGATAGAGTCTGGTCCTTGGCAGTATTGCCCATATAAAGTCAGCCAACACATTTTTACATTTAAGAGTTAATATCATGTAAACCGAACAACCTTGGGAGCAGGTGAGGGTAGTTATTGTTTGGAATAGAGGTTAGAGTTAAAAAAAATAATAATAGAAGTTTTTTTAGGTTCAGCTTTCTCAATTCAAGATTCTGTGAGATTTGTTTATGAATTTTTCCCAGGACAGCTTCCATCAGTTGCAACAAAAGCTGCATTGCAAGCTGAATCTTTTTAAGATTACAAGTATTCAGTGAGGTCATTTGCTACAGAAGACACTCAGAGTCTTCTTGGCATTTAAATTAATTTAAAGCAAACAAAAAATAACTCATTTAAATTATTTGCCAGCTTAAACTCCCCACATGCTCAGAGAGTGGCATGGGATCTTAAGCAGGTAACTTATTTAACTTTTTCTAGAGCTTTTTTGTTCACCTGTGACAAAACTGAATTGCAATACCAAGCAACAGCAATCAAAGAAATAGGAAGAAGTAAAGCTAGTTTTTTTAATATGATATAAAATGTTAGCAAAGTTGAGGGACCATGTCAGCTGCTACTATTGAAGTGATTTTCCATTTGCTGGCATTTGAAGAGGTGAATACTGTCATCTGGGACCCTCCAAAAGTACAGCAACAGATTATGAAAATCTTCCACTAACATATATGTGTAGGTAAACCTGTGTTTAAAGTTAACTCCATTTGATTTTGTTTTTCTTTCTGAGGTGAAAAAAAAAGGCCGATGGACAAAAGGAGTGTAGCGAAAGGAAAGATGCTGAGAATTTTTGACACTGACTTTATTGTTGCTTGTGCTCTTGTGTCAGTAATGCATATTGACCGTGTTTGCTGTCCATTACCAGTAAAAAAGTGAGCCCGTGCCTTCATTATCAAATCCATTACAAAGTAAGTGAATGCTGCATATAAATCCCACGAGATGCAGCTTTTGAAACTATAACATCTTAGCATTAAACAACAAATTTATGGAAATTATTACAAAAACATGGCCACATGTTAAGTTTCTTTTTTCACTTCCCTAAGCCTGTCCTTCCCATTGAAAAAATAAAAGAAGCTTTTGCTGGGAAATCAGTCACTTTATAGGCCATTTAAATTTGTCAGAGGAGTTGAAAGCCTTGTTTCCTTGCTGCATGTTCAGGACAATCGGCACAGTTAGAAGAGTACAGCTTCTGAGTTGTTGATGAAACTTCATAGGACACCCAGACAACTCTGTGCTTCCTTGAACAGAAGCACTGGTGCCAGGAGGGGAGAGGCAGGAGGGAGGAAGGGAGCAGTCAGTCATTCACAGGCTTTTCTCAAGCAGGTTGATGGGATGGACTAGCTGGCTATCAATGGTGGTATTATAAGAGCATGCACTTTATTGTTGTTTTATGAAGAATACTTGTGGTTATTAAAGTATGTAATGCAGGGGCACTCTTCTTGAATAACAGATTAGATCAAGAAGTAAAAGCAGTTGGAGGAGTTTCTTGGACTTTTTGTAAATGATCCATTTTCTGGTTTCAAGATAGAAAAGTAGCTTGATTTTTCTGCAATACAAGTCTCAATTTATTTTTTTTTTCTTTTTCCAGAAAGAAAAACAAAGCAAAACTTGGAACAAGCAAACCATTAAAGTTTAGGGGCATAATTGCTTATCTGAGTGTCTTTAGAATTATATTTTTCTGTTCTCATGGTAGTCAATTACATTCAAGGCCCTTAATACTGTGTAATGGGAAGGAGGTAATGCCGTACCATTTAATATTCCTCCTCAGGTAGGGTAAAGATGCTTAGTTTTGCAATTACCTCTTCCCTCCCAAACAACCGCACATAAGAAACACTTCTCTCAGACACAGTACATTCCACTGCCAGCAGTTTGACAGCAGAACGCAAAGAAAGATCTCCTTTGTGAGATCCCTTCCACACTGCCTTCAGTTGGAAATCCCTCAAGAAACCTTTATTTTGCTGTATTCTAGCAGCAGCCACAAAATAGCAGTTAATTAAAAATTTCTGTCAGAATGGTCCACAGCATCCTTCCAACCTTAGTACTGGTTGTCACCTTCCCATCTTCCAAAACTGAAGACATGGAGAGGAAGAAAGACCAAGCAAGCATGAGGTAGCACGTAGCTTTAAAACATGACTTTGTTCTGTGGAAAGCCTGCTTGCGTGCAGGTTCCAGTCAGAAGTCAATACAGGCAGCTTAGAGGGCAAGGTCAGAGTGTGGACAGGTGAGCAAGTGCTCTGGGAGTGACACAGGGCTGATCTTGCTGTGCGATCAGTTCTGCCTGTGTGATCTGGTGTGCTCTGGCCTGGTAGTAAATTGAGGGTGCCAGGTCTTTTTGCAGTCGCGTGGTGAAAGTCCTCACCCTCCCTCGCCCTGCAGTGGCTTCTCCATGCATCCCTGCTGGAAGAGCTGACAGTCAGGCCGTGCAGGCCTTTGCACTCAGAAAATGTTCCCCTGTGCCATTACCTCCGAGTGACCGAGGGAGCGGCCGCCATGGGGTCGGTGTCCTTCAGTGTGTCAAACCCAGTGTGAAAGCACCAACCTCCAGCACACTGGGCTTCCCATGCGTCTGCACCACGCACCTACACACCGCTCGTCAGTTTGTCTGTGGGAAAAAAATATATACTCTATGCAGAGGAGGGGAGATGATCTTCACCCAAAGTCATAGGATCTGAAGAAATACTCGGTTTTACTTGTTTTGCTTGCTTTGCACTTTTCCCAGACTGTTGAAGCAGCCTGGACAAGCTCCCTGTGTCTCCCCGTCCGTTCTCAGCGCCCGAGCAGCACCACAGGCTGTAACCACCCCCCACCCACACCGGTAACCAGAAACTGGAAGATTACAAAATGTCTTTTATTTAAAAACATTTTTGCAGCACTTTACCTAGCCTGATTACTATTTTGTAAAACATGGAATTATTATATTGATTGTTTGTAAGACCATTTAATAAATATGTGTTAGTTTTTATCTTTCATCGTCTCTGGTTGTGAATTTGTTTCCAAAATGGGGCGGGGGGGGGAAGAGGGAAACAATGCCAAAACCCAACCCCTTTTTATGTAGAATCATAGAATCTTAGGGGCTGGAAGTGACCTCGAAAGATCACCCAGTCCAACCCCCCTGCCAGAGCAGGGTCACCCAGAGTACATCACACAGGAACTCATCCAGGTGGGTTTTGAATGTCTCCAGTGAAGGAGACTCCACAACTTCCCTGGGCAGCCTGTTCCAGTGCTCTGTCACTCTCACAGGAAAAAATTTTTTTCAGATATTCACCTTGAACCTCCTATGCTCCAATTTCCACCCATTACCCCTTGTCCTATCACTGGTCATCACTGAGAAAAGCCTAACTCCGTCCCCCTGACACTCACCCCTTACATATTTGTAAACATTGATGAGGTCACCCCTCAGTCTCCTTTTCTCCAAGCTAAAGAGACCCAGCTCCCTCAGCCTTTCCTCATAAGGGAGATGTTCCACTCCCTTCATCATCTTTGTAGCTCTGCGCTGGACTCTTTCAAGCAGTTCTCTGTCCCTCTTGAACTGAGGGGCCCAGAACTGGACACAATACTCCAGATGTGGCCTCACCAATGCAGAATAGAGGGGGAGGAGAACCTCTCTTGACCTACTAACCACACCCTTTCTAATACACCCCAGGATGCCATTGGCCTTCTTGGCCACAAGGGCACATTGCTGGCTCATGGTCATCCTCCTGTCTACCAGGACCCCCAGGTCTCTTTCACCTACACTACTCTCCAGCAGTTCAGCCCCCAACCTGTACTGGGACATGGTGTTGTTCTTCCCCAAATGTAAAACTCTGCACTTCCCCTTGTTGAATTTCATCATGTTTCTCCCCGCCCAACTCTCCAACCTATCTAAGTCTCTCTGAATGGCAGCACAGCCTTCTGGTGTGTCAGCCACTCCTCCCAGCTTAGTGTCATCAGCAAACTTGCTGAGGGTACATTCTATACCCTCATCCAGGTCGTTGATGAAGATGTTGAACAACACCGGTCCCAGTACCGACCCCTGAGGGACTCCACTAGTCACACACCTCCAACCAGATTCTGCCCCATTGACTACAACTCTCTGGCTCCTTCCTTTCAACCAGTTCCTGATCCACCTCATGTAGGTTCTGCTGCTGTATGGAAACACAGGATGGCAGGGTGGGAGGCACCTCAGGGATCACCGGCTCCAACCTTGTTAGGTAGGAACACGGTTTAGATGAGATGGCCCCGCACCCTCTCCAGCTGAGCCTTAACTGTTCGGTGCTGGGGAATCCACCGCTTCCCGGGAAGGTGATTCCCGTCTCCCATTGTGCCCCTTCCCTCCGCGAACGCTCCTCCTGGCCCTCGGCCTCTCCCCTAGCAATGCCGAGGGGTTTCCCAGGAGCAGGGCCGGGTCGACCCACGGCCCAGGCGGGTGGGGGCGGGAGGAGCC
>NW_009954552.1:2644092-2656447 GCF_000747805.2 Chaetura pelagica
CTTGTCTTTGGGTTTGTTTTATTTGGTTCTGTTTTGCGGTGCTGGCCCCTGGTTTAAGTTGTGCTGCCACTTCCGGTACCAAACACCCGCCTGTCGGGCCGTTCTGCCTTCGGAACACCAGCACCGTTTGCATTGCGGTAAAAGCAGCTAAAATCAGCCCTAATAAAGGCCCTGTGGGGAGAACCAGATGCGTCTGGAAGGTCTTGGCTGTGCCTTGGGCTGAAGGTTTGCGGGTGCCTCGAGGTGTGAGTTCCTGGGCCACAGGCAGGGGCGGGTTCTGTACTTTGGTTCTGTGCGAGAAGATGGTGGGTGAGTCATGGGAAGTGCTGGTGTGGCTACATGGGATTCTGCAGGCGGTTTTTCCACTTCGTGCAGTTTGGATTGTAAACATTATTTTTCCACTTAGTAGTAACATCTGAAGGTTTGTGGGTTTGGATGCTCTCAGTTACGTTCCTCTTCTTCTGATCTGTTTTGTGGGGTTTTTTTAATCACTCCCAAGGTAAGCTGGTGTGTAGCTCCAGTCTACCTGTAATTGATCAGATCAAACAGTTCTGTCCCTCAGGTTTATGCCAGGATTTTGTGACTAACAGCAAACATTAATCTGTTTCAGTTGGATTTGGGCTGTAAAGTACTTGCTTGGGCTAGGAAAGGGATGGAGAGCTCTACAGATGGGAGGGAAATGCTTCAGAGAAAATCAGGATCCCTCAGTGGGCAAAGGATGCATTTTCCTCTGAAACAAAAATCATCCATTACACTGGATGGAAGCTTATTGAATTTCAAATAAAATAGTACGGCCTTTATATTCTGTTTATTCTTTTACTGTAGGGTTACAAATAATGCAAGCAGTAAACTAAGAGTCCAGGCCTAGTAGTGCAGCTCAGCTGGATGCTGGGAAGTGGAGGAAGACCAAGGGTAGGAGTAGCTTCAGATGCTAGATGCTAGATCATGACTGACTGCATCTCCAGAAAAACAGTTCTGTGGGATAAAGTGTTGACACTACTGGCCTTGCTTCAAAATAGCTGAGAGGGTTTTAAATGCAGTAACTTTTTTTTTTTTTTACATTTGATAACGCTGTAGAAAATGGAAGATAGACATGAAAGCATGCCTTCCCTTTTTACCCTTATTTTGGAGCAATCACTAGTCTCCTCAAAAGCCAGTAGTTGGCAGTATATAAGCTTCATCAGAACCTTTAGTTGCTGATATTCAGTAAAAAGTGCAGAGCTTTCAAAGCAGTAGTGCAGGGCAGGGAACTCTTGTTTGGTGTACAAGGCCTGATGAGCACAGTGGGTGCTGGGTCCAGGTGTGGGAGGGCTCTGATTCTGCTCTAGTATGAGTAGTCTCTGATCACTGTATCAAAATACTTTTTTATTTCTTAATTTCTTATTAATTTGTGTTCCTTCTATTACATAATATGATGTTTGCTAATGCTGATGTTTAACAAATCTTAATTCTGTACTATATGTCTTACGATGCCTTACATGGGTGCTGTCAGGATGCTGTGTTTGGGTTTTTTTGTGGCTGTTACTTACCTTTGTAGCATGATTATTGGTTTTTTTCCCTGCTTTCCAGTCATGGCAACCTACACTTGTATCACTTGCCGTGTGGCTTTCAAGGATGCTGACATTCAGCGTGCCCATTACAAAACTGACTGGCATAGATACAACCTGAAGCGTAAGGTTGCTGAAATGCCTCCTGTCACTGCTGAGAATTTCCAAGAGAGAGTCTTAGCTCAGAGAGCAGTAGCAGAGGAGCAGAATAAAATCACTGCCACTTACTGCACAGTTTGCAGCAAGAGATTCTCCACTTTCAATGCCTACGAGAATCACTTGAAGTCTAAGAAGCACCTGGAGCTGGAGAAGAAGGCTGTTCAAGCTGTCAACAAGAAGGTGAAAATATTAAATGAGAAGAACCTGGAAAAGGGACTGGCCCCGGAGGGTGTAAACAAAGATGAAATGAATACAGCTATTCAGCAAGCCATCAGAGCTCAGCCGTCTTCTTCTCCAAAGAAGACACCTTTACCTCCTAGTACTGCAAATAGCTCTCCAGTTTCTACTAGAAGCACCAGCTTATCACAGAGTAGAGAACGACTGGAGAAACCTCCACGTCTGCAGTGGTTTGAGCAGCAAGCAAAGAAGCTGGCGAAACAACAAGCAGAGGAAGAAGAGGATGTAGAAGAAGGTAAGGCAGCAAACATACTGACAAAGGTAGCTTGGGGTAATCTATGTAGTTGTTTTGTGTAAAAGCCTTCTTCTGTTTCTGTAGTAGCACAGCATTTTTCCATCACAAAAGGTCTTCCTGTTGGTTAAATTTTCAGCTTAACAAAGGAGTTAAGGTTGGCCCATGCTTGCAGTCAAGGACTCTGTGCTAGTGTCTGAATTGCCAGCTGTGAAAAATGCTAATCCGTGTGAAGGTTGAATATAAACAGTTGCTGATATGAGCACTATTTCTCACATAAAATTCCAGGGGAAGCTTCCTTTAAGGAAGGCTAGCATAAAAGTTACCCTAAAACTACTTATGAAAAATAGCTGAACAAAAATCCAGTCATGATCATTTGCTTTTGTCCCATCTATCCCTTTACTGATCTGTTGAAGGCAGGTGGCAGTGGTGTTGATTTTGCATTTTTTATTATTATTTTTGTTTTGGTTGGGGTTTTTTTTGCTTCTAGCAGTATGATCAGTTTGTCAGTTCCTCTGTCCATTTATGGGCTCTGTGGTAGTCATGCATATGTGTAAAACTGCAAGTATACTAATGTACTGTAACATAATGTAACACAATACCTGTGACAGCTGGCTTTGTTTTTCTCTGTTGTTAAAGACGGATGTATGAACAGGCATGTGTTTTCCCTCACTGTTGAGTCACGGCTGGAACTGTGTATTTTCATGATTCCGAGAGAGTTGTATTGTTTTTAATGAGCCATGTTTGTGTCATGTGCTGTGTGGAATTAAATTCAAGGCTTCAAAACAGCAATAAAGTGTTAAAAGGTGAGAAAACAGAGAAGAAATAATATTGGTTCTGCCAACTTTTTCATGAGCAGAGTTAAATTTCACTGTGCATCTTAGAAAGAAATGTGTTTTATTGGCAATGGTATATTCTCACACCTTGAAGTGACTGTGTGGCACTTAGCTGTAAGAATAGAAAATACAATTATAGCTTTTTCTAACTTAATTGGAACTTGTTTTTCTTGGTAGAAGTAATAATATGTAAATATTTCTTTCATTTCCTTTAAAAGACTGGGAAGACATGGATTCTGATGAAGACATCAGCTCTGAAGAAGAGATGGAAAGTGTGGGAGAAGAAGAGGAGGAACAGGCAGAAGCTGAAAGCACTCCTGCTGTTGGGGCCATACCAGTTACAGACTGCTTGTTCTGTTCCCATCATTCAAGATCTCTCACAAAAAATGTGGCCCATATGACAAAAGTTCACAGTTTCTTCATTCCAGACATAGAGTACCTTGTGGATCTCAGAGGACTAATCAAGTACCTGGGTATGCCTGTCAATGTTCATTGATTTGTTGATCAGGATAATTATATACTGATATTGTTTATTTTCACCTGGATATTACTTAAAATGCATTTGGAGGGGTTTTTTTTGGTGTAAAATATGAGTGCTGTCTAGTTCAGTATTTGGTTATGAACAGAACCACAAGCCTTCTGGGGAATGAGAGAAAACCCCACTGAGCAAATGTTGTGTGCGCTGGAGGTCTCGTGTAGTTTTCTAATTTTGAGAAAGTTCTTCAGCTAACAAGAAATTTGGGACAAAACTGTTCCTAAAGTATGCACATACACTGTGTTATCCTTTTCATTCTGTGATACTATGTGGTAGACTTGACAGCATGCTAGGTTGGACTTGATGATCTTGGAGGTCTTTTCCAATCGTAACTATACTAACGAGTCACAAGTATTTGCCTCATTGGTTTACAATACTTGTGAGAGAGCTAAAAACTAGGAAAAAAGTATCTTCCTTGAAGTCTACCTTGAGAATAAAATAATTTTGGAGTATCAAGTAGAAAACTGTATTGGAAATACGAAATTTGTTATTGAGAACACATAATGATCTAGTGACAGAACAAGGAGTAATGGCCACAGACTGTTACACAGGAGATGTAACCTGAATATGAGAAAATACTTCTTTATTCTGGGGGTAACAGAGCACTGGAGCAAGGTGTCCAGGGAGGTTGTGGATTCTCCATCCCTGCAGACATTCAGAACCCACCTGAACATGTTCCTGTGTAATCTTCTCTAGGGGATCCTGCTCTAGCCAGGGGGGTTGCACTAGATGATCTCCAGAAGTCCCTTCCAACCCCTACAATTCTGTGGCTCTATGATCCATACCTCTTCATGAGCTTGTCCCTGATAGAGCTGTGTGGTCAAGGCCTATGAACAGCAGGGCTTTTCTGGAAATGAAGTGCTCAAGGCTCCCTCTCAGGCTCTGTGCCTGCAAGCTGGGAAGCCTACAGCACAGAAATGTAAAGTATTGACTAGGGAGGCTCTGTTGAGACCAATAGAAATGTTGATGTTTTCTGCAGGAGAGAAAATCGGTGTTGGGAAAATCTGCATCTGGTGCAATGAAAAAGGGAAATCCTTCTACTCTACGGAAGCAGTACAGGCTCACATGAATGATAAAAGCCACTGCAAACTCTTCACAGATGGAGATGCTGCCCTGGAATTTGCCGACTTCTATGATTTTAGGTGAGGACACTCAAAGAGTGCAGCACAGATGGGGACAGACAAAAGGGCAGTTGATTATTTCGTCAGAAACTATTGCTAATTCTTAAAATTTAGTCCTATTTTTGGTTCTGACGCTTATTCTGTGTTGCTGATTTACCACTTTCCTAGGTAAGCACAACAATATGATTGGTTCTCTTCTCCTATGACCACTAATACCAGTCCTGCATGGAAATATATTTTGGATTCTGTTTTGTATGTTTGATGTTTGCTGTTGCGGGTTTCAGTGCACTGGTAAAGACCATAAAGGAGCATAACTGTCTCTTCCATTACCTTTTAGGCATATTGCGGGCTTATTATTTTCTGTTATGTATAGACAGGTGAAAGCTATGCTTGGCAGTTCTTTTGTGTAACAGGTCTGGATAGCTGTGGCTGCTTACCATGTAGAAACTATGTACTGCTACTCCTCCACAGGAGCAGTTACCCTGATCACAAGGATGGGGATGATAGGGAGGTATCTGGAGAGCGACCAGCAGAGAGAGAGCTGGATTATGATGATGACACCATGGAGCTGATCCTTCCGTCAGGTAGGCCTGGGATTTGTGTTACAACATTACTTTCTCTGCATTTCTCATAGCTGCAGCCTTTACCTGCAGTGTAGGTCGTTGTTGTAAGTGATTCCTGTGGCAAGGGAGAAGGTAATTTTGCATCTAAGTGTCTTGGGTTTCGTCCTCACATTATTTTCAGTACCAAATAGTTCAACTTCTTCAGCTTTAATATATATGTGGTCTGAGCCGGGGGGTTCTTTTGGAACCCACTTTGCGTCTTCATTAACAAATGACTCTCATTGTAAACTCTTAAGAATTTCCACATCTTGTTTTAGTGCAAGTTGGAAGGGCTATAACTTAGGTTATCCAGTGTAGGTTTTTTGGCGAGAGGCAGCTGGTAATTAATTTAGTAAACTTGTTCAGTAAAATTAATTAAACAACCTTACTTTAGTCTTGTAAAGTATTTGGCACGCTTGCTTGCTTGTTTTTTGTTGGTTTTTGTTTGTTTGTTTTGTTTTGGTGGTTTTTTGTATGAGGGGACCTGGGCCATTTCATGCTGAAGAGTGCTGTCAGTTGCAGACGATATCCTGAATGTCAGCAGCTTGCTTCCCTGGTTGATTCAAAAAGCAATGTCTCTCTGCTCAGTCTCCTAATTATAATTTTCTTTTCTGAGAACTGCCTGCTTGTTATCTGTGCTAAAGCTCTCTTGAACAACAGCAGTCTTTGGGTGTTTTTTTCAAAGTACAGTGCAGTACAGCAGATCGTATAGTAGTTACACTGAGTTTCTAGTAGTCCTAAAGTTTTTAATGTTCTGGTCCTTTAGAAAGCGTTTGTCAGCATAGGAATTTTCCACAGTTTGCAGGATATGCTTGAATACTACATTTCAAAAACTGTGTCATGAATAATAAGGTGCTCCCTCCTCTGAACAGGTGCAAGAGTGGGGCATCGTTCTTTAATGAGGTACTACAAGCAACGGTTTGGTCTGTCAAGAGCAGTGGCTGTTGTGAAAAACAAGAAAGCAGTGGGTCGGGTGTTGCAGCAGTATAGAGCTTTGGGCTGGACAGGTCAGACAGGTAAGTGACAATGTGAAGTTTTTGCAGAGGAGGCTCTAGGAGGTTATCACTACAGTTAAGTAGGTCAAGTTTGTTTCATGTTTGTGGAGTTTTATGCAGTAGTTTGTCTTCCACTCAGTTCCCTTTTATTCCTGACACAGAAACAATATGCAGTATGAAGTTATGTGTAAAATTAGCATGTGTGTTTGTGATGTGGAGACTTCGTAAGGTTTGTTGGTTCCTGCCTGTCCAACACCACTCCCCTTGCTATTTAACAATGCTGCAGAAACCATTTTTGGACAGTTACAGTACTCCTCCAGTTGGGGAGAAGTGTGAATGACCTATATCCACTTTTGAAACAAAATAATTGCACATTGGCATGCAAAACAACCTTTTCCATTGATCATAGTCATGGGTATTTATAGAGGGAACTGGCCTTTCCCAAGAGAAAAGTGAAAATAAGTATACCAGTATGAGGAAAAAAAAAGTGCTGATGTAAATGCACAGGTTGGTCCCGTGTAGGTAGTAAGTAACCTTACAGACTTTGATCCCTCTTTCTCTTCCTCCTCTCTCCCTGAAGGGGCAGTCTCTGCTCAGCAGCGTGATATGCAGTACTTGCAGAGGATGAAGTCAAAGTGGATGCTCAAGACAGGAATGAGTAACAATGCAACAAAGCAGATGCATTTCCGGGCACAAGTCAGATTCTGAGTTCCCAAGTGAGCTGCGTGGAACTGGTTTTGGAAAGGGGGATTTAATGGTTTCTGGCTTGAGAATGACATTATTAAAATTGACTTGGTACCTATCACATGGGAATGTGTGTGTTGGTGTGCCTTTCTGTCAATGAGAAAAAGAGAGAGGAGGTTGTCTCTTCCAGTGAAATTATGGTTGGCCTAAATTAAAAAAATAAAGTATCTTAAATGGAATATGTGGCAAAAAGATGCGTTCATAGTCTTGCTGCCCATCTTTGTGCAGTCCATTTCTGTGGGGCAGTTGACATTGTCATTTGTCTGAATATCTTCAGTTTCCAATTCTGCACAATGGTTGAGTCCACGAGAAGACCGTAGATCTAAGAGCTTGAGATGAAGCTTCTGGAAGGTTTTTACTTGTGGTGCCAGACATAAGTTAGTTGGGTATTTTGGCACTATTGAGGGGCAAACTTGAGAGCAGATATTCTGGGAAGGTAAAGTGATAATTGTTTGAAGAAATGCACTGATGGAAATCATAACTCCAGGATTAATATTATCCTCAGAAGTTTACTGTACTTAATGCTCCAGCTCAGGACTGGATTAATAATTTACAGTGCAATACTTTTAGGTTTAATGTAATAAATTTTCGTTTCCTAAAAGCTTCTAAAAAATTGAAGTGAATTTAAATTTCTGATGGTGCGTTGAAGAGTTTGTGATTAAAACTCTGAAGTTACTCCTTCTGTTGTTCCCATTGAGTACTGGTGTTCTGTATGATTTTGCTGAAAGAAAGTGACCCAAGACATGCAATGGCTAGAGTGGAGGCACTCTCTCCCACTTTAGCAGCTGAACTGTTACAGGCAGATGTGGAGAGAACCTGCTTGTTAAAGAGCTGAGGCAGCAGCACTAGTGTTGTTCCTGGTGTTGTCTTTGTTGAAAGCTTCCATGAACTTTTACCAGTTCTTCTGACCTTCATGTAAGGAGGTGGGCATGTATTCCCCCTCTAAAGTCTCTCTAAGAAGTAAGTACAGGAGAAGTAGTAATGTTGGCCTTTCAGTACTTCTGAAAGAGTGGTATGTTCATGGGACTCTTAGAAACATGATCATTTCACAATGGAAGTGCATGATACGTATTTTTGTTTTGTGGCTTTTCTGTGGTGTTTTGGTTTTTTTCTTTGTCATTTTTTTTTTTCTTTTTTTAGTAAGATCTTCTGCCTTGGAATTTTTTTTGGTTTTTTGCTGTTCCTGCTTTTCCTTAGAAGGCAGAATTTGTTGATCAGTAATGCAGGCTATAGATTTGACACAGCATTTACTGTGTTGAGTGACTTACTGTTCGCATCCAAAATATTAAAGTTGTGTTGATAAATCAGTACTTCCTTTTTCCTGCCAAGGCAGACTTGCAGTCGTTGTGTATCCACATCTGTATCTAGCTCACATTTGAATTTATTTTAGCTTTAACACTGAAGGTATATCCTACTTGTCTTTGTCAAGCCTCAGAATCTGGCCCTTGGGAGCTGCTCATATCCTTTTATTTGAAGTTAGAGATGGCTATCAAAGGGTCTTATGCTTATGAACAAGTTAGATTGTCTTTACACATAGACTAAAATGAAATGCCACAAAAATGAATAAATGGAAGGGTTTGACTTCTTAGCCA
Organism: Chaetura pelagica; assembly: GCF_000747805.2. Taxonomy (NCBI): domain Eukaryota; kingdom Metazoa; phylum Chordata; class Aves; order Apodiformes; family Apodidae; genus Chaetura; species Chaetura pelagica. The sequence continues at coordinate 2,652,693 of NW_009954552.1, forward strand.
ACATCTTAACTTGAAGCCTGTTGAACTGGCTTTGAATACCAGTATGAGTCAGCAGTGAGCATCAGAGCAGGATTCAGTCTGGAGCTTTTGTAAAACACTTGTGGAATATCCAAAGCTTACATCAAGGAGAGGATGATTATCCTGGAAGAATCTTGGGCATAATCTAGTACAGTTGCTGAAGTCTTAGAGGTAGCTGCAATTAAAGGCATCGTGGCAGTGGAGGCAGAAATACAAGGAGATAATGGATCCAATGACAAATGACCTTGGGTCCATAAGGTTCAGGCTGAAGGTGCATGGAGTTTGCTGCTTTCAACATGAAAGGACAACCAAAGGAAACTCCTGTTCTCTGTGCAGACTTGCTCAAAGACACCTGCTGCTTGTGAAAAGATGGGGATTGCCTGAATTTCCTGAACAGTCTAGTTCAGAAAGAAATGCAAGTAAACAAAAATTGGTAGTCATTTGGTAAGTCACAGGGAAGCTGAAGGAGGCAACTTGCATAATATGCACCTATGATTCTGTCTTATACATCTTGCTGCAGTTTAGTCAAAGGAAAATGGAGGAGAGGTATGGAAACCCTACTGGAATGTTAAAGGTAGTATTTTAACTCTAGTTAAACTAGTTAACTCTTAAGCTGAAAATGGGTGCCTTAGAAAACCAGCAGAGGGCGTAGGAAAGCTTTTCCCAGAATTGTGTTTTCTATGAAAATAAATAAATTCTAGTAAAGGTACATTTATGCAGGATACCAGTAGGGTGAGAAGGCAGAGCTTGCCACTACCATGAGTTAAGATTAGCACTGTACTTGTGTGAGGTGGATTGCTATTAGTATCGTTATGTAGGTCCAGGGAGAGCATTGCTAGCAAAGGGCAGCTAGAAAAGCCCACAGATTGTCTACAGTATTCAGCAACAGAGCTACTGACTGCACAGCTTGGTACAGGTAACTTCAACTGTGTGAAAGCATCTGAGAGTATCTTTGTTAAACACACATGACAATGTTACAGTTTAGTCTTTTTCCTCCCGAGCCTAAGTCCTGAAGATTTTAAGAAAGATAGCTGAGAAGAGTTGTTTCCTTAAGGCATTCTTAATGATAGTTACCATCAAGGAGCTGTGTTTCAGGCTATAACCTAGCCTTACACTTCTGTGTACACCCTGTTCTGACCTTCTGTTTTCTGGCTCTTACTATCAGAATGTGAAGAAAGTAAAGACTAAGGGCAACCAAGTGTTTGAGACAGTCTCTTAATATAGTGGCTTCTTTGGGGCAGTGATTTCCAGGCATGATTGTGGGTGTGCTACTCCCAGAGGACAAGATGATCGTTTTCCAAGCTGGTGTATCCATAGTAGAAAAAGGTTGGGAAGAAGCATAGAAAAGGTACCCCATTTTGGGCAAGGTTGGTGTTCTGTCTGCCTGTCTCTCCAGTAATAGCTGAGTGTCTAAGTGGTCCTGATGCTGCATCAGGCATTGCAGAATGAATCAGCAGAATGAGAAAACTAATGGAGCCGATAGCCTACATCTGCCATCTCCTTTTGGAAGTACTTCTGTTTTGTATACTCAAGTTATTTAAAAGCAAGTGGTACTAGCGGGAAAAACTTGTACCCATTATCTGGAAGGGAGAAGCATAGGGGATGTAGAGTGACAGGCACAGGAGAGTCAGGTATGTAAAACATCCTAACAGCTCACTGCACTGAAGCTGCAAGTCAAAAAGTAATGATTTGTTTAAGGCAAGTACTCCCTTCAGCAGTGCGTTATTGATCCCTAATCTGTTTCCACAAGGTAGAGGGCTTGACATATAAAGGAATTGGACCATTGCCTGGTAAGCATCTGCTGCTTGAGGGGCATCTGAGTGAGATTCTTTGCTACAACTTTTAAGAGTTGTTTGTGATATATTAAAACTGAGGCATCCTGTGCTAATGGCTTCATCTGCTCCTGAGTTTTGTCATCTTCCTCCAGACTACCTGCATGAAGCTGCTGGTGGAAAACCATACTTGAGAGACCTAAGTGGATTTATAGCATTATGACCTGTAATAGGTGAGAGGTTAGAGAGAAAATTTAGGGCACTTCAGACTGAAAACTAAAAATGTATCTTAAAAGCTTTCAATCTTAGCGGTTAATTGCTTTAGCCCAACTGACTACCATACTGCAGCTGGAGAATAGCAGTCACCAGACTGTTACCAAACCCTGAATCCTTAGCAGTTCACAGAGCCTGGATAGCCATGATGACCAATTGATGACAATTCATGTGTCAGAGCAATCCAAACTATCTCTTTTCAGGAATCTGACCCAGAGGAAATGTCTGTTGTCTTTCCCACTACATTCCAAACTACCCTGTGTAGGATGCAGCAGCCTGGCACTTCAGGAGCCATAGAAACAGTAACAGGAGACCTGTAGCCAGTGTTGCATTAAGTATTTCTGCACGTCTAGGGTACCAGGCTAAAAGCAGAGTAATAAATGCTAACAGAGCCAGGAAGGGATTCAGAATCACTCTCCTCTAAAAGTAGTCAGCACTTCTTGGTCTGAAGTTATGTGACTCTTCCCAAAAGCATAAATTGGATCATTAAACACGTTTTAAAATAATGACATTATGAAATAAACATCAATGTTTTTGTCCAGTTCCCTTATGCAAGAAAAAGGGTTGTCTAAAAATGAGATGTATTTTCTATCTTTCGTTACATTTGTTGTATGGAGTCTTATTCACTTTCCAGTTTAATGGATTTATCTTTTCATCTTTATCTTGGCTGAGAATCTAGGGGTAAATTCCATATCCATACATTCCGTGGCTCCTGTGTCATGTTAGTAGACAAAAGTGAGTATGTACCAATACTCAGAAGAAGCATGTATTCACACCATATCTGACCTCATATCTTAACATTCCTTTCTAGAAAGGCCTTCAGGAAAGAGGTCTAGGTAGGAATTACTGTCAATCAACAACCTGAATAACGGAATTAGCAACAGCAAATGGTGTTGGTTAAAGAGAGAGAGAGGAAAAAAAAAAGAAAATGTTTACATTTTATGCCCTCTAGAGGCCACAAAGAGTAACCTAATGTTTTACGAAATGGAATTTGTAGCAGGATGCATTTCTCCATGGAACACTTGTTTCTTTATTCTGCCAGCTCAATGAGGTTTTTTTAATTATCATTATTATTTTAATTAATAATTAAAACATGCCTGGAAGATCCAGCTAGAAGTTTACAAAACCAAGTGTCTCAGTAAATAGTCACCAGACTAATAGAAGTTGCATTTCTACAGCAAATTGGTAAACCAAACACCTTGGATATGCAAGAAGAGGCTGCAGAAGCGGCTGGCACGAAGCTCTGGGGATGTTTTCCAGCAAGCTGGGGAAGAAAAGGGAGCCTTCCTGAGCATAATAGACATAATATATCAGCTGCAGCACTCCAGAGGGGATTTCAGCCTCTGCAGCAAACTAGTGTCAGGCTCTGTAACACACACAGGTGCAGCCCCACATACCAGCTGTGTCCCAAATGTAGTGTCCTTGCCTTGATTTCCTCTGTTGTTGGTGGTTTTTTAAGCTTCAAAGGAGGGTGTGCTCGTACACCTCAAGGCCGACTTGCCTTACACAGCACTACTTCAACCAAATTCTATTACACAAAAACGATTTCACATTTCCTATGCTTGGCAATGCCTGTAAATGATTTGATAAGGTTTATACACCATCTATAGATAACGTTGACCTTTATTTTTCGTGGGCCCAGGGCTCATGGTGCCAAGCGTGGCTGGAAGGAAGAGGAGCTGGAGCAGCCAG
>NW_009954552.1:2656627-2679901 GCF_000747805.2 Chaetura pelagica
CCACCGGCAACCCCTGTTGCCGTGCCCTCCCCTCTCTGGCCCAGGCCGGGCTGTGGGGCCCAGGCCTGCCGGGGGGGCTGCCCCTTGGCGTGGGGCACAGGGACGGCTCCTGCGGCTGCCGGAGAGGGAGGCACCTCCCGGGGCCTGGGGAAGGGGCAGCAGAGCAGGAACATCCCCCCAGCACCCCGAGAGCCACGGCCCGAGCTCACACACCCGGTGCCACCAGCCCCAGCTGCGGGCACAGGGACACAGCGCGGGGCCCGGGCGTGTCTGCCTGCTGAGCCCGGGCGTGAGGCCCCGCACGGAGACAGCGCGGCCCTGCTCACAGCAGCCTGGGCTCGAGGGGAGAGTCACGTCTGGCTGAAAACAAACCCTCTGGGCTCCCCACGGGCTCACCTGCAACCCCTCCTACCAATAAACCGTCCTTTTGTTGATTAACAAGGCTTGTGTGGGCCCTTCTTTCCCAGCCCCCACCACCAGCCCTTGCCAAGAAGTGTCATGTCCTCCCCACCGAGCCGTGAAGGAGAGGGGAGGAGAGAGCCCTGCCTCCACTGAGCTGTCTTTTTTTTCTGTCTTTAATGCTGGATACGTGCCAGCTGTATCTGCTTTCTTGCCAGGAGAAGGTTCATTGTCCCACAGAGAGGGGAAAAGTGACCTGTAGTGTGCAATGCTCTGTTGGTCATCCTCGAGTGCTTTAGCATTTGGCCCCCTGGAGTCGGTAGAAGTCCCAGGGTTCATTGTACAATGTATTTTTGCTTGCTTACTTGCCTCCTTAGCTCAGCCATGCCTGGTGTGGCTGCATGACGGACAGCACGTTACGCTTAAGGTTGTCCTTGACTCTTGCAACACCCAAGTCACTGTGGCTGCTTCTTACAATATGGTTCTTGTCAGAAAAACAGCATTTTATTGGGAGAAGGCATGAGCAGTACCATCATGGCTTAGTCCTGTAGCTATTTACAGAGCACAAAAGAGGATTACATGGCTCGTGTATGGCCACACAACTTTCATGCAAGGAGCTACCAAGAATCAATCAACAGGGTCTCATGCAAGATCCGTGTTGCCCCAGGATCTGGGCACCTATCTCTAGTTGCAGTCTGAAGCAGGGAGTCCTCTCCTGAGAGCAGGTGCTTCTCAGATAACTGACCAGAACTGATTGAACATTTAAGTCCTTGCAGGAGGGTGCCTACTTCTTAATTAATAGGCTGGCTTTTCAAAATCTGTGTTACTAAGCAGTTAAATATAGAAATCAGCCAGAAGCCTTTGAAATTTTATTTTAAATTACTCCGTCTTTTGGCCCCATGAATCATCCATTTTTTTTCCTGAACTGTGGCATAGCTCCAACAAGTGATTCCAATGCAGCCTTTAAGAATAGCTGAGGTACTTTGGGCAGGATTATGGCCAAAGCTATATGTGCATACACAAGTTACTAAGGGTCATGTATAAAGGAAATCAGTGCCAGTAGTGCCAGTCGGCCCACCTCAAACATTTATCATGTCTCAGCAGCAATATCACCAGGACTTAGGAGGTCACTGGTTTGGAAATCCACCTGTCCTTACTGATGTTTTGATACCCTTGCATGGTTCAGTTTCTTTGCTGCTGCTTGTATCACCTTGTTTCTAGGGCACCTTGAGCTGACGAATAGCTCCCAAAGCTCAGTAGGATAGCCCCAAATTTATGCTTTGTTCCTTGACACCAGCCCTGCTAGGAGACTGAACTCCAAGTAAAAGAAGCCTCTTGACAACTCTAGCAAACAACCAAAGGAAAGCTCATAGCAAAATAACTTGTTAGATTTTTTTCTTCCTGCAGTTTGTGTCAGCAGGAGTGGATCACAGCTCACGTTCTTGAATGCTCTCTTCAGTGAGGCATTCCAGCATGCAGGATCTTGAACTTCCAGGTCCATTTATATGCCTATCTATGACAGCTGCTGCTGTTAACAGCAGATCATTCAAGCAAAGAGAATAAAAAAAATCCTCTGCTATTCTATATAGTATTTTACTGGTTCATTGATTGTGAGTAAATTATTCCATTTTCACTGCGTAGGTTTGTTGATGTCTAGTGGCAAGTGCAAGAAATCACCTTGCCTAGGACTCAAGGTCATACAAATGCATTAAATTGTGTGTCTGGAGTATCCAGCTTAACAGTGCCCCACCTGCCTACATGGTGAGTAGCTCTTATGAACAATTTTCCCATAGGCTTTTCAAACCTTCAAAAAAAACCACACACACAAAAAAACCCCAAACCAAACCAAAAAAACCCCCAAACAGAACCAACCAAACAAACAAAAAATAAGAGGATTAAAAGGCAATGGTTGCATTTTTACACTTTATAAGATCTCACTGTGTTTCTGTTAAAAGCAACATTACAAGAGTAGTCTGTGGGCTTTCCCCCCTCATTAGCATTCCATTCTTGCTAAGACCTTGCACCTTTAATGAATTTTTGCTTCTCAGGATTTTTTTGTGTACCAGTTACACCTGGGATGCTTTCAAGGTCTGCATGACCAAGTCATTCATTCCTCTTGGCTACTATTGCAGAGGGAATCTCTTGAGAATATTCTCAGGAATCCACACATCTTTATCTTCCCTGGTTTAATTCATTAGTTGCCTAACAGCACCTCTCAAGGTTATCAGAGCAAAAAATGAAATCTGCACCACAGCTTAAAGGGTATGGAGGAAAAGAAACAAGTAGTATGATAAGGAGAGGAGATTTTGTACAGACCAAGACCCCTGCATATTAAATGTGTGAAGATTTGCAGCTTTCAAGGAGAGTCCCAATGGATCTTTAGAGAAAGTTGTTTAATGTTCTGAAAGTCTGTTGAAGAAGCAAGTGAGTTATTCCTAGAAACTAACTGAATGTTTCAGAAAAATATGAACTGTAGCCACTTCAGCATTTTCCAGCTATGGAATTGGTTCTCAAGTAGACATAATTTATTTGATTTAGTTCCTTTTTAACTTCCTTGCTTCTCCTATTTCTTAGTCATAATGTACACAGGGCTTCTGCCTTTTTTTCTCTGTACTGTGCTTTGACTGACTATTTTATGGACCCATTGAAGACTAAACTGGAATTCTTTCATTAATTCAACAGCATCAAGTCTTTCTCCTTGGCCAAGGTGATGATACTGCAAAAAGCCTCAGCATTCTTGCATGCCTCTTCGTCTTCCAATCTGACATGATTTAGATGGAGTACAGCTACAGAACAAGGTTACAGCAAGAAAGAGGCAAATGTAACCAGACAGAAGGAAAAATCTTGCAGCAGAGACCAAGGTCTCTTCTACAGCTTGGAGGTCCATAAAACACTGGGGATGTTCTCCCATAAAGCTTATCTTTCTGAAAGGGCTCTAACTCCAGCTGACCTTTGTGGATGGCATAACATAATTTGCCCAGTTTGCAAACAGGATTTTAGTTGCTCATTACCTTTGGCTAACATAGGACATGCCATCACCTGATTGCTTTTCTCTTCCCACTGCCTGCTGTCTGTGTAAGTCCTGTATTTGGAGACTAAAATACAGGGAAACCTTGCTGATTCAGTCATCAGATCAGTCCCTCAGGCAGCAGACTCTAAGCTTATTTCCAACAATGTCCCCTATCTGTTACAGAAGATTCTCAGCTTTGCAAGGACTCAGTACACTCAGAATGGCTTCAAAAGTGACAAACAATTGCTTTCTTTTTCTGCAGTTTCAGTGCCTCAGATGGAGACAGAACTTGTTTTCATTACATCTTACAAAACTTTATTGCAGTTTTGACTAGCGGTATGAAACTTTACAGATAGCACACCAGCCTCACCGAAAATGCCGGCTTCTGTCCACATACAAGAGCAAACACACACATTGGCTTGAAGTCAAAAAAAGCCCACAATAGCAACAAGAAGACAGAGCAGACCATTACTCCTAGTGATACAGTGGTCTGTAGCTCAACTATTAAAAAGCTACAGCGTTTCTGTTGCAGAGATAAGTCGTCTCCAGCTCAGCCCAGTTTACCAGGACTTAAAAGAGTCTCTGTGCTCTACCTTGACAGCTGTGACTGAAATCCAGCTTCCACCACAGCCTGTTATGCTGCAGAGTGTCTGCATGAGGGGGAACATACTCTCTCCTGCAGCACTGGGGAAAAAATGATGCAGCCCATTGAGCTTGCATAGGAAACCCCACCTCTGCTTCCACCACAGGCACGTGCATTGCATGCTCATTGACTGCTGCTTGGTGCTGGATCTCTTGGCTCTCAGTTCTTTGTGCTGAAAGCAGAAAGTAATTGAACTGACTTTCCTGAACCTGTGCTTGAAAACAACACAGAGTCATAAGGAAACATTTTGATAAGGGAAAATTTTCCCTGAGAAGCCTAAGGTAAGCAAGTAAAAAGAAAAAAAGTGGCAAAACACACAAGGAAAGACCCATGGCTGAAAAAACCCAAGTCTGTGCACTGCAGTAAAGACCACCTCACCTTTATTAATCTACAGTGGTTGCACTTCTGTCTAGTAGCGAGACACAGCCAGGAATTCAGGCCAGTCACAGTACCTGTTTCAGCTGACACGTCAATATTACTCTGGACACAAAAGTGCATGACCGACAGACCAAACTATTTGCCACCGTAACAGAAAACCAGACTTCAGCAAGCATCAAGATGGGTGTTTCGGAAATCTCGGACACCAGTCGTGATGCCAGCGTGGCAAATGGTGCCAGCAGGGCTCCTGAGGACAAAGTCTCTCCCCTCTCCCTCTCTCTGCTTTCACTAGGCAGTTTGCTCTGGAACTACTTCCAGCTTGTTCTTACCCAGAAGGTGAACCGGGCAGATGGCATGCGGGGGCAAGTGGATGAAGAGCTTCACATTTGCTAGGAGCAGCCTTGCTGCTTTTCCATGAGCGGGTACTTCTCACAAGCCGGATGCTTCTAATGTTAGCTCAGGCACCATATGGGTGGGAAGCATTGAGGCTTCCTGCGTGGAGCCGGAGGGCCGAGCTTTGGGCGGCTCGCGCGCTCCTGCTGGCACCCACTCCATGGGGCCCTCTGGAACTGTGCAGCTGTGCTCTCCACTGCTTCCTCCCCCTGCTCTCCTGCTGGTTTCACACATCTTGTCTCTATCTGCCCCACTCCAGCTCTGCTCCAGTTCTACAGACAGCCTGTAGCCTGTCTGCATCCACATGTAGGCTCTAGCTTAGTGTCAAGACCCGATGGTCCAAATCCAGTAGACATAAACCCTGCATAATCTTAAAGGAAATGACAGCCTCTGTCCAGCACAACCTCCTTGACTTCCCAGCTGAACTGCTGCAGCTTTTAGATTTGTTGCCCCCTCACAAATGCCCTTTTTTGTTATTATCTCCTTTTAGTACTGTCATCTTGTATGACTAAACAGGAGTCTGTAGTGTCACTGTGTGAGAGCTAGACAGCATGCAGAGCTGTATTTAAAATACTCATGAGCTGAAGTTTTTATCTCACTCAGAGCCACAACCGGTAAGTGGTAATGAACTTTAAAATGTTCATATTGAGAAGATAGCCCTGTGAATCAAACTTTTTTTTTTTTTACTTTTTTTTTTTTTTTTCCATATTATAGTGTAGTTACACAAGCTTAAAGCAGTTAATGTCTGAATGGAGGAGGGGCAGCATGCAGAAGAACATGAAGAGTGGTGCTGATCCAGCTGGTAAGCATGAATTATTTGTGAATGGGAATTGTGCTAAATACCTTGTCACAGTAGGCACAACGTGTGTCTAGGTGTTCTGTTTTGCCAGTGCCATTTCACATGTACTGTACTTGCAAACCTTAACAGCAACTTCTGTTATCTGGGCAGATAAGCAGGTTCCATGCTCAGCAGTAGAGCTTTGTCCATTACCCTAACTTTTCCTCTGCATCATTTCTAGAGGTGTAAGACAGTACAGGGACTCTTTTGGGAAGGGGAAACCAAGTACTGGAGAAATGGCTTTATGCAGCCTAAGACTTGGTTATCCTTAGGATCCACAGGAAATTTCCTCAACTTGAGATCTGTGCTGAAGTCAAGAACAAAAGCCCAAGACATTTTGCAGTGTTTTAGCAGCATTTTGCTTACTGATGGCTGCTTTTGGCAAGCAAACATCCCTTGGAGAGTGCCAGCTAACGCAGAATGGCAACAGCCGTGACCATGGATCAAAGAGGCAAAAATTAATGGGTTGATCAGAGGAATCAGCCTCACATATTGAATTGCATGTGATGTATCTTTATGTGCAACGTCTGTTATTGACAAGCCCACAGGCTTAATATGCAACTGGAGGAGTGCCAAGGCAAGGGAGAGGAACATTAATTTTCTTACTACAGTCTACTTTAAAGTGCATGGGTAATGCAGCTTGAATGATAAGTCAGAACTTAAGGTTTTGATTCTTTTGCTTTTTAATTGGAAAAGCTCCATGCTCTTTTCTTAATGGATTAATATGTTTTTTTGAACTTTATATTCTTTAAAACATATAACTGCAGCAATGGACTTGCAGGTTACTCAAGTAACCTGCTTGGTTGATGTGGGGCGAGCTGCAGACATTGTCTACCTGCATTTCTTCAAGGCTCTTGATATTGTTCCCCACAGCCTCCTCCTAGAAAAACTGGTGTATCATGGTCTAGACAAATAGTCTGTGTGATGGGTGAGGAACTGGCTGATGGCCACACCCAGAGGGTGCTGATAAATGTTCTTTTCCAGACAGTCACAGGTGGGGTTCCCCAGGGATCAACATTAGGCCTAATGCTGCTTAATATCTTTATAAATGAACTGGATGATGTGATCAAATGTATCCCGGTGAAGTTTGCCATATGGGGAAAGGCTGGGAGAACTGAGTTTGCTCAGCCTTTAGAAAAGAAGTTCCAGTACTTGACAGGTGACTACAAGGGAGGTGGAGGCTCCCTTTTTACAAGGAGTGACATGGAAAAGACTAGGGGTGCTGGTTACTCCAGGGAAGACTCTGATTGGATACAAGAGGAAAATTGCTGAGCAGTCCATGAATCTTCAGCTTTAAGGACCAGTTAAGGAGCAGCCCCTACTCATTTCCCTCCTTACCCTCTACTCCCCCTCCAAAGCTCTAAGAGCTGACTATATTGTTTTTGCCAAATTTCCTCCTTGTCTATACAGAAAATAACAATAGTCCCTAAGGCAAGGCCAAACTCCACAAGACAATGAAAGACTCTTCAACTGAGTTAATGGAAATCCTTTTAAAAGCCTCAAGACTTTAAACTTTTGCAGCACTGCTCCATGAGTGCCACAAAAATGCTTGAGGAGGAGTCTGAATAAGCAGCATGCAATCTTTGCATATAACCTTGATTCTCCTTTCCTCCTACGTCTCCTACTCATGTTCTTACCCTGCTCCAAAATTAATATCTCACAGAGGCTCTTCATCAGCCTCTGAACTCGCACAACTGCTCTACTGTCATAGTTGTAGTTGTACTTAAGACAATTTCCTTTTCTGCAACAGCTGCACAATTCTCCTTCACCTCATTTCTTCCTCCACATCTATTTTGTAACTGTCGAGCAAGCAGATGAGAGCCTGGAAGTGCCCTCTTGATTGAGTGGGGCAATAATGTTAGCTTCTTGCGAGGCTACCCAACACACCAAGTTGCGCATTGTTTTCATTCATGTTTTCCATACCCATCATAAAGATGGGAAGATGGTGGTCAAATGCCTGTATTAAGGAAAAATTAAGGGTTTTTAAATATAAGTAGCTTACTATAAATAGTTTTTGGTTCTCCTTCTGGTGTTTCCAGTTCAGGATGCAAGTGAAATGCTCAGCTAATGCCGACCTTGCCATACTGTCACTAGCCTTTCTTCCCTAATGTCTTGCATGCCTTGACTGTCACTGAGTTCCAATAATCTTTGGCTCTGCTTTCTTAAATGTACTTCCTTCATACTCTCTTGTTATCTTTTCAAGAAAGTGAGTTCCCCCAAACCTGGTCGCTACAAACTTCCCTTCCCACAGCCCAGTACTTTAGGACGTATCCTATAAGTACTTTCAATACACATCTCCAAGAGTGTAAGATCATGAAAGTAGGTCTATATTTTGAAGGTTTCTAAGGACATCTGCTTGTGCTAGACTACTTTTTCTTATACTCCTCCACACCTGTGTTGCTCCCTGCTGTGTTCTGTTTTAGACTCCTGCTCACTAGGGCAAGGACAGTCTTTTAGTTTGCACCTTGTAATGCAGGTCAGAGAAGAGTAAGTCTGGTTACTCCTTCCCCTTCTCATTACCTTACTTCAGTGTCCAACATCTGTCCTAGAAGCAGCTGACTAATGCTGAATGTCTTCTAGGCAGGTGACTCAGGTGTTACAGCCTCCCTTATTTCACAGTGATGAAGCTGAATTTGAATATTCTCAGACTCCTTCATGTAGTTGGAGAAATTTTTGTTTTCATCTGCTGCTTTGCTTTTTGACTCAGCCCTCCAACCTGGTTATATTCTAGTAAATTTGCTGTAGGACTACAGTCTTACAAACAAACACAGGGCACATTCGCATCTGCTAAGGTTTTCTTCAGTTGCCCATCTCTTCAGAGCAGCAAGTCATGGTGATTCCTTCTGGTCATTACCTGTAACAAGTAGTTTGGTTTGTTCGGATCTGTTTTACCTAGACAAGGGCTTTTGTATGATTTTATGATTTTCCAGCTCTCTAGGGACATGAGAACATCTGTACTGTGTCAGATCAAAAGTCCACTTAGTCTAGTATCCTGTATCCAGTAGCAACCATAATGTTGTGAAAGGTCTACTCAGATCAACGGCCTGTCCAACCCAATACTATCTCCAGCAAAGGCAGCAGGGAACACTATTGAGCAAGAGTCTGTGATCTTCACCATTTTCAGTGATCCATTCTCCTCATATTTCCTTAGCAGTCACACTTCTTTAATATCAGTGTTGAAGATCCATTCCTCCTTATTGCCTTTAGCATCTCTTTATAGCCCGTGAGTTTGTCTTTGAACCTACTGATACAGTCTGCCTCCAACATCTGCCTGTGCTAAGTTTCAGAAATTAACTGAATAGCCTTCTCCATCCCCAGACTCCAAGCAGCCTCTGTTAGTGTCTTCTTGCAAAGACAGGTGCATATTCCCTTGATTTTTGCTAAACCTACAACTTTGCTGTTCCCTTTCTTGAGATGCAGTGAACAGGACTATACACAGTAATTAGGATGGTTGTGGTTGCACAGAGTATTAGGGCCAGAAGTCTTGTTCCTTCATCATGATTCCCCCCATTTTTTTTGGCTAAATGTGCAGCAGCCAGTGCAAGCCAGTTTCAGAGAACTGTCAGTGATGACGCCAAGATACCTCTTGAGTTACAACTGCAGGTTCCAAGTTCAGCATCATGTACATGTGCATTAGATTATTTTCCCCCTAGATGCATAACATATATATATATCTGCCCTGAAGCTCATCTATCCCCACTCCCACCACACAGACACACAGTTTTAGAAGATGTTTGCCATCAAGCTGGCATTTTGCTACTAGGAACATTCTTATGACATCCATGATTTTGGAGGTAATGTTCTTTTTCCAGGGCATTTAGGAAGACATAAAAAAACCCCATTATCTCAGCACTATTTCTTAGGTAACTCTTGTCACAGTTTAACACTGGACTGACAAACAAGTGGCAGATGGTCTCTGTTAACCCCTCTCCCTTCCCATGTAGGAAAAGGAAAGAGAATAAGGGAGTGAGGCTTAGGGGTTGGAAACTAAACTACTGGGGTTTAATGCAAAAGTAAACATTTCAATTATGTAGACATACACTGAAATAAACACAAAACAACTATCACACTCCCCCTAACCCCCGCCTCTTTCCCCCAGTAACACTCACATCAACCACAGAGGCTGCAGGGCAGCCCTGGAAAAGTCCTGGACTCAACTCTTAGAGTCAGCAGCAGACAGGAACTGGATTCAGGAATGAAGCAATTCAGGAACACATGGACTGGGATGAAAGGCAGACAAATGGACAGACTCCTCCCACTATACCAGCTATAGATGAAGAGAACTTGACCCTTCTAATTCTTCAAATTTATAGCAAGTATGACATACATGGGATGGAATACTGTGTTTGGACAGTTTTGGTCACCTATCTGGTCCTCACCTGCTTGCAGATTCCCAAGCATAATACGTTTTTCAGAAGTAAGCAGTGGTCTTGGTTCTGTACACTATTCTCCAGCAGTAACTATAAACATCAAGTGTTAACAGTCTTAGAAGCAGAAAGTGACTGAAAAACATGCTGTTAATTCCAGCAAGTGCAGCTACTTAGAATAGACTTAACCAAAAAGAAAAAATTACTAGAAATGAAATTGTTTCTGTCCTGGCTCAGACCAGGACAGCTCTTCAGTAGTCCAGCCTAAGAAGTCACCATTAAGCTAACCCTTTGTTTTCTATCCTTCAAATCCACAGAAGGAGCTCTCCTTAAAGGCAGCTCAGCATCTTTAAACAGCTTTGATGTGTAACCTTGTCAAAGACTTTTTGAAAATCCATAACTATGAGGCCAACTGAATCTCCTTTATCCACGTGCTTGCTGAGACTCCCACAGAGGTCCAGCAGGTTGGAGCAGAGGTTTACCATTACAGAAGTCATGCTGGCTCTTTCCCAACTAGTTGTGTTCATCCCATGCTCTGACATCCTGTTTTCTAAAACAGAGTCTCTCTTAGCAAGGATGGGAGGGAGACTCACAACCCTGTCATTCCTCTGGCCTGTATTTGCAGGTGGGACTCGCCCTGGCAGACCATGTGTGTGCTGGTGCAGCCTTGGAGCATTGCTGGCCAAGGTATGGGATATGTTGCACAGCCACATTCCCATTGGACTCCCAGGTGAACATCAACTAGCCCTGGTCACTCGTTAACATTAACTTACTCATGTCATCTAATGCCTACTGTTGGGTTTACCTTATATCAAGTTAACTTCTCCACCTGCTACACAGAGTGGGTTGAGACCAAGTGTATCCCCACCATCTTCATCAGCAAAAAGGAAAGCAAAGAATTAACTGAGCTTCTCTTCAATGGCTTTTTAATTCTTGAATGTCCTTATTACAACTTGGTTATCCAACAATCTCACAATTTCTAGTGCTTCCTGCCTTTGAGCACTTTGCTGTCAGCTTAAGAATCTGTTCCAAGGTCTTCCTCAAGTTCTTTTTTAGCCCTCTTAATTTCTTGTTTACATTTAAGCTGACTTTCTTTAGGGCCATTCTTGTTCTTATTTGAATGTTTACATTTTTAAGTATTGACTTCCCCTCCTCCAATAGTATCCTACCTGACTTTTCTATTGAGTCTTTTCCATTAAGTTTGTTCTATTTCCTATTTTATTTTCTACTTCTGTCCAGGGTTTTTATTGTTCTCTTCCTCATCTGTGCTACACTATTTACCTGGGTTTCTTATATGGTGTCTTTGAACAGTCCCAGGCTCCTAGAAGGAATTTGAATTGGTCTTTATATGTTCAATCAATTCTCTAATTTCTATATAGCTCTCTCATTTGCAATTGAATAGCTACGGCTTGACTTTATTTGGCTTGTTCTTCCCCACTGAAGTGTTAGTAGCATTATGGGTACTATTACAGAGCAGCCCTTTAGCTAGTATGTCATGAGTTAGGTCCCACACCCCTTGAAGAGTCTAGGAAAAAACTATTAAAGTGCTTCCTGAAACTATTTATTCTATGTCTCATCCTGATGATGCATTTATTCACTCTGTGTAGAGGTAGCTTAAGAATTCTACAGTCATCAGTCATAAATTCTCAGGTTCTCTGATCTGAGATAGTGTTTCCTAAATGTTCCTATTAGCAAGTTCTTAGTGTTAGTACCATCACACTATTTCACCCTACACCATTCTACAACAAGTCTCTTTCTTATGGCATATTTCTTCTATTACAGTTCATATAGTCCTTCCTGCACAGTGTCACTCCCCTATCTGTACACCCTACCCTATCATTTCTGTAAAATGGGTAGTGTGGCAGAACTACCATTATCTTCCTCCCAGTGCATCCCCAAGGTGCCAGTTTGATCAGGATTACCATTTGATGCCAAGTGTTCTGGCTTCCCTGTGCAATTTTTAGACTTTTTGTGTTGGTGCAAAGGCACTTGTGAGTACTGCCCTTGCTCTGTCACTCAGTGTTGGCATTGTAGGCAGTTCAGTTTTCTCTGTTCATTGTAATTTTACTATTTATTTCCCAGTTGGCCTTTTCAGATGTCAAATGGGTATCAGCCACATCCCTTCTGAGAAGGGTGCCAGCTGTAAAAAGAGAATTTTCCATGCTTGTCACCTCACTCAGCCTTGGTTTTCTGCACCAGCAAACTGGATTTGTTTCTGTTAAGGTGTAGCCCAACCATCCTGTGCAGGCTACTCCTGTCTCCTGGCCTACTTCTGTCTCCTTAATAGAAATAAATCCCTTCTTTCTACCCAAAGACTCATCCACACACTGTCACTCAGGACCTCTGCCTGCCCCCAGGGTATCTCCCAGGAGACTAGAAGTATGCAGAAAATGTCAGGATAAAGGTTTTGGACTTGAATCTTATTCTTAACAGCCAGATCTTATCCTACTGTTTACCTTCCTGCCCTTCCCTACTGTTTGGTGTCAGCATATCCACACCCCACGGGCTCATTCTTGTATTCTTCAGTACCCTCCCCAGGCATCAGGCTTCATCACCTTGGTGCCTAGCGAGAAAGTTGCCACACTGTCCTCTCAGTTGCCATAAACCCAGCTGGTTGTTTCCAGTAATAAACCCACTACCATCAACACCTTCTTTGTGCCCTTAAAGGTCCCCTGTACCAATGGATTGTATGAGCAGTAATAAGAGCCAGAAAGCAAATTTCATCAAAGATCTTTCCTTCCACCAGAATGCCCATCTTCCTGGAGAAATTGCTGAAAAGCCTGACCAGACCAAAGGGACACAGAGGACCAATGAGAGACCATCTCTACCCATGCTATGATTAACAAACAACCAGTATAAACCACCCATGGGCAACAGAGTTGACTCTTTTCAAATAATGTCTTCTGTACAGGCTTTTCTGTTCAGATGGATACACAATGGTGGTTCTCTTCAGGATTAAATGTTCCTAATGTGCACTGCTCAATAGCACGTGTGATCTACCCCAGAGGTGGCTGCATTTCACTGACACAGTAACTACAAAGTGCCATTTGATTGAGCTTTCATTAAATGCTCTTCCTATGACTATTTTTCTTGATATATTGTCATTGCAGAGCAGTCTTTTCAGTATTTATTTTTTTTAAACGTGACTATAGATTTTATGGAAGTTATCCAGGCAAATAATCCAAGAAATAAAAGTAAATGGGCTTCACAGTCAGACTGTACAATGAAAAGATGTTCTTACACTTTTGAAGTGTTTTAACGGTATGGACCTTTTTTTTTTTTTTTTTTTTTCCCTTGCTTGAAAGGATTCTGATTTCTCATCTGATAGCAAAGCAATGTTTGATCCTCTCTGTGCATTGATCACCATGGTACCAAAGGGACTTGCAGGGAAATGAGGCAGGCAGTTGGCAGTTTTTACCATGAGACTTCCAAAAGGAGAAGTGGCCCTTGCACAATTATGATAGCCTGCCCAAGTCAACATATTATTTTTATTGTTATTGTAATTGTTATTATTAATAACAATACCAACACTGCTACTACATTGTCACATCTAAATCAATGAAACAAACCCAAGGATTTCTAAGCTGCCTGGATGCCATTGTAACAGATGCCTGGGAGCAGGAAAATAGCCCAGAAAACATCTCTGCACACAGTAGTGCTGCTAGTTGAAGGTGGCCTTGAAGTTTTAGTTCACCCAGAAAATATTTTCAGATGCTTTACAGGATGGACTTGTCACTGATCATGTGGCAAATTTAGTGAAGTACTAAATTCTTGCCGAGTTCAGAGATAGGTTTCAAATGTCTTGTGCTGAGCTTGTTATTTAATGGAGAAATTAGCAGAGGTATATTTGCAGTCTCCATGAGAGGCTTCTCTCTGCCCATCATCAGCAAGGGAGCAAGTTCCTTTGAAAGACAGGACAGACCCTTCCAGCAACATATTAAAATAACCATTTGCAGTCATGAACACCAATAGCAACAGGTCAGAAATGCAACCCCCAACATCAAATAGAAGCATTTTTTAATCTAAATTAATTTTTCTAGTTCTCTTTTTCCTTTACCACCCCTTCCATACACACTTCATTTTTTCCTCCTATGTGCCAGCTTTTCCAGTGTCTTCTGGGATGCTGTGCCATCAGTTCATAGATTTTAAGTAGCTCTTCCTATTCTGCTGATTCCATTTGGCTGCAGATACATGTAACAACAGCGCTAATGCCGTTTCATGACCAAAGAGAGGATGCTGTAATCACAGAATCACAGAATCATTAAGGTTGGAAAAGATCTTGAAGATCATCAAGTCCAACCATCAGCCCTACACCCCCGTGACCACTAAACCACCTTTTGAAGCACTATATCTACCTGTTTTTTTTAAACACCTCCAGGGTCTGTGCCTCTACCACCTCCCTGGGCAGCCTGTTCCAATGAAATGGAATCTTTCTTTCTGAAAGAAGAAGAACTTGTTCCCACTTTAAGCTCACCTCACTGAAGACAGGCCTTGAGCTTATAAGTAGTTTTATTTGTCATTGTCCTGCCCTTTCCATCCTAAAGCAATTCCATTACTCCCAGGAGGCACAGTGTGGATAAAATGCCACAAGATTAACTTTAATGATAGTTCAGCACTTAAATAACAAATTCTGCTTTCCCCCCCCTAATTTTGAAGAGCTAGATGTGAAAGACATTGGATCACTGAGCTTAGAGAATTATTTTCTGCATCTGATGGAGAGCTGGGTTATGGTAAAATCCAGGGTGGTCCTGTGCAGAGACCAGTATCTACAGTATCTCTTCATGAAATGATGCCTAGAACCACAGACATGTAAGTCACTCTGGATCTCAGGATTCTGAGAATCAAGCATTTCCATTCTCCTCATGCTCATCAACAAGGTCAACCATGGAGCTGGGTGGAAGAAGAGCAGGAAAGCAGACAGGTTTCTGGCAGAATTCCTGAGAAATTCCAGAGAAATTATATAATTTACAGAAATTATTTCTATCTGAAAGAATTGGCATATCTGATGAAACATACCTCTTTTTGAGCAAACCTAGCTGGACTGGTTTATGGTGTACCACATCTCTCCCTGTTATTAATATGTAAATATTGTTATTGTTTTTGTTTTAGCTCTGTAGGCACTGTGCAAATGAGGGGTATTAGACTGAATCAGGACTTTCCCACCCTTAGCTGAGATAAAGAGTTACAGGGGAAAAGTGATGATGGTCATTTATCTTCAGTGGGGACACACAGCCTGGGCACCCTTCTTGAATATGACCCCATTACAGGTAGCTACAGTGTGAAAAATGGCACTCCAGATCCTGAGGAAGAGTCATCCAGTAAATTAACCAATCCAAAATACTAGGGAATAAAAGTGATGCGAGAAGATTATATGATGGACAGAAGAAGGGAGCCTGCTTCAACAGCCAAGGTAGGTTCATTTTGGCAGTTGCCAGTTTGGTGAGTAGTAGACACAATCATAAGTGTATTTTGAAAGATGAATTTTAAAAGGTCGATAAACATCACAGTAATGTAAGCTTCCTGGTTACTTAGAAACAGAGCTCAGTGATTCTGAGCCAAAACATATCTTTGATTGATACAGTCTCTTCAATGCAGGTAATAGAAGACTGATTCAATCTGTCTGACAGAGACTATCAGGTCTGTACTTCCCCGTTCCTCCCTATCTCCTTCATTTCCTTCTCTGAATCAATATATTTGTGAACCTTGGACTGGATCCCAGCCAGGAATATCTGAAAATGCAGTCTCATATTGCCCAAATCTATAAAGAGGAAACTATTTAGACAATTGATGCACCTTAAGGGCAGAACATTAAATTGATCCTTTGGCAAGGAACACCATGTGTAACTTTACACAGCAATTCCCATAAATGCTAACAAGATTATCAGCCAAGGCATAGATTAGAGCTGTGGGTTTGTTTTAGGAGCAGCTATCAGGATAACTGTGCTATGTGCAAGCACTTGCACTGCCTATATCCCTCCTTCCCACCCCCAATCTGTGCAAGAAGAGCTCCTGACGATCCTGACAATCATGTATGTTTGAGGTGGCTGCATTACTGAAGCATGGCAAATCAATCCATTGGAGAAAAGCACTGTTAGGTAATCAAAAAGCAATGGCTCACATTGCTGCTACCCTAAGCCAGTGGAAGAGAAGTGGCTGTTCCATCTCCCAGTATTTTTTCGATAATTTGGGAGACCTCAGGGTAAGTCATATGGGGTTTTGTGGGGCAGCCTGTGTCTTGATTCCCTTCCTGCATTTTCTCAGCTGAGTGAATGGCCCTCTTGCCACTAGTGTGATACTCTGTGTTCCAGCTTCCCATTTCCCAGTCTCTTGATGCTTTCCAATCTGTTTGTGTTTCTGCATGAGCACTGAAGAGCATAACATATGCACCTGTGCATACACATAGAGTTGCATATACATTCACAGAGACACTATGCAAATGTGAACTAATGTTTGAACTACAGTTCTACCTACAGTTCTAACCAGGCCATTTCTTGAGTTGTCTGCATAATTCTGCAGAAAGTTACTGTTCCCAAAACTATTTTCCTTGGAATTTAAATTTAATATAAACCAGCTTTGACAAGAGCATTTTCTATATATTTTCCTTAAGAGAGTCTTAAACAATTAGCATATGTTATTAGCACATTTTCCTAGAAAGCCTCCTGGCTGCCACTATACTTGCTTTCATGGAATAAGAGAAGTTTTCCTCTCTGAGAAACATAAACATGACTCTTCAGGTTTTTCAGCATAATATTTATGACCCTGTATTCTAATGCACATTTTTACCTCTCAGCCTCTCTTTGGAGACTGGTTGCCTATTAAGCCATACAATAGCCTAAATAAATGCACTCTGCTGAAACATTCTTTGTGATCAGTACAAGCAAAATGTTTATCTTTACTCTGGATGCAGGGTGCATTTTTGTATATGCCCAACTGTTTTTTCACTTGCATTTAAGTATTTTACTAGGTAACAATAGCACACAATGTCATCGTCTATACCAGCTTCCACTGGTGTTGGAAGAGTCCTCTGATTTTTTAAGCTGCTGTATGGTCCCATCTGATACAGTAAACGTATCACCACCTATTCATGAATGTCTGTGGATAAAGTGCACCCACTTTGAAAAATAGCCGAACCCAAAGTTTCAGAGCTAAAAATTGCCATGAATGTTGTCAGGACCTAAAATTAAAATTTGAAGGCATGACATGTTATCAGAGGCTTGTTTCCACTCTTCTGATGGTTATTTGAGCTAATTTAAGAAAATCTTCTGGAAAGAGGCAGGACCTGTGGCTTCCACATTACCTCCAGTTCCTTACCATAACAGGCAAGAGAAACTGACAGCAGGAAAGTGTGTTTGTGTGGTTTCCAGCACTGAAACACAGGGCATCCTTTTGTGTGTGATTGCCAGGTAGAATCAGACACCACCTTTTCATTTGAAATAGCAGTCATATATATATATATATATATATATGGTTTTGGTTTTGTTTGAGTTTTTTTGTGAGGTGCCAGACATTAAAAAATAAAAGAGATGTATCAGCACACTTCCTTAGTAGCTGAGCTTCCTGATGAAGAATGAATGCAGGATATACAGTGTATTTGATGCTGAAACGCATTCCTTGCTAGAACTTCATTAATAGAATTAGCCATTAGCAACATCTCTACACACAGAGAGGACTCAGATCAGGAAATAATTGAAACAGCCACACACTGCTAAAACGTGGTGAGGGAGAAAACCACAAAACAGTAGCCAACAGTTGTGTTAGTATTGTCCTGATACTGCTCCATTTCTGTCTCTAGTCACACTGAGAAGACCGAATGAGAGAGATCCTGTTGTAAAATGCCCAGCAGGAACAAAGATGCAGCAGTTTTTTTGCTCATTTTTACTGAGCCGCAGCCATGGTTAATCCCCGAATGTAGCATTTCACCAGTTTAGCCCAGGATACTTACACATCACTGCTTTTTAGGAGTTCCTCAAACATTAGAATTATTTCAGTGACAGGAAATCCTTTTTTTTTCTTTTTCTTTTTTAAATAATTTTTTAATGATGTCCAAGTGCCATGAATACCTGTGCCAAGCCTGAGCACTCAAGTGTGAAATTTAATCTGAAGGCTCCCTACATTTGGTTTTTCTTAGGGCTATGTCAGCATAGAGGAAACTTCCCTGTTAGATTTTTTTTGGTGGTGATTTCTTTTCCCTTGCAACATTTTCCTTGTTGGGCATAGGAAAGACTTCTATTGGATTGGCAAGAGCAGCATCTGCAGGTGTGCCTGGTTCTGAGCTTTGCTCACCTGCTGCCTGTAATACACTAGGAAACATTTACTCTCTTTGCAGAATCTTTACATCTACTGTGTAGAGAGAATGCGGTTGCTACCAGGTTTCAAGACATAGGTTTAGGCAATTCAGAGTGCTTCAGCTTTCTTCAGTGCTTGGGGCCAGCCTGGGGTTACCTGAACCTCGTGCTCCGAGTGAAGTTGTTTGTATGTACTTTCTATTGAGTGAACTGCAATGTTTGCCATTTTAATGTGTAATACAGCTAAACATTGTATCTTCCAAAACCCTGGGGAGGAGCCAGTTTCTATGATATTAGGGTGCAAATGAGTAGAGACACATTGGGTTTGTGTCTCTGGTGGCTGGATTTGTGAGACAGCATCATAGCTTGGACTGAGTGGTCTAAAAGGGAAGATATTAAGATTGATGCCCAGAAGCTGATGAGAAGCACCTACTCATTTCAGGTTCTAAGGGGACAGTTTCAGAGGACTTTCTTATGAACAAATAAGGATCAGTCTTCCCAGATCTACACCTCTGCCACCCTAAACTACAAAGCAACATCTCCTCACATATAAATGCTTTTTAAAAATTTTTAATTGGGAATAAATTTTATTGTCTGTGTTTTAGTGCTACAGCTGGTTCTTATGGCTGAGGAATTTTTTCTTCTCCAGTTGAGTTTAACTTCCTCAAAACTGAAACAAATAATACGATTCTTTCCATGATCATGCTGCAATGATGTTGTTGCATTTAGTTTAATGTGGTTTTGAACAAGCCATATTAGATAGTGAATATTGTAAGATTATTTAATTTAGACTTAATTGGCAATCTAAAACCTACCAATATTTTTCACCATTCATTGTAGTGAATTTAAGGTTCATGCTTCCTAAATGCTGGGTCCAGTAAATCAGGAACAATTAATAGCTCTACACAAATAAAGAGAGCTAAGGAGGGAAGTAACATCTCTAGGTAAGCTGCTTGAGATCCAGCCATGTTCTATGGCCAGGCAAGGCTGGAAAGTTCATTCCGTAATAATAAATTGCAACATTCAGTTCCGAAGAATTCTGTGGTAGACAGCTCAGCTGAGCAGACATTGTAAAGGTTTGGGATAGTTTGTGGCTTGTATGGGGAAGGGAAAACAGACATGGTGCTGAGCAGGTCATCAACGTAACCATTTGTTCTCAATGTGTCTTTTCTTTCTGCTTCTCCTGGTGAATGGAAAAACCCAACACCTTACCTCTGTTTTCATAACCTAGTTATGCTCAAGAGAGAGTAATTATGCCAGCTGAGCTAGGAAAGCTGTATACAGACTAGTAGTGCTGTTCCAAAACCCACATGAAACAGGATGCAAATTAATCTTTGGAAAGCCTCTGTTTCTTAACTGTGCTTGAGCCCTTTTTGACAGAATTGCCCCTTACTCGCTTTTCTGACTCCTCAGAATTGCTGTGCTTCCCATGCCAGTTCCTACTCAGACCACAGGCCTTTGACCATTGGATATTCATTCTGATGCTCTGTCCATAAAAGTAAACACTGAGCTCAAAACCACTGTGTAAAACAATCATGCTTACACCTTGGAAAGGCCCATCTTCTTGTTCAAAAGTTCAAGATATTGAATAAACATTCAAGGCACAGAAATTGCCTCCCTCCCACCCCTCACTGAGATCTGTGCATACCAGACTGGAGAACAATACTGTTTTTCTAAAGTTTCGGCTTAAAACTGAAGTTTACTTCTATGTCTTTGTTGTCCTGGATTTGGACAACCAGATTCCTCCTTGGTTTATTTAATGGACTCAACCTAAGTTCTCTTAGACGATTTCTGAACTACTGATATATACTGTAGTACATATACATATGTAAAAGGAAAGACAGAGAGAAGGTTAAAATATCTGATTTAAACTGACGTAAACAAAGACCATTATGTTACCTATAGATTAGTTGATACAATGCCTTTATACATAGATATATTTTTTTAAAAGTGTAACTATGTGACCCCAAGCCTCAGACCCTTCTCGACAGACTCTTGATCAGCTTCCTTCAGTAAGTAGCTTTTGCTTTCGTCTACTCAGAATCTAAAAACTGCATCAAAGGTTGGAGAAATCTGACATTCATCATCTACAGCTCCTCAAGTATGAGTTTAATATGAGAATAAAGCTGATAGGATTATTGCTGCCAGTGTGCATGGCTCTGAATCCATTCATTTGGGCCAGAATGAACGAGGGTTTTATTTGAAAAGGATGCCTATTGACAAAAATGCTTTAGCCCATTTCTCCAGGGGAAATCAAACTCATTCTTTTCCAGGATTCACATACAGAGCTTTGGAAAGCACTTATTTTACAAACAAAACCAGACGTATTGCTTTCTCTCTGTGTTGCACTCATCATCTCATTATTCTAGCAGATTTAACAAAAGGCACTAATAAAAACCATTATTTGAGCTGAGAAAATCATTAATAATTAAGAACTTATAAACTAGATTAATTTATCCTCATGCCCCTTAAAACAACTAGTTTCCCTATGATGTTTCACCTTAGGTGAGCACCTAAGGTGTTTCACCTTAATTTATAAGCAGTCCCACTGCTAACAACAAAAAAAGCTACCTTTCAGGATGCCTGAGTGAGCAGCTCCCCCAGAGTCACATTTGGAGAGTTATTCCTCACATTGCTTCCTTCCTCTTCCTATTGCTGTTGGAGTA
The DNA here is from genome assembly GCF_000747805.2 of Chaetura pelagica. Lineage (NCBI taxonomy): Eukaryota > Metazoa > Chordata > Aves > Apodiformes > Apodidae > Chaetura > Chaetura pelagica. The sequence continues at coordinate 2,677,607 of NW_009954552.1, forward strand.
GTAGCCTTAAAGTACTTCAGATTTTATGATCTGAACTCTGGGATCAGTTATAATTCATGTGAAGTTTTTGTTTCCTGGCAAGATGATGCCGCATCTGGGGATGTGTGTAAACTGCTTGTAATGACTGTGTTTCTCCCTTTGGATGAGGAAAAGCAGGAAAAAAGCTGGGGCCACCACATATACTTCTATTTTCTCAGTAAATGTTGGCAGTTTAAAGCCAGGTAGCAGAGCTTAAACTAATAATATTGATTTTCATTTCTCAAACACACAGCCCCTCTTCAAAACATTATCCTGAGAAAAATATTACACATCTGTCCCTCTAGCTGGGCTTAGCAGAAGTATTTGTGTTTTAGACTGAATTAAGCAGGGTGACATATAGCAAATATATAGCAGTAATTATATGATTTACTAATTTTCACCATCACTACAGTTATTCTTGGAATCTTACACATACTGAAGTTGCAAAGATTTAGCAGATGCCCTAATACTGTCTTTTAAGCTTTTAGAAGCTACATCTGCATGTCTCAGAGAACACATTTACATAGTGGCATCTATATGTTCCTGTCCATGTTTCTGTAACTAGAAGTCTTCTATGCATTTTAAAGAAACCAGATGCAAAAAAAGAGCATAGTAAAAAAGGACCCAATTTCTTTCTCTGTTTGAGGGAACACAGTCAGGGTTTACAGAGCTGTAAGATGGGGAAGGATAATTACTGATTAAAGCAGCTGCAAAACTGCATGTATGCCAGAGAACACCATTTCAAGGACATGGACATCTGTCATCTTCTTTTATCTTCTCTGGATAAGCTGAGGAGTACCCAGGAGACCATATGGTGAAACAAACTGGGAAGAATGGCTGACACCGCAGAGGGTCATACTGCCATCCAGAGGAACCTGGACAGGCTGGAGAAGTGGGCTGACAGGAGCCTCAGGAAGTTCAACAAGGAGTACAAAGTCCTGCACCTGGGAAGCAACAACTCCATGCACCAGTACATGCTGTGGGCCACAGAGCTGGAAAGCAGTTTTGCAGAAAACGACCTGGGGGTACTGGTGGACACGAAGTTGAACATGAGCCAGAAATGTGCCCTTGCCACAAAAGTGGCTAACGCTATCCCGGGCTGCATTAGTCAAAGCATTGCCACCAAGCGGAGGGAGGTGATCCTTCCCCTCTGGTGCAGTGACACCTGGAGTGCTGTGTCCAGATCTGGGCTCCTCAGTACAAGAGGAACATGGAAATACTGGAGAAAATGTAATGAACGGCCACAAATAGGATGAAGGGAATGAAGCATCTCTCCTATGAAGAAAAGCTGAGACAGCTGTGACTATTCAGCCTGGAAAAGAAAAGGCTCAGGGGGAATTTTATTAATGAATGCAAGTATAAAATGGGAGATTACACAGAGAACAGAGCCAGGTTCTCTCTTCAGTGGCAGCCAGTGACAGGCCCAGAAGCAATGGGCACATACTGAAGTACAGGAGGTTCCCTCTGAACATCAAGAAACACTTTGTCTCTGTGAGAGTGATGAAGCACTGGCCCAAGTTGCCCAGAGAGGCTGTAGAGTTTCCCTCCTTGGAGATATTCAACAGCCAGCTGATATTCAATATCCTAGGCAGCCAGCTCCAGGTGGCCCTGCTCGAGCAGGGGATGTTGGACCAGATTACCTCCAGAAGTCCCCAGCAACCTCAGCCTTCTGTGAGGATCATAGGCAAGACTGACCTAGTTAGAATGCCAAAATGGCCCCTTGGTTACCATCTCATTTGAGCTGGTGACTTCTGCTTTAAGACCCATGAAGACCCTTGCAGAATGGGAGGGATGAGGAGATCTAGGTCAGCATGAATGTATATGTGTTTGAGACACTTAGTGACCTGGCTCTTGGAGTGAGAATGAAAAGAGTAGGGATCTGGGAGAGACCACAATAATTGCCAGCAGTTCTATGGAGCAGATAAAAAGAACTGGGTAGTGCCTGTCCCCAAGACCTATAGCTAATCCATATCCTCTCATGTGGTTGGTTCAGGCAGATCAGGCACCACTTCCATACACCTTCCAAAACTGTCTTAATGCTTGAGTGATCTCCTCAGGCTCACTGCATTCATACTTGCCACTTCTTCACTGTATTGATTATGGGAACATATTAACAGGACCAGCAAGTGCCAGAGAAAAGAAAGGCTTGTGTGTAGTGCTATAGAAGCAGTACTTGAAGGAGAAGGTAGCAGCAGCTTGTAGACTTCAAGAGATGATGAGGGAGATAAAAGATTTTCTTTTGATTAAAAAAAAAGTGTGTTGCACATGCAGACCCTT
>NW_009954552.1:2680038-2698512 GCF_000747805.2 Chaetura pelagica
CCTGCTGATCTGAAACAATACCAGATTGTAGAGGGTCAGGGGTCCAGGGGTTTAATAGAAAAGGTTTTTCAAACATGTGAGAAGACCTGTTTCAGTGAGATGATTAAGAAGAGTAAAATGACAGGAGAAAAATTAAGTTTTAAAATTTTGTTAGGAATATGAAAAGTAATTTTCCTGCCCACTTTCACTGCTTTTCCCCTTATTCTGCTCAGGTTAGACTTAGATGTCTGATAAAAGCATCTGATTTTCATTTCCATTGTAATTTCCAGTATTGCTATAATAAGCTTACCTTAGCCCTTTCTGCCCGTGTAAGATGCTGTCAGGTCAGAATGGTAGCTTTTATATTCAGTTCTCTTGATATAAATGTGCCAAATGGGAAAAACTCATGCTTGAACTTTGACATAGCAAGAATTGTACTTCAATTAGGGTATAATTTGGCAGCACAATATTCGTCTAGCATTAATAAATGTTGTACCTTCCGTGTAACATGAGATGATATTGCTAGTCACAACATGAAGGTTCTGCAAGTCTCTGTCTAATTGGCAGAACAGAAAACATGCCAGGTTTTGCAGCCCATGAGTTTTGGGAGAGAAGGCAATTAAAGAGGCCCTATGAATTGCCTTTGGCAATTAAAAGATTAACTGAAGACACGTCTTGGTTCTATACAGATTTTTTTTGGTGTACAGAATAATCCAGCAAACTGCATTTTCCACATTTTCACCAATCCCATACATCTTTTTGCAATCAGCACGTTTTGAAGAGTGGAATAAAAAAATCATTGATAGTTTATGTTTATGTCATCTGGCATTCATCCCTCATTTCTCACTGAATTATTCCATGTTGTCTGGGAACAGCATTTGACAGCAGCAGTTTTCAAAGGGTTAGTACCACAAAAGCTGTGTAAAGCCAATCCTGCAAACTCTTGCATGGGTAGTCCTGGTTTAGTCAGATGATGATTAACAAGGAGAGCTGATCCAAAGCAATGAAAGCAATGTAATATCTTCATACTGATTTCAGGCCCGTAGGCTGAAATACATTATGTTGTACTGAGTGGAATTCCCAAAAGTTAGGTGTCCATCCAACAACACAGGATCTACAGGACTCCAAGCAGCCATGTCACATGTGTAGAAAAAGCATTTCTACGTGTAAAGGACCCTTCCACAAAACTACAGTGTCTGAAGGTGCAGGAACTATGAAAACCACAATTATTTCTTCATGTCAGTCACATTTCATTTTTCAGCGTATATGAGCTTTAGAGAAATTCTATCTTGATAGCAAATCTGGAGTTATTTCTTTTCTAATGATCTTAAGTTTCTTGCCAATTATATTCCTGTGCCTGTTGAGTCAAATTTTTTTCTGTCGGTAGTATATAAAAAACAAACCTGAAAATGGAACCAAAGAGGACCATTCTTAGAGAAGGAGCTATTTATAGAAACAGTGGCAAAATTTAGCTTATAAAAAAATAGGTCAAGATTATTTATGCATTATTGAATGTTGTTATGATTATTATAACACTCTGTTCTTACACGCAGGAAGGAGTTTCTGGAACATGAGTTTGATATTATGATGGTGGTTTGTTAGCACTTTAGTTAAAAACTATGGCAAATATAAATAGGACCAATCCTGTATCTGCTACGTACAGTACATTGATTGATACCAGTCTCTGGCAGAGCATTACTGATGTGAATGGCTGCCTCACTAGATTGGCACAGGGACACAATGCTGGGCTAAGGCTTGGCCCAAAATCCGTTGTGCTGTAACGACTCTGCTGAGATGACTTGCAGGAAGTGATAATATGCAGCAGCACAGTCACTCACCAGCTTAACATTGCAAGACAGTGTCTTTCTAGGGGATTGTAAAGATTTAACACTGAGCAGACAATTACACAAGTGGCAGATTAACCCCTATTAACCCCTCCCCCCACCCCTATAGAAAAAGGAAAGAGACTAAGGGAAGAGAGACTTAAGGGTTGGAAACTAAACTACACAGCTTTAACAAAATATGATGATGAAGAAGAAAATAGTGAAATATATACAGATATCCACAGAATCAGTATTGCTCTACTCCTCAATAACACTCCCATCACCATCAAGGCTGCAGAGCAGCCCTGGGAAAGTCTCAGAGGGGGCTCCTGGAGTCAGCAGCAGGTGTGGGTTAGATTCAGGAATGCACAGATTCAGGAATGCACAGGTTTTAAGGGTTGGAAACTAAACTACACAGCTTTAACAAAACAATGATGATGAAGAAGAAAATAGTGAAATATATACAGATATCCACAGAATCAGTATTGCTCTACTCCTCAATAACACTCCCATCACCATCAAGGCTGCAGAGCAGCCCTGGGAAAGTCTCAGAGGGGGCTCCTGGAGTCAGCAGCAGGTGTGGGTTAGATTCAGGAATGCACAGATTCAGGAATGCACAGGTTCAGAATGCACAGATTCAGAAATGAACACATCAGGATCAAAGGCAGCTGACTGGTCAGAGTTCTCCCAAAACACCAGCCATGGACAAAGAAAGCTTGACTCTTGTGACCTCTGAGCTTTATGCCAAGTACGAAATATACAGGATGGGATAATTTGTTTAGTCAATTTTGGTCACCTGTCTGACACACTCTTCTCCACAGGAGGGTCACAGATGTGACCCTTTTACTCACTTCTGTTTTCAGTGTACAAGTTTAGCAGAACCAAACAGTGACCTTGGTTTCTATAGGAGTTAGTAAAAACAAGAGGCTTTCTTCAGACCATTCTCCAGCACTAACTATAAATATTGATCATTATCAGTCCTAGAGGCAGACACTGACTGAAAATCATGCTGCGAATTTCAGCAAGTGCAGTTACTTAGAAGAGATTTAACTGAAAAATAACATTACTTAAAAGAAAATTGGTTCTGGATGTATGGAAGTATTTGCACAATTGCACAACACATTGATTATGTATAATCTAGATGTACAATGAAGCCAAAATATCAATAAATGCAAAGAGAAATATTAACACCCTCATAGGTGTGCCAAGCCTATTTGTGGGGAGCAGGGGCTCTGGCTACATCCACACTGTACTTCCCAGCTGAGGGAAGGCTTCTAATCAACTAGGCCACGTTGTCATATGTGGCAAGCAGTGTTTACATCACCTCACAAAGCCTGGTGCGGACAGTTTGGAGCAGATACACCATGTGAACTTCTCAGGAGTAGTCTGATTCTATACCAGGTTGAGACACAGGTGATACCCTTCCCCTCCTGCATATGTGGTTTCCTTTGCAAAAAGCAAGAGTGCAGGCAGGAAGGCAGATGCAGCACCCACCAGCAGACACCTCCATCTGAACAAGCACTAGACCAGTACTGTGGGACACACTGCAGTGTGTTCGCCCCCTTAGGCACAGAAAGAACCACTATGTCTGTCAGTGGTCATGTTTGGGATTTGTGGGGACAGGACTTGAAGCCTCATCACTATAATATGTAATGCATTATTAGACATTGTCTTTAGGCAAATCCAACAGCTGATTTATCTTCATGCTACTCAATACTTAATTTTTGTACCAATTTGCAGGAACAGAAGCAGCCATGAGTGGTGAGACCAAAGGTTCATCTAGCCCAGTAGCCTTTCTGCTAATGATCAAGTGCTTTGTGAAGAGTGTAAGAACTGGACAAGCTTATATGGTACTTCTTAGTATTACTTTCAGTGTCTAACCATTCTAGAGTCAGGGATTCCTAATGCCAAACATGACTATTGTGTATTTAGTTATCCACAGGGAATTTCTCTTCCATGAAATAGACTTGTTCTCTCTTAACCCAGTGTGAAAGCTGTAACATCTGAAAAATTCTGCAGGAAGTTGCTCCATAGCCAGTGTAAATACTTGGTATAAAGAACCACTGCCTTCTGATTGCTCTGAAACTGTTACCCACTACTTCCGTCTTATATTCTTTAATTTCTTCCATGGAAAAGACAATAAATAACTGATCCTCTTTGCACTTGTAACTTTACTAGTTAGCTAAATTAGCTCTAGTGAACAGGTGAACCACCTATGTTGTAGATAGGGAGAGACTTTAATTTGTTAGACAGAAGAGTAAGAAATGCAAAGAATGAGGTTGAAAAATTAGGGACAATTTTAGTTGATACTATTAAATTTGCCATCAGATGTGCACTAATGTTTCTTGAAAGGTCCCTTGACACTCTGGGTAAGTAGCAGTAACTCCTGCTCGTCTGCCTGAGATGACTCTTACTCACTGTGTATGATAAGGTTTAAATTACTTCTGTGAAAGTATCAGGCAGCAGGTTTAAAATTAAACTAAAGGAAATACTTTTTCAGGTATGACTTCACTGTAGATTTCAATAATTCTGCATGGTGTCAGGTTAAAACTACAAGCAGGTTGATGAGAGCCTCAGAAAACCCATGAATCCATTAGAAGCTGTCAGGTCTACATGTAACCCCCAGCCTGAGAAATGCTTAAACAGGCCTTAAACAACTTACAGAAACTGGGAAACTGCAACAGAGGCATATACAGGGACTATGCATTAGTTTATATTTGCCTTGTTTCATAAGGTTAGAATTAGATCATTAAGTAAATAAATATCTAAGAGGTTCTGAGATGTGTTTATCCATGTCGCTGAGTATCAAAACAATGAGTTAAAATGGATGCTGAGAGATTATGCTACTCAGCTTCCTAACAGTGTTTTTTTCAGCCTTTTTGTTGTTTTTTTTTTTAAGCTTCTTGTTTTAAAACTCTTTTAATGAGAATGCCACTGCTGTGAGATGCATTTAGTATATTTATCCTTACCCTTAGCAGGAAAGATTTCCCAAGGAACTAATTTGCAGTTTCTTGCTGCAGAGTGTCACTTAAATGTCACTGGACCCTCATGTAACCCATTAAATACAAACTTCCACACTGACTGTGCCCCTCACTACCGTCTCTATCTCCAAGAATGGCTTTTCCAATATTAGTTGTGTCTGTTCTCTTCTAGACTCATCTACATCATGTTTTCTAGTTTGCTAAGGAGAATGTAATTAACACCAGTATCAAAAGTCTTTCTGAAGCCAAAAAATAGGATAGCAATTGCTTTTCCTTTTTCTGTAGCATCTGTTACCCATCATAGAAGGAAAGTGGATTATTCTGACACAATCTATTCTCACAAAAAAGTGACATTGTTTTTTACCGTCTCCTTATTATCCTCCAAGAAGTCTGTCTAGTTGCTGTACAAGTACTTCTGTTTTCAGAAACAGAAGCTTTTCTGACTGGCCATGTTTTCTTCCTTTCTTTTTAAAGCTTGAAACAAGTTTGCTTTTCCCATTTTCTGAAATGCCACCCATTCTCCATAAGTTGTTAAAGGTAATTTTTAACAGTGCTGAAATTTTATCAGCCAATTTGGTATGTGTCCTAAGAGATGAAGGTGTTATGCTTGCCTTGACACTGACCACTCTGCCAACAAAGCTAATTAGCTGTAGTAAGTCAATCATCTGTCTGATGATGGTGGAGGTCAGTGAAGCAACAATGAGATCCGTCTACTCCCAGACTGGGGCACATCAAACACACTGGTGACAGCTGCCATTGAGTGAACAGGGTTTTCAAACTCCTCTGGGAATATGACAGGACATTCACGTCCTTTACCTGAGCCCTTGAATGAGGCTGAGAATACACTGAGACCTTGCAAAGGCAGATTCATCAGCTGTCATATAAGATTAACTGGCACAGAAAATGCCACAGAGGTGATAAAGACATGAGGTGTGTACATGCATGGATAAACTGTGATGTTTTTCATCTTACCTTGTTCCAAGGTCATGTAGGTATCTTGATTGGTTTGTGAAATAAAAGCTATGAAGTAAAACATTGCATTGTGTTCCCATTTTCTACTGTCACTGATTACAAAATCTTATTGTAGCACTGATAAGACACACAGAAAATTCAATTACACTCTTTGTAGCTGTGCAGCAATAGTAAGGTGTACATTTTAGAGGTTAAAGGCAAGATGGTGGTGTTTCCAGAAAACCTGAGATGTAAATGTTAGAAATACTATTTTTGTGTGTGTGGCCATCTGTGCTCTGTGCAACATCTGTAAAGTTATCAGTGACTATTTCCATATGGTGAAAGTTCTGGAAATCGACAGCCCAATTAGTGCGAGAAAGTACTCACGTAAATAATAACACAGTAGGGGGCAAAGGAAATTTGCAATGCCACGTGCATTCACTTCTGTGGCAGGTACAATGATTTTAATGAATAATCCACTGCAATTGTATGTGCTTTGCCCAGGAAAATTATGCTCTTGATATCTTATTCTCTCTGCTGCATTTCTGAACTTCTCAGATGGTGGGAATGCTAATCTTTATTTGAATTAAATCCCATATACTGTTAGTCTCCATGCATGCTTGCTTGATTACATAGCATGCCACAAAACCAGCACTCGTGCTATTTGCTCTTTTCCAGCATTTGCCAAAGAGGGTAATGACAATTTATTAATTTAAGTGAATTTATTTGGTATAATTGTTGGTGGAAGGTAATCATAGTTTTGTGTGCCTTGAATATTTTCTGAAATAAAAGGAAAAGAACAAGGCAAACGAATAATCTGGCTGCAAGCAGTAATAAATTGTGCTTTCTATGTAACAAAACGCAACCTGTAAAACATATCAAAACCAGAAGACAAGGAAAATCAGTGGTGCAGTGCCCTTCTTATTTTAATTTCATACTTGTTTCTCCTGCTGCAGAGAGGGAACTGTTCAGTGGGTAAGGTCTGTGTCTGCCCACCAGCTGCTGGTTGAGCTCTTTCTCCTAGAGAGCGAGAAGTAGTTCCAGACTCTGACCAGGCTGCACACACGTAACTGATGATGGGTGTGGGGAAGCAGTGAGCTGCAAAGTGTGTTAGTCTCAGCTAGACAATTGCAGAAAGGCTTGCAGTAACAAGACTCTCACGTTTTCATGAGGATTGTCATCAAAGCTGACTTCCAGAACTGGGGGACATCTGAGTGTCAGGACTCATTTAGGACCACTGTTAGTACGGGCGAAGAATATCCCACTCCCTCTCCATAGGCAACATAGCTCCCATTCTTTACATTATCATCTCATTAATTCTTAATTCAGTGCCATTCTCTGGAACCTTTCCAACAGTCTAATGTTTTCATCTCAGGAACAGTTTCTGGATACACCACTAGGTAGAATGGCTGGAATTGAGGGTTGCAAAATACCTGTATAAACAAAGAAATGGTGGCAGTTCTTTCTCAGAAGACATTGAAACACACAAATATATAAACAAAAAAACAAACCCATAACTATTTTAGCTGAAAAAAAACCCTAGAGAAACAAAAAACCCTAAACAAAAACCAAACCACCTTAAAGGGTACGTCTAATGGGCATAGAAGTTTATTTTGAAATTCCCAGTCACTTTCTTGCAATTTTCTACATCAGCTTCTCATGTATGAAACACATATGTAAGAGATATTAATAGCTTTATCATCTGTGTTTGTGTGGCTTTGCTCATACAACAAAGACTCCATGTGTTTGCATAATAATGAATTGTGAAGGCATTAGAAGAGACTGTGAGAACTGTTTTGACTGAGGAGAAGGACTTAGGGGTGCCAGTGGGTGAGAACCTCACCATGAGCTGGCAATGTCTGCTTGCAGCCCAGAGAGCCAACTGTATCCTGGGCTGCATCAAAAGAAGTGTGGCCAGCAGGTCAGGGGAGGTGATTCTGCCCCTCTACTCCGCTCCTGTGAAGCCCCACCTGGAGTACTGTGTCCAGTTCTGGAGCTCCCAACATAGGAAGAACATGAAACTGTTGGAGTGGGCCCAGAGAAAGGCCACCAAGATGATCAAAGGGCTGGAGCACCTCTGCTATGAAGACAGGCTGAGAGAGTTGGGGCTGCTCAGCCTAGAGAAGAGAAGGCTCTGGGGAGACCTTGTAGCAGCCTTCCAGTACTTGAAAGGGGTCTACAGGAAAGCTGGGGAGGGGCTTTTTACAAGGGTTTGTAGTGATAGGACAAGGAGGGAACGGTTTTAAACTGGAAGAGGATAGATTTAGGTTAGACATTAGGAAGAAAGTCTTTGCTATGTGGGTGTGAGACACTGACACAAGTTGCCCAGGGAAGTTGTGGATACCCTGTCCCTGGAAGTGTTCAGGCTTTGATCAATGTGGTCTAGTGGGAAGTGTCTCTGCCCATGCAGGAGGATTGGAACTAGATGATCTTTAAGGTCCCTTCCAACCCAAACTATTCTATGACAACAGACCAAGATGGGCATGTTAGATACAGGAGAGTGATTATTTTTATTTAGTTCTCGTTGACTCTCTCTCTCTCTCTCTCCCTCTCCCTTTCCTGACAGCTGATCAGAAATTTGGCTGTTAGGTTTGACAGGAAAGGAAATGCAGACTGACTATGGTGTACTCTACAAGTTCTGAGTATAGCATAAGTTTGGACACTGTCACTGTCCCTGTTAAAAATTGGAAAGCATTATTTAAGTTAAAGTGTGCTTTGTGATATATTTCCCCTCAAACAGACAGAAGATACCTTCACAAAGTTTGTTTTGACAGTGAGTGTAAAAATATCTACAGTGAAGACTGTCAAGATGGATGAGACCACATGTAAGGCATTGGTTTGGACACCTTTAGAAATTCCTCAGCTTGAAAGAATTTTTTGACCAACATGGTGTTTCCAAACTTGATTTGTTTTTAAACATAGGTGCAAATACAATAAAATCAAGTAGAATGAAATGAACAGGCAGTTGAGATTAATGTCAACATTAATCAACATGAGCAAATACCATCATTGGATAGCACTATTAGCTATACTAGTTTATTTAGTCAGCAGTATTTAGTACTCCAGATTTCTCTACATTGCAGCTGGAGACTATTAACATAGAACATGACCTCTTTTGGTTATTAGTTAGGGCAGCAATAGTAGTGGTACAGATTCCAATGAAGATCCCTTGAGAAAAAGTACAGTAATTAAGCTCTATGTTGCTAGAATCTTTTGTGTTCTGTAATGAAAAACAAACAAGCAAACAAACAAATAAACAAAGGGAAATAATGTGAAAAGTCTTAGCTAAAGGAGTCTCATTTTTTGGATTGACTTTTCTCCTAAGTATCAAAGATAAGATTAAGGAGTGTGGTTGAGAGCAATAAAAAGAGTGAACTCATATTGAATTACTTTGGAAAGCAAATCTAGTGCTTTAGGGCACAAGCAGATCACCCATATGACTCATATTTGAACATATATTTTTACCCAAATAGGCTTGACCTGATGTGAAAAAAAGTCATGTAAACTTTATTTGAAAGATATTTAAAGATGATTGCCAGAGGATACATTTCAGCATTTAGCCTCTTGATCTTTTCAGGCTTGTGGAAACCCATGAATATTGAAAGTTACTACAGACTTCCATTCATCTGCTTGCCCTGCAATCCCTTAGTCAGAACACAGGAACAAATTAGATAAAAAACCAATAAGGGTATGCATTTGGATAAGAATGTACATACTATTTTATTTTATTTTTGTTTGATATCAAAGCTACTAGTGAATGTACATTGCCAAAAGACAAAGTACATAAATAGGGAGGTCAGTTAATTGTGCTACTGTACTTTGTTCCCAGGATCTACAGCTTTAAAGTGCTAATTAAGGTTAGCTGATATCTTCTTATATCTGTATCAGCTGTTGTAACTGACAATCATTGCAAACTGGGTACACATCCCAAGAGAACGTTTTTTTATTAAAGATGTTAAAACTCATTTTCCCTGTGATTCAGGTAAACATGACCCAGCCATAAAAAGATAAAGCTCACTGAGTACTATGATTTACTCTGGACCAAATCATACAACTCACTCTGCTCGTTGAATGATTCATTGCAGTATTATCTAGAGAGAGTGGGGAATGCTTATGACAAATAAACAAGGACAGACAAATGTCAAAAGAGCCAACACTGTCAGGAGAAGCATCTAGGAGAATAAAATAGTTATAGGGCTGAAATTTAAGGTAACATATTAAAACAACTTTATTCAGGTTTTAATTAAATATCTAGGCTTATCTTTCAAGTAGAGCTGTGCTTCAAGCACTTGGCTAAAAAGAGACATGCTCTGGGACACGCAGAATTTGAAAAGCTCACACCCACCCAGTCATGTAAGTTTTATAAAGGCTGCCCTATTTAACCTGAAGACAGGCACAAATGTCCACGAATATTCATGTATTCTAGTTCAATAAGGCATAGGAATGGGTGTCTAATATACATAGCTTAAGGATGTTTCCCATTCTCTCTTTAGAGTATGAAGTTCTTCAATTAAACAAATGCCATGTGTTTTAGTTAATCCTAAGGTAACCTACAGGTGAATTGCTTTGTAAATGTCCCTCATCTATTGCAGCAAGTAAAAAAACAACACAAATGGCAATATTTGTTACAATACCTCCATGCTGCATCATGCCTTCATAAATACATAATACAGCTAGAGCAGCCTATGGCTGCCTTTCAAACTAGTGATAAAAAGTACCATTTTGTGTATGTTGGCCAAAAGCCACTTTCTTTCCTGCAATGGGAAAAGTTGGAAAAAAGAACATTTTTCTAGTTAATTCTGCACCTTTCTCATCACAACATGACTTGCTACTTTCCGAACAGTTAGGATGACTCCCTCAGAATGCCCGCCCTGCAGGGTCCTTTTACCCTTGGCAGCACAGCTCTTAAAGATGCTGCTATTTATGGCTTCCTACCACAGCTGCACATCAAATATACAAAGCAGAAGCCAGGCATGCTTTGGCAGCAGAAATGAAATTATGAGGGCTCGAAGAGAAGTGATTTGTTTTTTATTGTTCTGGTAAGAAATTAGTAATCAAATGTACAGAATAAAGTAATTGCTTGCTTTTTCAAGCAATTGTTCCAGATTGAAGTGTTTGTTACCAGGAGAACGAGGGTCAAGTTCACTAATTGTAGATTGATGATTAGCAATAGGCTTAATCTAGGAAGATTTTAAAGTCGTATCCAGGATCTGTTCACCCAGTTTAGCATTGCCCACGTATCGCTTCCTCTACCATCGCCGCCCAAAATGACAGCGAGCAAAGGAACTGTGCCAAACCAGAAGTGGGAGAGGTAATGCTTTAGTTCCCAAGAATTCTAGAGAAATAGTGAGAGGCTGAGCTCACTCAAGTGCAGTCTGACTTTACCCCACTCCTACTTCTCAAGAGGTAATTGATTAAGGTTTTAATTAGCTGCATGCACATATGTTTTTGGTGCCATTTTGATTGCCCTTAGGCATCCTGCTTGATCTCCAGAACTCCAGATGCTGCCCCAGAACAGCACAGGTTTCTTAGAGGTTCTATGGTGTATCTGCAAGTTTTGCATGAATCTCAGAGGAACACAATGAAAGCTTGTGTCTGAGGGACACAGATTTCAGATGAGCACACAAAGTGCCACTGGATCCGAAGCCACTCTTGTCCTAGAGCTTCCACAGTGCCCAATATGACTCAGACATGTTTCATTTTGCAGTTTTAGCAGTCAGGGAATGTTCAAACTGGTTGCAAGACTAACCTCTAGTCCATCCTTTCCCTGCACCTGCCCTTCAAAAGTCTCACCTTTGTAGTTAACACATGCCCTCAAATCTGCAGATTTTATTGAATTCAGATTCAGGTTCACTGGGGTGGGGGGGACACAGTTAACAAACCGCCAGTTCTGCAGCTCTTTCCCATATTTTGTCCAATTTCTCTTTGCAGAAACCTCAGTAGCCTTGCAGATTCTGAGGGTGAAGCTGTATCTACTAGCGGAAACACTTGTCCCTAGCATGCTGTCCTGCAGTGACAGCAGAAAGTGTGCAGTGAAGGAAGCAGGTATCCAAGGGGCTTGTGCTCTGCCCCTTGTGTACTTGGTGTGTTGGAAGTACATGCATGAAAGTAGTTCAGTAAGACAGGAACACTTGCCACATGCCAGCTCCAGGTGTTACTGCACTGTAGGCATGTCTACAGTTCCCTTTTCTGTCCTTGTTCTGTCCTACCTTTCTTGCAAAGTATCACAGTGCCATAATTAAGGAATCCTTCCTAAAAACTAACCTTCAGCCCTCTGCAAGAACATCTACTCAACACTCATATCCAGGACTGATCACCAATGCACAGGAAATCCTACATTTCCTTAACTATAGATTGCAGGGCACAAACCTTGGTTAAATCCTCCTGAGCTTCTGACAAAACCAACCATTTCCTTTTCCTTTCCTACACTGCATGATACACTTCTTTATTACCTCACATTTTCTGCAAATGTCTTCAGAGAAAGAAAATGAAGACAAAAAAGCTAAAATAACAGATGTAGCTAAAATCTCAGTTCAATAAGGTCATAATCTGGAAAGACCGTGGGATCAGCAAGAAGGAGGTATTTACTGTTTCCCCTTTAAGAAGCATAAAAGGTGTCACTTTTCCTGGTTTACATTAATTAATTTCTAAAACAAGACTATTTAACTGACAAATATAGTTAAGTTTGTAGGAACTAGAAGATGCTTTTCAGTGATGTAACACCTTCCTAATCTAATCCACCATGGCCTGTGGTGACTATTACACATTTTCTTACAAACCTAATTGGGCAATCTCATGAGATAGTGTTATTTTTTTCTTTTTTTTTGAGAGGACTCGTGGATAGTAAGATAAAGAGAACAAGAGATTCAGTCACAGAAAAGCACAGACAAGTCACAACCTTGAAATTATAAATTCTATCTCCAGCTCTTCTATCAACTCACATTAATGTTTGTGAATGCCCTAGGAAGCAGTTTTATATCTGCAGGAATCGGTATCTTTTTCAGCAATTATTAAACAGATAACTGACAATTTCCACAGGTCACTTCTGGTAGAGCTGCAAAACTCTCAGACCAACCACAGACAAATCTGACAGTTCATGTTTTTGCCACAGTTTCTCAGCACTTATTACATTAGGTAATTCTGTAAATTATACTGATTCTTCATAGCTGTGACACCTTCCATGGCTTAGACCACACAAAGAGGTTTACAACTGCTGCCACACCAAGCATGGAAGATCTGGTCTTCAGTTCAACTAAAAGGGGTTTGTATTTTTGCTTCCAGAATGAGACTGAGTCCTTAGAGACAAAAGAGTTGAGAACTGTCTATGGTGTGAGAAACAACCAGACCAATGCCTCCTGAGCCAGGAATGAACATCTCAAATCTGGACTTATGTCCTTGTCCTCTCATCACATAAAGAGCAGTAAAATATTTCAGCAAAATACATATTGTGTTGCTCTTTGTGGTTTGGTGTATCAAGAAAAACATTTATTTGTATTTAATAGGTATCTGGTGTGAGTTTTGGCACCATGATGTAAGTATGCTGAGCTCCAGTTCCCACCATCACAAACCCACTGTTGTGTTCCCTTCTTGCCTGAAACTTAAGTCTGCTGCCTTCTGTGCTGACCACACCAGAGTTCAGATCATGGTGGTATCCCCAGAAAGCGTTTCAGTATTAGAAGACACACTTCACTGCCTTGCTACAAACATTGGACAAATTACAGCTTTTTAAGTTAGACATATGCTAGACATGTAAAGAATGGACTAATAATGCATAAGGATTTGGGAAGCTGTTCCATTATTTTTGATGTCTCACTATTACTTTTCAAGGTCTGAGGTTGCCTGTACCACATATTATAGTCATTCTGGTACCTATAGACAAGGAAATCCAAGGGAAACACTTTGGAAAAATAACCAAAACCTACAACAAAAAAAACACACTCACAAAAAAAATTCAAAACAAAAAAATAAACAAACAAGATTTCTTTTTCTTTGCTCTGTAAGCAGATAAAAAGGGATCTGTACAGCTGATACTAAAATAAATTTGCTTTGGCCTTGCACAGTAGCTCCTGTTCATATAACATGTAATGGAAAGGTTAATTGACATTCTGTCATTTCTGTTTCAATTAACTGAACTCAGTGATGCCGCCCTCTAGAATCCGTGACAGCTGATGTATTTCCAAAATAAACCAAGGAACTATATTTATTTGCAAACAAAGATTACCTCATGCTGGAAGCCATGCTAAGCCTTTTTTTTCCCCTTCAACAACTGGTACAAGGAAAATGTTAAAAAATTTCTTCTAAGCAGTTAAAGATGAAAAGGGAGACTGTATTTCACAGGAAGTAATCTTTCATGGTGGAGAAAAATTAATCATAGGTAGTTTCAAATGTTTTAAAAATAAATCAGAAGCTCTGAAGAAAAACAGCATACTTGCAAGTAAGACAGTAATTCAGTAAGCAAGGCACAGTAATTATGAAAGGTATGATAATAATAAAAGAAGAAAAATTAAATTAAAATAAGCATTTGAGACTTTTATTTCATCATCCATATAGGCATCTGAAAGTATGTTAAAGTATTTAGTGTATGCCTGTTTTCCTAAGTGTCCTGTAAAAGGACACCAATCACCATTTCTTGGACAATACAGAAGAGAAGATGCCACACAGAACTGTCAGGGCACCGCAGGCCCCTGCACCAGGAGTGCTAGGAGCTCCCGCATGGGTGACAGCAGGGCCTGGCAGCCACAGCCTGTCCCAGGAACACAGCTGGGAACCAGGAGCAGGGCAGCCAGGGGCAATGGAGCACCTCCCTGGAGGTGGGGATGAGGCCAAGAAGGGATGTGGCCTCATGAGTGACCCTGGAGCAGTGTGGCCATGGACAGGCATGGCCTACAACATGGCAAGAGCTGTAGCTCAGGTGGAGGGGAAAAGAGAGAGGCTCAGGCAAGAAGCAGTGCCCCCAGGTAGTGGTTGGCACTGGCTGTGGCTGGAAGGAAAGAAGAGGGTGCACTCGAGGCCCCAGCGTGGACAGGAAATCCCTGTGCAGGTTTGTGGAAGAAACACCAGTAGCAACTAAGGCTAGAAGTTTTTGCCAGGTAGAGGTGCATCAGTGTTGAGCAAGACTGGGCTGGACAGGAACCTAGGTATGCATTTCTAAGAAAGCAAGATAGCAATGTGAAAATAAAGATTTTCACTAGATAATACGTTTCACTCTGGATGAGATTTTAGTTGGTTGACATAACTGTGAAAGGTGTGACTGCAGGATGGGTATGTGTTCATAACAAAAACCAGGCACGTTCAGCAAACCAACAAGTAATACACAAGCACTAGCACGGCTATTAACCATCTGCACAGATCTTTTAGTGTCATAAACTTGAACATGGAAATTTAACAGATGGGGATCTTACTCAGAAGCACATTTTACATTGCATTAAACACGTAAAGCGCATTTCAAATTTAACGGAAGCATTTGCTTACAGCCAAAATGCCTTTTTTTGTTTACTGGTGATCTCCACCAACCCAGTTTTTTTTCTGACATATACATGCTATTCAGTAAAAAGAATAATAATGTTTCTATACTACTATTGAAGTAGATTTCACTTTCTACTCTCTCATTAGTATTTTGTTCTGAATGTAATATACTGACAATTACTCTCTCAATTCCTTTATTAATATTTTAAAACTATATCATCCTGTTATCCTCAGAGATACATGAAGCAGCAAAGTGGAACAAACCCATCACTGATCTGTTCTGTTACTGTATTTATGGTACAGGCCAATGCATTATGGAAAGTTTCTGAGAAAAGAGCTGGGATTGCTTTCTAAATGTGCAGTAACACAGAGCTTCTGTTCTTACAATATATGCTGGTTAGTTTGTTACCTGCACATGTTGGTAGATAATAATTAAAAAAAAAATAAATCACCCTGTTTTCTCCATTCCCTGAACATCTCCCCTCCACTCGAACACCTTCTCCTGTGTTTTCTTCCTGGGTGTTCTACCTACAGCTGATCATCCTTAGTTAAAATAGCTGGGCTTCAGTTTCCATTAGTTTATTTAGAGGAAAAAACTGCATAATGCTGAGCTGGCACAGTGAGAAAAATAATGTACCCAGCACAGAACTGAGAGAAAAACAGAGGAGAGACAACTTCCACTCCCTCAGGGGTTGTACTTCTCCTGCCTTTTCCATTGGCTGCTGAAAATGCAATTCATTTCACTGTCCCACAGTCTTATTACCTTCATGTTATTTTTATCTGTATCACTGTTCCTTATTATTTGACTTGTTATAATGCCTAGAAACCTCAGCCAAGATCAAGACTGTACAAATATGGCCTGAATCTGCCAGTGAAGTATTGCAAATTCTAATGGAAGAAGCAGGAATAAGAACAGAGAAAGCAAATATTATTGCTCCAGTTTTGTGTAGAGAACAAGACAGAGAAAGACAAAGGGAGATGTGCCTGAGTCTGGGAATCTATATGTTGATGCTCAGCCCACTTGAGGTCACTTGCTCAAGGTTGATCAAGGGCTATGTAGTGAAGATGTGGGCTTGAACATAAATCCCACGAGCTCCAGTCCACTGTCTTAATCACAAATTAATTCTTCTTGTTTTCAGCTTCTCTTTCTTCCTTTCTCCCAACCACCTACACTACTGCTGTTACGACGTAGAATATCCTTTTCTGCTTTAAATTTCTCCTCTCTCTGTTACAGTAGTTGGTTTTGGCTCCCGTCCCCCTCTCCTGCTCATCAGAAGGCTGAGCGCTGCTGCAGTTGGAGGCTGGCTTACATAATGTCCTCCACCCATCCAGCTCCTGCTTCGGCATTTCCCCACCTCCCCGGCATGCTGAACAACGCTAATGCACTCCAAAACGTGGGCGTCGATAGCCCTTGCTATTTTATTTTGGCTAGTGCTCCAGTAGATGTTGGTAGATGTGCAAACAGGTGATGCTTTAAAAATCTCGTGTCTATGAAATACCCACTCGCAGTGAACTCTTCAAATTAATTACATATGTGTGAAAGGAACATCTTCCATTAGATGTGTTCTTTTTTAGGAGTCTTGTCATAAAGCAGAAAAGGTTGACCTGCTTGGCACACTCTATTATTCTCTATAGATGCATCTTTCATTCTTTTCCTGACATTAAGAAGTCATTTCATTTCTGTGTTGACATTTTTATCTTCTCTTTATAACCTTTCCAAAAGCTGTGCTATTTATTGAATTTTTGCTGACAAACAAAAGGCTGAGGGAAAAAAAAACTGCATAAGCCCAATGTGGGAAACTGTTCTTTTCTTCCCCACATAAGTCTATGCAACTCCCCCACATATAGCAAATGGCAAGAGCATGCTGCATTCCTCCGAGGCAGATGAGTAACTTTTTAGCATTCTTTTCTCACTTCACTACCTTATTTCCACTGTCTTTTCTTTCTGGTTCCATTTCAGTTCTCTTCCACCCAGTGCTTTGGACTCATCTGTTTGTTCCAATATTTCCTGTTTATTCACTGGTTGTGATTGCCCCTTCTTTAACTAGAATTGGACTATTTGATTTATTCCATCTCCAGTTCTGTTTAGCCTCCTTTAGTCAGCTATTGCTTTGCAATGAGAAAACTACATATACAAGTACTTAACTCTACAGCATCTCTAGTTCATCAAAATGTTACTATCAATGTGACATTTTTTGGTTTACATTATCAAATCTGGATGAATCCATGTTCCTTATCTACTTAACAACTACTTTGTGAACAAAAGTAATTTCAGAGTTAGAGCATCTTGTCCTAACAGCAGGCTAAATGGCTACTAGCACTGGCTTAGGTAACGCAGAGCAACAGAACAAAGATTTTCACAAGAACGGGCTCTACTGGATGATGAGAAAAGATACAATGATACCTCTCATTCCACTAAAGGAGCACAACCTCGGAATGTACACATTTTTAGAGCAGTGCTGTAAATAGCAGTGCTGTTCTTTGTCCTTAATGCATCTACCGCACGGCCTTCCTAATAGATGCAAACTGTAGGAGGGCTGAAAGGGCTTTAACTGTGCCTTGCCCCAGTTGGTTTGAACATCGCTGTCCTGCAAGATGGGGCTGCTGCTTCTCTGCAGGTAGCGTGTTGCCCGCTTGGGCTCCAGCCAGGCCGAAAAGTCAGGCTGGGTGTTTGGTGTGTGCTCAGCAAGCCTCTCCAGAGGGCTTGAAAGCCCTGTGGTCATTGGCCAAGAACTGCTCTTTTGGGTCTGTGTGCTTCCTCAGTCTCCCAGTAGAATGTCCACACCAAGGAAGCCACTACTACCCAAACACGGCTGGGAAAGGCAGTGGCTGTGAGCTCATCCAGGTACAGCTTTGTCTTGAGATGCAGCCAATGGAGGTGACGGGTGATTTAATCACACTCTGAATCCAAACGGGGCTGTGGAAGACCATATGGCTTCACAATTGTTTGAGAGGTTTCTTTTCGTTCTCTGTGTAGACAGTTGCTGTCATTTTCACGAGATGAAATGTGCACTGGTGTTATACTTGATGCTGAAATTCACACATACTTTACTTCAGCAGCCCCAGCCAAACTTCACAGAATTTCTCACCACTGTGGGTTGTGGGTTTTTTTGTTGGTTTGCTTTTTGGTTTCAGTTGGGTTTTGTGTTGGGGTTTTTTGGGGGAAGATATCGGATGACAATGCTTTTAGCAGATTTAATTTTGAAAATGAGGTGATGTAATGGATTTGGGGGGGGATTAGAGTGGCTTCGAATGAGATGTAGAATAGTGTTAGT
>NW_009954552.1:2699800-2710864 GCF_000747805.2 Chaetura pelagica
GGTGGTGGCGGCAGGCGCTCGGGGCAACTCTGAGCCGGCACAGGGCTCCGGGAGGAATCGCTACGGCTGGCTGGCTTGCGGGCAGCACGTCTTCTTGCTGTCACCCGCGGGGACTGTAGGCAAAGCGAATTTCTCGTGTTCCTATCAGACTTTAAAACGAGAGTGTTGACTTACAAGTGACGTTGAGAAGACCCCCAAAGATCTTCTCTGTCATAACATTCCGGGTCACAGTACTAGCAGTGGGTCTGTAACAGGCATTTTATAGCATGTCTGAAGTTTAGCTGGAAAAAATTAAAAAATCAAGGAAAGAAGACAGTATAATGTAATACAGAAATAGATGAACTACCGGGCAAGTTTTGAGTTACATTGTTTGAGGTCGTGCCTGACAGCTGGCTAGCTGAACTGCACATAACCCTGCTCCAAGAGCTTGGTTTTCTGTGATGTCACCTGTTTCTTTCCCAGTGCCGACTGCAAATAACTATTGGAGAAATACATCTAATCACTTTTGGTACCATCTGAGGCGTTTGAAAGGGCTAATTCTACTGGGTTTTGATGCATGTTAGTCTTTCACATATGGACATATTCATGCGTAGACAGTTACCTGGCTTTATCTCATCAGAAGCACTTAGATGTTTTTAAGACAATTTAAGTGTTGAATATTTTTATAGCCAAATATACATGCTTTTTCACCTTTTGGAATTGAAACCCATTCATAGTTACAGATCTGTAAATATTTGAGTATGCATGTACATTTAAAAAAATCCTTCAAAGTTAATGTTTCTGTGTTGCCTTTTCAGGGTGAATTGTTAAATCCTTGCCGCTGCGATGGGTCAGTACGATACACACATCAGCTTTGCCTGTTAAAGTGGATAAGTGAAAGAGGGTCATGGACCTGTGAACTCTGCTGTTACAGATACCATGTTATAGCAATTAAAATGAAGAAGCCTTGCCAGGTAATTTGCTTGTTTTTATTTTATTTTATTCTTGTGTTTATTTCAAGCTTTTTTGGACAACACCATGGATAAGCTTGTATGCTTTGCCATTAGCACTTACACCCACTTGAAGTTAGTTTTTAAGACCAGTTACATGTTAATATGTGCAGTCATTTGATTCTGTTATGTTTTTCTAGCTTTTGACTTGACATAAAAATGGTCTTCAGAGATTGTTAATTCTGTAATTAGATAAGTCATACTGAAACATGGCAGGACTTAGAACTCCCTGATTCACTTTCTGAACTTTTGATATGGCTCTATAGTTTGTTAAAGACCCAGTCAAAGGTTGATTTTATTCATTCTTCAAGCTTGGGGTCAAGAGAAGAGGGACAAAGAAAACTACTGTTGCCTGTGTATTCATCTGCCATAAAAAAAAAGTAAAATTAGGTGACTTTTCAGTCTTGGCACAATGCAGAGTAGCAGAATACTCTCCAAGTTTTGTCCACCAATAGCTGTTTCAGAAGCTGAAATGTGTAGTAACATTTTTCACAGCGCCCTTTTAACAGCATCACAACATGCAGATGGAAGTTAAAATATTGTAGTGGTAGCATGTTTAGGGAGAGGGGAGGGGAAACTCAAAGCTTTAGCAGATCTGTTAGGGAAGCTTTAATACCACTTTTAAAATCAGAATTCTATAGAGGCATAAAATTCCATCCTAGAAATTGTATTTCATACATCTGAGGAACACATTTAGTAAGATAATTGTGTCCTTTTTTATTTTATTTTTGATCCTATGAGGTCAGAGATTATGGAGTTCTCAAAGCCTAGAGTACTCATGTCATTTTTCTGTGCCTGAATTTGATTGAAGGTTTGTAGAAAAGACATGCTTGGATGGTAATGGCAGTTGTGTGAGCGTGATAAGCATTCCTTAGATGTAGGATATCTGGAGTTTTTGCTTACAGCTTTTCAGGTTAGGTGTAAGTACTTTCAGAGCTAGTTGTGGCTTCCAGTTTTTCTGCAAGAATCCACAAAGGAAACTTTTTTTTAAGCTTTCTTGGGTAGAACCTTTATGAAGATGTAAAAAAAAGTCATGGATTTGTAAAATGCTCCAGAAAATTAAGGTAGTATATTCTGTTTCTACATAGACTTTACCAGATGGTTTGTCGTGGGATCCTCTTTGATCCTTTTGGGGTTTTTTTGATGTTTTAAAAAATCTTTATTCCCAGTCTATCTACAACAATCTCATTCTTTTCCTAGTAAAGGTTATATCATTACAAGAGTTTGCAATGCTAGTCTTTGAAAATAGTTGTTTGACAGCATGAAATGGTTGCCTGCAAAGAGGCAACGATTAGTATTTGAGACATCTCAAGGTAGCCAAAACATCTACATGGGATAGTAGATATGACAGATACGAGAGACTTTAGTACTGCAGCTGGGGGCCAAACAGGATATTAAGGACATCTGACATGTCTGTGGGCAACAGAATGAAACCCCATTTTGAAGAACAGCTATTCCATTGTGGAACTCTGTAGAAAACAGAAGCAAGGAAGAAAGTGTCAATGGGTGACACAATATGTAACAGTGTTTGGCCAACCTGCAAGTGAATTAGAAAGCAAATAAAGAGCCAAACGCTAAATGCCATTCTCTTAATGAGTTATGGCACCTTTCTGGGACAGAGGGGTGGAAGTAGAGTTATGTTTCTCCTTTGATAGCTTAAAATATATTTTATTTATTCATAATTCTGTCTTTCATTTTTAAAATGTAAATTATTTAATTCTGTCTTTTTTTATTCTTGACCAAATAACATACAAAAAGATTTCATGGAGTTGCATACTCAATAAGTGAGACATACATTCCTAGGCTCAAACTCCTGGCACCCGAAAGGTCTCACATCTCTTTGGAGGAATATTCCTCTTGTAGTTGCAGAATCTAAAAGGAACTCTCAAAACTGCAGTTTTCTGTGTATTTTTAGAAGGGTGATCAGTCTTAAAATGCCCTCACTCCTCTCCTGTATTCTTGACTATAATAGTATTGGCCATTTTTAACAGCTGTCTTGGTTTAAGCTTTTGGACAGGTTTTGAATCATTTGCTTAACTGCACAAAAGCCTTTTTTAAGGTAACTTTTGGTCAGGTTTAATAAAAAGCTAAGTGTTAGACTGTTTCGATATAAAACTAGTTTACAACATATTTGTTGAGGTAGTTAATTTATTTAAAAGCTCCCAAGCAACAAGACTTCTTGCATTACATTAGATACAATGTATGAACACAAGTAGCTAACTCTCTCTACAACTAGTAGTCTGCCTCAGATCAGGTTCTCAGAATTGTCTCTACCAGTCTTTTACTTCCTAGATCTGTGCAGGCAGTGTCATTAGAGAGAAAAAGGATGCTATTTACCCAAGTAACTTTTTCTCAAGTGATTTGTCTATGCAGGTTTACACCAGCTCCTCAGCCTTGCTTTTATGTTGGGTATTTATGGAATGTAACAATGCTTAGGGAGTTAAGAAGTTGGAGATTTTTCTATGTTTTCTTCCAGAACATTGGAATATATGTGAATATTCCATTTAATATCTAACGGTTTTTGTGGTTTCTGTTGCTTCATGGCAGGGAAAGTAATCCCAAAGGGGGGCCTCTTTGGAGGCAGTACATGCAAGGAACAAAATGTACTATGGTAAGTGACTATTCCAATAGACATTTTTCCAGTGTCACTTTTTATATTTCAGAAACTACTACTTAATACATTTTTAAGAATCCAACTCTGGAAACACTTAGACTTTTAACATGAGAATAGAACTTAAAACATTAAAGACATCAAATTAACCAATAGGCCAACAGTGGAAGATCAGCACACAACCAAACTGATGATGTTTGATACCATGTTTCACAGAGAAATGTGAATTTGCATTTTTTTCAGAATCATTTTCAGGATCATATCAGAAAGACATTTATACTTGCACTAGTGCATTAATGAAAGCACATGTTCACATTGCTGGACTTGCTCCATACAGTTGGGGTGGAATTTGATCCAAGAATAGGCAAGATTGTGTTAATACCTAGGAAAAAAACCCAAGCTATAACGAAGGGAGATGGAACAAATATTGGTTTGGGCAGGGAGTTTTGGAAGATTTTTGAAACTACTTTAAAAGGAGGAAGAAACTTTAAATATCTGACTTGGAAATTTAAACCATTTAGAATTACTTTTTTATTAAGAAAGAAGTCACAAGCAGAATTATCTTTATATTGGTTTGTTTAGCTTTATAATTAGTATAGATTTCCTTTCTAAAGGAAATATAAAGAGTGCTATTTTTTTATTGGTGCTATTTAGTTATGAAGCTGTTACCAGAGTAGTTCACTAGACTTGCAGTTAAACATGTTTATTTAAAAACGCAAATTTTCTTGTAAGATTCAGAAATAATGTTTAAAAGTAGAATATAGTAATGCAAAGATTGAGAAAATATACTTTTATGCTAACTCCCATTATTTTTATTAAAGTGAGCAATAAATATACTTAATGAGTAGCCTTTTCTTGACTGTTCCTGTAGTCTGTCATAAAATAGTATTATGTCAGATGTTTAATATATCCTGTGCTTCTGTCCATTAAAATCTTATGTTTTGGTACTTTAGGTGAACTGGACCTATTCCAAAAGTGATACAGTAGATTAGTGTGTTAATGTAAAAGCTAATTGCATGGCACTTCAACACATTTTCTGACATCAGGAAAATCACAAAACAAACAGTTATTTTAAAAAGTAAATTCTTAATTGTTAAGCCTGGTTGCATTTCTGATAGGGACAAAAAAAAATCAAGGTTGCACTTAGTATTATTAAAGCAAGTATGTAATTACTGGAGGTGAAATGTGGTTCATGTGTTCAGTGGTTTTCAGTGGCTCAAAAATTACTATTTTTGTGAATTACAGGGTCAATTTTTGTCTTGTTTATGTGAGTAGTCCTCACTCACTTGAGTACTCTAACTGGCATCAGTTAGATAAGAATGAAAAAGACTTTGCAGCAGACTGCATGTATTTGTCTGCATGTTATATTAAAAAGTGAAAAAGTGAATTTCTTCAGATACTGTAGTATGGAGGCCAGTGTTGAGAAAAAATGTGTAGTAAATGTTTAGTAAAAGTTGTAGCTAATAACTATGCCCAGCAGGATTGTGCTGTTCGTTATGTCAGCACACAAAGAACAGAAATGATTGTCCCAAACTTGACAATTTACAAATAAATTTTAACACCAGATAAGAGACAAATGTATGGGGATTTATCAAACCAGTGGCCTCTACTCTTAAATTTTTAACTATCATTGATGTTTCGGCATCTGAAATGGGATAAGCTTTAAGATACCTCTTGGAAGGAAAATAACAAGGCTTTGCCGGCCCCCTTTGGGGGTGAGTGCAGTGTGGAAGGACTGTTAGAAAATAAAATACTTGGCTGAAACAGGTATCATGAAGTGAACAGAGATGAGATTCAATGTCTGAGTAGTCATTAGAAAGTAATTAATGTGCCTGTAAAAGCTTGGAAGGACTTGAAAATACAGTCAAGTCTTTTTTTATTTGATGTGATGGGGAAGAGAGGAATTAGCATAGAGGAGAAGGAAGGGCAGTAACAGGGCCAAAGTAGTGAACTAAAAAAAAATTGTATTTGAAGTAGTCTTGTGGTCATTGAGAAAATTACATTTGTCATGAGTTAAAAGCTGTGTTGCAGTAATTGAGACATAAGATGAAACTGATGATGAGAAATTAAATTTTTATATATGAATAGTCTCAGATATACTACATAGAAAACACATGCAAGTTTTAGAAATATTGTGAATGGGAAGATCCAAAAATATAGTTCACTTTAAGATGATTCCTGGGTTGCAGACAGATTAATGGATCGGAGGATTAATTTATACTTCTTGAGGAAGGCTGGGATATGAAAATCTCAGAGATTTTAAGGAACTTAAATATATGGTAAGATCCATACAAAAGATGGTAGAAACAGATTAATATTTTAGTTTGACAGGAAAAGGAAACAGAAAAGTAGATTTGACAGTCATCAGCATAGATAGAGCAGCTGCACTTCTCACACTCAATTTCTTTTCCTAAGTATCTGCTTTTGGCCTGTTCTAGAGAGGAGTTACTAGACTAAATAGATCTTTTGATTTGATACACTGATACATTTTTTGTCATTTCAGTGACATGCATTGGGTGGAAGGTGATAATTACAATAAGTTCTAAGTAGTGTGCTTAATGACTTTAGAAACAGAAGGATAGCAGAATTGTTGGAGAGGCCAGTGGTGTCAAAGTTGTAGGCTTTTTTCTGTGGTGAGAAAGGCAAAATACATTTCCCATGGACTAGCTGGGAAAGCTCTTAAGATGAATGAGACAAAAAGAGAATTGAGGTAAGCAAGTGGATCAGGAAAAAGGACAAAATGGTGTTACTGGTCTAAAGTAGAGAGTTTATAGGAGAAGAGAGGACAGTAAAAATTTCACCACTGATGGAAAGGACAGAATTGCAAAAGAAGTCATCAGAGAGAAAATGCTAAGGGGATAATAAATTTAATGTTGGATTATCTTTGTTTTTTTAAAAAAATATTTTCTTGTAATCAATGCACAGAGAGATTTGGGGATAAAAGGAGTAGAGAGTTGGAAAGTAAAGGTAGCAGAAAGTTACGGAGACAAAAAAGCATTAAGCTTGAGAAATACATTTGGTTAGCTATTCAGATGTCAGAGCTAATTTGTCATGGAGCAAATGAGCAGGCAAAATACATGGCTGTTAGCATGCAGAGCTGAAGGAGTGCACAATGGACATTACAGTGGAAAAGAGGAACAAAACTATAGAAGCTTTAGAAGGGTGGAGAGAATTGGTAACTAATGGCAGGTAAGAGGCAAGAGAGGGTAGAAGAATCATCAATACCAGTGATCTGAAAGTAATGAAATAATGAACAGTAATATGTGAACAAATGAACTGATTCTGTCATATTGATGTCACAGTGTTGGCTAGGGATAAAGAAGTAATTAAAAAAAGATTAGACAGAGGCCTAGATAAAAAGCTAATAAAAGGAAAGAATGGCCATTTTGTTGACTATGAACACTGAGCCATATTTTGAGGTTCAATGAGGAGAGATGATATTCATCTAAGAGGTCAGAGTAGTCATCAACATGGGAGCTGAAACCATCAGGAAGGAACATGGGAGATTATAGAGTCAAGAATTGAAATGGGAAGGATTGGGTTGAAAGGGGTAAAGTGAAGCTTGAAAGCAGGGAAGGAGATTGATTTTTAGAGTCCCATGAAAGAACTGAGAGTGAGGAAGGGGAGAAAATTTGGGTCAGAACTGCCAAAAAAATGGAAACCAAATGTTTTAAATCTTTGATTCAATTCAGAAACCTGTATACTTCTAGTCTAGTGAGGTTCTTAACATTGTATAGCAAAAAATATGCTTTCTCAATGATTAGAATGGATGAAGATTGAAGAGATGATATAGAAGGTGCAGTTTATATTTGAGATTTTGCTACAATGGTTGGAGCGCCACCAGCAAACACCTGAGATGTGCTTTCATGATTTGTTGTGTTTGCTCTTTGCTAGATAGAACATTTGGTCAAAGTTAGCATTGCAACTCAGGAAATCTGTTATTCTTGTCAGCGTCTCAGCTACAGGATGCAGGGAGCTAGACAAGCCACTCTGGTGCTCACATCTGTCTGTTTAAGATAGAAGATTATCAGTAAAGAATAGCCGAAGCAAAGAAATGGCAATTATAGCATAAAAAGCAATTTTATACTGACATGGATAATGATTTTAAACTAGTTCTATTCACATCGTCAGTTCTGTTGAACTTCTAAGGTGCATACTAAGGTAATCAAGTGCCTACTTAAAATAAATACAACAGAGCCTTAAAGGTATGTAGGTGTCTGCCCCTCATACATTACTGTTTTATCTCATGCAGCTTATTTTAAAAAATGGTTTTTGTTTTGTTTTAGTAAAAGTTCCATTTGTGCTTAGAGCAGTTTGACTACTTAAATGGTGTGAAACAACACTTAGGACAATGTAAACTGTGAACTGTACTTGGAAATAAACTTTTAATTGCAGATGTGGTTCTGATCTAGTGGTAAGATTCATATCTGGAGATGAGTACCATTTTCTTAGTGTTGTAAATAATGGGCTAACTACTTCAGGAAAAAAGAAGATTCCTTTGAGCCTAAGATTTTAATGGGGCAAAATGACTAGCATGAAACATGGAGCTAGGTTCTTTTTGCAGATGAAATATCTTGAATAAAAGTTATTGCTGGAATTATAAGAAAAAAATGCATATTTGCAGCAAATTACATCAGAAAAATACATCCCAAAGTTAAGGGGAGTATGAATGGGAATCAAGGTTGCTACATTTACATAGTTACTGTTATTTTAAGTGCTTAGGGCATCTAAATAAACAATGTGAGGCATAGCTATGGTTTGGTAACTGCAGTCAGGAAACTTCGAGCTACTAGTTTTTTGTCAATTTTTTTGTCCCATTTGATTGGATATTTTCCCAAAAGCTTGATCTTCTAGCCTTGTCATTTTTTCTTACATCCAAAATCTTTACTATTTAGGTCTTTAATTCCTATCAACAGGGACTAGTGAAAAATCTTGCAAACAAGTACTGGTTGTTTTGGCAGGCTTCTTCTATGCCTTAATACAAAAACTTGTTAATAAATGATAGTGTACTGCTTTTATATCCCTTATCTATGATGCCTTATCTCATGCTTATTTGGCAATGTAAGTAGCCTGCTCTGGGCCCCAAATACTGTCATAATCTCCTGGCTTTCTCTACCAGTCATGCTGTGTCAACTATGAAGTGCCACTGTAGTTTTTTTCCAGAAGTGAAATTTGACAAAGAAAGTTGGCTTTATTGAATTAATTTCAGAAGTTCCTTTCAATGCTTCTTGTTTTGAATATCATTCACTTTACACTGAATTCTTCAGTGCTTCATCCACATGACTGGCAGTCATGCTAACATTTCTTTCTTACATTTGTTCAACTGGGGATACTGATTTTCAGTCTTGCACCTACTTCTAAAAAATTTTTGTCCCATACGTAGATTCAAATGGGATGCTTGGAATTCAAACTGAAGACTCTTCCTTACTGTTTCAGCAACGTGCAGAGGACAGCCCCTGCCTACTTTCAAGCCAGTAGTGCAACAGTGGAAGAACAATTTGACCTCAGTTCTTTCCAAGTTCTTATCTGAGTCAGAGCACTTTTTTGCACTGGGAGTTTTTCCTGCCTGACTCTCTTCCCATAGTGTTCTTCAGCTTTTGCTTTATTTAATCTTTTTAAAATTTTCTTTATTTCCACATTTCTTTTTCCTGCTACTTTTGTTTACATCTCAGTGAAGGTGGTGGAGAATGAGTATTCCAGTTTTAGCCAAATACTGTTTCCTTTCCCCTTTGTTCCCTCCCTCCCTTCTATATTTTTGCATATTTTTCTGGCAGTGTCTTCCCTCCATGGCAGTGTAAACTTTGCCATTTCTGTGACAAGCATATACCCAGTACAGGGATATCCATATTGATACCCACACAAACTCTATTATTGGATTAAGTCCATTTCTGGAGCTAAGGCTCAATTTTTGCAGTCTTTTATGCCCAAACAACAGATACAATTAAAAAAATAATTCCTTAGTAGTTTCAGAAAGTCATGAACTTTACCATCAAGATGATACTTGCAAACATCATGTACTCTGCTGACACTGGAAAAAAATTATTTCAAGCACTACAAGGATGTTGAAATTCCATAAAATTCCATAAAATTGGCATGCAGGATAAAATGAGAGTAAACTTCAGTACATCTTCTCTTCATTCATGTTAAGGAAGCTCCCTCTCCTGACTAGGCAAGAACAGACAAACGGAGTCTACGTCTTAATAGAATTCTTTACCTATCTCTCATTGCTATTATCTGAGTAATCTGTAATTTACAATCTACTATAACTTGTGGTTACTCCCAGCACACTGTGTTCCTCCTTAGATGACTAAATTCTGCATCTCAGTTTCAAGGTTTCTGTTTCATAGGAGGAAAGCCATCTGACATACATTACTTGAAGAAGTTGGCATAGCAGCTGATGAGAGCTCACTGGTTCACATCAGAATAACACAAATAAATTACAGGAGTCTTAACACTTGCAGCCTTTTCCTGTACTTGCAACATTATTTTTCACATAACCTCCTTTAGTGACTGCAGGAATCATCAGAAGCTCCAGATAATTGATGTTACCTCTCAAAAATGACATTTTGCCTGTATTTAAATGTATAACGATGACTTAAAATAATCCTGAGACAATGAAGAGGGTCACTTGCTCCTCGAGCAGCATTTACAGAGTATAGCATATCATCTCATTGCTTTCTGGGTGCTTGCAACAAATAGTAATTTGATGAACTACTGACACCTTCTCATATCTGTCAAACATAAAGGAAATGTTTGATATGTTCTTCATATCATCCACTACTCAGAACAAGAAAAGAGACCATCAAATGCACCTTGGGGATTTAAAAATCCTCTACTTCAGCTTGTCCTTTCCTTCATATAGCCTAGGGCCAAAGATCTACAAAATATATGAAAGTGCTGGTTATTCTAGGCAAATATGTCTACTTCAGAGTTTCTCCACTGAAAGCTGATACATTTATAATATACTTGAATGTGTTGAGAAATTTGTGCAAAATCTGCTCTGCATTCACTGGGAGAGTTTATGGCTGTGGGAATTTTAGAAACTTATCTTTCCTTTGGACCTTTTCCTCATGCTTTTTTAGATGTTGCAGATATTATTGCTGTGAACCTAGCCATAGCAATGAATACACACAGGATATAAGGACTTCAGTCTTCTAGCCTAGACTATTGCAGAAGAGAAAGTAGTTTCAGTTATTTAAGCTTACTTTCAGATGTCTTGGTGTTTATCATATAACACAAGTGAATGTTTGCCTTCATTGCACAACTCATGCATCAGGTCCTCATGTTAATTTCCCAAAGGTTTATTTCTTCCTTGTTTAGTTTTAGAGTTACAGGGTTCAAGTCTGTTTACTGAAAAATCTCTTAGCATTTCCACAGTCCTATGTCCTCTGACCCTGAATTAGTGCATCTGAAGTGTGAATAAGAAGCCATGTCTTTGTCCCAGTGTCACTGTCCCCTTGTTTT
>NW_009954552.1:2710902-2744706 GCF_000747805.2 Chaetura pelagica
TGAACCATTGTTGCCTCTGGCATATGCATCCCCATATGAACTTGTGGTTATGACATGAAATTTGTGAATGTTTCCTACTCTCCTCAGTAACTATGCTTTCCAGTATTGTGACAGAAGTCAGGAAGATTTTTGTTTGTTTGTTTGTTTATTTATTTATTTATTTCCCCTTCTGGTGATTGAAGCCTAATTCCATTAACTTCAGAGGAATCATGGAATCACATAATCATAAAATGGTTTGGGCTGGAAGGGACTATAGAGATCATCTAGTTCCAGCTTCACTAGACCAGGTTGCTGTGAACCCCATCCAACCAGGGAGGCAATATCCACAGCTTCTCCAGGCAATCACTTCCAGTGTCTCACCACCCCCACAGTAAAAAATTTCTTCCTAATCTAAATCTACCCTCTTTCAGTTTAAAATTGTTACCCTTCATCTTATCATTATACTCCCTGATAAAAGAGCCCCTCCCCATCTTTACTGTAAGCCCCTTATGGGGACAGATAGAATTTTTGTAGAATTTTTTTATGATATGAAACAGAAAATTACTTTAGAAAGTTAAATAACCTAATTTACGACCTCAAATTCATCTGAAAAGGTAGAAGGGGTGATTAATTTGCATTGCTAGTGTTTATTTTCATTAATAAAGTGAAGAACTGTTTTAGAAATTCTATTTGAACTGGAAGGCCACCATGCTGCTGCTCAGTCTGTCAGTGGCACTCAGCATCTCTGCAGGGTGTTGTGGGTCCAATGTAGCAGCTGCTTAGCTGGGGAACTCCACCACAGGACTTGGCTAATGTTAACTCTGAGACCCTGAGCTGCCTCACTTTGGTGGAGCATGAGCAGGTGTTCAAAAGTGACATTCTAAAAGCTTTTCTTTTATTGGAAAGTTTCTGAGGCTTGTTGTTATATTCACAACAAAGTACCTACCTTTCTCCCTCAGCACTGAGGCTGCCCATTCATTTCTAGTTCCCTGACTGGAGAAAGGGTGCCTCCCTCCCGCTCCTCCCTCTCTTCCTCCCTTTCCTCTTCTCCCTTAAAGTCCTATATGATTTAAGGTCAATACAGCAGAAATGCTCTGCTTCACTACACCATAGCAAAGGTGTATGATGTCAGTATCACAATACTGGCCTGAGGTTTCTTCATACAGTTCATTAGGGTAATAAGCCAGAATCTATATTCTCTATTTGAGAGTTGGATGCTGGATACTTTACTAGCAGTCAGCCAGGTCTGACTGGGCAAGCCTACTTGAAGATGAGTATTAGGTCCTCCCCTTACCAGGTGTCTGATCCAGTTATCTCTTTGTGTGCTTTCAGCCATTATATCTTATACTAGCTATTAAATTGGTTCTGTCTGCAGTCGCCAGTCTTGCATCCTCTGTTTTCTCAGCTCACAGTCTTGATGTTTCTCAGAGTCTAGTGAGTAAGAATTCCATCTGAGACAAAGAAACCTTCCCTGCTTTCTTCATTAGGCATTGTCCTTGTAAGGCTGAGTTGCTGAGAAGCATTAGATATCAAGACATTTTTGTTTTACTGCAGTGGCAGAACCAGGGCCATTTGCAAATCTATATACCTGTTTCTATCCATTCCATGAGGTCAAAAAGGGTACCAGTCTATGTGCAAAATTTTTTCCAAATGGGTAAGAAGTTGTTTCAGGGCTTGTATCCTGTAGGACCACTAGGGTGTTTTTCCAAGAGTGCCCTAAACTAGTTTCATCAGAGCTCAAATGTTGTTAATACTAGTCAGGAATCCAGAAATAGTGCTGACTGAACAGAGCAATCTGAGAGTTGCTGTTCTGAAAAGACCAGTACCTCCATCATAGGAAATGAGTGAGTCTAAAGAGGACTTGTCCAGAGACAGCAAAATGTGACTGTGTTTATAGACATAAACATCAAAAGTAACAATTTGCAGAAGATTAAGTGATTCTTTGGGAAGCATATTTTCCATGCAGACAGAATGGACAGCATGTAGCTCCCTTGCATTCTTAGGTGCATCTTATTTTTGAGGGAAACAGAACATATTTTTAGTTCTATGTCTGTATTTCTAGTGCAGGAGATGGTACATGGGTTGTGTGTAAGCACCATTAGGCCAAGAACAATTGATAGTTTATGGATTTTCAAATACAATTATAGGAATAGATATTACAGTTTTTGATATAACCATTGCTTCTTGCAGTACCATGACTGCTGATGCACAATATAAGTAGTAAGAAATTTGGTTATTTTTCAGGGTTCAAACACATCAGTTATATTGTGCAATTTAATGTAATTATTCCAAAGGATTTCAGACATACTCGTTATATAGTTAGGGAGAAATACAGAGATGATACTTAGTATCTAAATTGCCACTTTCTGCAATTAAGTAATATGCATCACAGATTCTCAGAGTTGGAAGTCCAACTCCTCTGCCAAAGCAGGATTGTCTAGAGCACATTACTCAACACTGCATCCAGGTGGGTCTTGAATGTCTCCAGAGAAGGAGACTCCACAACCCTCCCGAGCAGCCTGTTCCAGTGCTCTGTCACCCTCACTGTAAATAAGTTTTTCCTTATATTTAAATTGAACTTCCTGTGTTTCAGCTTGTGCCTGTTGTCCTGTCACTGGGAACTACTTAAGAGTCTGGCTCCATCCTCCCTTCACTTACCCTTCAGATACTTATAGGTATTAATAGGGTCTCCCCTCAGCCTTTTCTTCTCCATACTAGAGTCCCAGCTCTCTCAGCCTTTCCTCACAAGAGAGATGTTCCAATCTCCCAGTCATCTGTGTTGCCTTCCACTGTACTCTCTCTAGAAGTTTCCTGTCTCTCTTGAACTGGGGAGCCCAGAACTGGATGTAGGATTCCAACTGAGGCCTCACCAGGGCAGAGTAGAGGGGCAGAATGACCTCTCTTGACCTACTGGCCACACTCTTCCTTATGCACCCCAGGATTCCACTGGTCTTCTTGGCAACAAAGGCACACTGCTGGATCATGGATAATGTACTGTCTACCGAGACTTTCAGATCTTTCTCCTCAGAACTGCTTTACAGCAGGTCCACCCCTAACCTGTATTGGTACATGGCATTCTTTCTCCCAGGTGCAGGACCCTACATTTGCTCCTATTTAACCTCATTAGATTCCTTTCTGCCCAGTGCTCCAGCCTGTCCAGGTCACTCTGGATGGCAGCACAGCCCTCTGGAGAGTCAGCCACCCTTCCCAGTTTTGTATCATCAGCGAACTTGCTGAGGTTACACTCTGTCCCCTCATCCAGGTCATTGATGATGACTATATTGAACAAGTCTGGACCGAGTATTGGCCCCTGGTGGACACCACTGGTTACAGGCCTTCAGATCAACCCTGTTCCATTAATCACAACCCTCTGGGTTCTGTCACATAGCCAGCTCTCAATCCACCTCTCTGTCCAATACATCTTAGATATTCTCAGATCTTAAAAATGGGGCCTTAAAAGTAACTGGGTGCTCAAACCATAGCTGTCTCAAACTATTAGAAAAAATTTGATCACTGATTCAAATAGCAGTACCTACTAGTTTGTGATTATGTAGCACTGCTTGAAAATATTAAAGCAACTGACATTTTAAATTTTGCTGTTAATTAGATTTTTTTAATGAATTACATAATAATTTAAAATTACTATAAATATTACAGTACACATACATTATATTCGTATTAATAGATTGTGCATCTTTTTGTATAGAGGTTTAAAATTATTATACATAATATGTAGCATATAAAACAATTATAATAAATTAATAATTTAATTCTTCCATTATCCAAAATTTCCAAGCAGTATATTATTTACTTTATTCATTTGCACAGTCTAAAATTTTATAATTATAACTAAATTGTCTTCAAGTGAAGATTTATTGCTAATTCAATTGATTAGAGAATCAACCTAATTAATTTGCTAATCTAATAAATTACATTCTAATTGACTTTTAGAGCAGGCTCTGCCAGATTTTGTACAAGCCAGAACCCAGGATTGTCTTCTTCATGATTACTTGATAGATAGATAATACCTTGGTATACTTACCATCCTGCCTTTTAACCTTCACCCAAGATACACATAAACTTGCCCAGGGGTTAGACAAGGCAACACTTTTACCTCTGAATGCAGGATTGAGTTTCTTTAGTCTTTATGTTGCCCTCAAAATCTGAAGTTTACTTTGGTTTGTATATTACAAAGAAGCAGGTGAAATCAGGATTGTCTCTTCCCTCATGTTTGGCATATTGCAGATTTTCACATGGAAATTCTGATCCCATTCTGTGAATCAGTCTTTGTTCCTGACCAAGAAGACCAGAGGCCAATATTTGTACTAATTTGTTTTCTGGTGAGGTTGTATCCTTCACTGCTGAAACACAACATTACCTACCATGTAGCAATAGGAAGAAGACTGATCAGTGAAGGCACTTCAGATCCGGTACCTAACCAAGAGTACAGAGCTGTTTTTTTGCCAGAGCTATTGTGAAGTCCCTGATTCTGAGCTGTGAATAATGTTACTGCAAGATGCAGGGGGATCCAGTGACAGTAAATCATGGTGCACTCCTTGATTTCATATGTTTGGATTCATAGACTGCCTAGAAGCAGATAGTGGAAAGCAGCAAATGCTGTGTACTTTAAATAAAATGTTGATAATTGATACTTTACAGCTCCTTAACAGTATTTATCCACTCAAATTTGTTTGTACATCCACATTCTTTGGATCCATCACCTAACCATCATTTTTTGTTGTGCTTGGATTAGAAAAATATGTTAGTACTGAGCACTTTCTACCACTTTTACTGTACCTAAATGCTGTAGAAGAGTCCTCTTTCCGTCTTCTTTTAGTAAACTCGTAACTCTGAACTTTAAAATTCCAATTATATGGCATTTCTTCTACCTTCACATGATTTATATGGTTCTTTTCCAGAAAAGCCCATTCCATGGCCTCTTTTTCAGCATCCAGGCCCGACTAAAATAGGCCAGTGTCAGAAATAGATCCTGATGCTTTGTACCATACTAAAATCATCTCCCTGCTCATCCCTTTGGAGGTGATGTGAATAGAGGAATCAATTTAATTTGCTTTCTCTTTGGTTCTGTGAGCATCTATGTATTGTTTGGGAACTGGATGTGTTCCAATAAATTACTTGGAAGGAGTTCTACTATTGAATATCCTGAATACCATGTAATTCTCAGTTATTAAAATAGTATATTTAGAGATGGAAGTTTAAAACCTTGCTTTAACTCAGGTGAGCAATGGGTTTGAGTCAAGGTCTCTCACAAGGGAATGCACCATTAGGATGTAGGATATTCTCAGATAAACCCTCCCTGTTTCCTCATGTATGGGTTGTAAAATTTTGTAAATTATTCATAGAGGTAAAAAGACAGAGAAGGAGTAGCCAGCACTTTCAGGAAGTACAGCTAGCAGATTAAATGTGAGTTTCAGTAAATGAGCTGGAATTAATACTTGAGTATTTTTAATAAGATAAACTAGAAGACATGAACAAAAATGATCAAGAACAGATGATCCCTCTATATAGTGACTGGTGGCCAGGGCATTTTTTGTGGAAGATGCTTGTTCTGTCTCTCTATGCTGAGCGATTTTTTACACATCTTTGGTGAGTGCATTAGTAACATAATGAGCTGCACAATCTTAGCCCCACTCTCAGCATTTTTTGTTGTTGTTGTTAAAAATATTAAACAGTTTTAGCTAAAATTTACAAACAGTTCCAGGAGAGAAGAAAAAAGCAACTCCAAAACCCTTTTTGATACCATTGGTTTGTGTCCAAAGAGAAGTACAGAGTTGTACAGGCAAAACATGGTTAACCCTCCTAAGTGACTAGACAGCAAGAAAATTCTTTATGCCTCCTTCACACAGTTGATTTATAATCTTGCTGAGACTTACGTACTTTGAATGATTAAAACAAACATTTTTTTTCTCAGTGTTCTTGCAGGAATGTGGACCTATCCATAACATGACAATCGATGCTTGATCAAAGTCTTCAGTTTAATTTTGCAGATCATCTTTAAGTTGCAGAGAATGCAACAATCATGTCAGGATTTAATTTCCTTCCTTCCTTCATGTTTAATTTTCAAATAGTGCTCTCAAGAGTACAGCCAGGTTGCAATGAAACTCAGTATTTCCAATAAAGCTGCAACAGAAATTTTAGAGTTCCTACTTTAGAGTAGGAATAGTTTAGGCCAGCCTGTCTTTATAGGACTGGATAAAGTTACAATCCTTGTTTCAAAACAAAGAAGTAATACACAGGATTAATATCCTTTTTTAATCAACAGGAGTTGATGTTCCCAGAAACTCTGAATGTCTCTAAGTGGAGACGGAGTTCACCTTCATGTACTTTTAAAACTAAATATCCACTTTCTGACTCTAAGGGTGAAAGTTGTCACACAGTCCTACAGTGTTGTCTCATTCCTTTTATTTTTTGTCTGGGAGCAAGAGATAACTAGCAATAATTTCTCAGATAAAAAAATAATGTAAGTTTTAATACAGTTTTCATCACAGCTCTACTTGTGGGTTCAGATCTTGATTCTAACATAATTTAAAAAATCATTAAATGTTAAACTGCTCTGCTTAATAAAGAGTAAGGTTTTGAGAGGTGAATGTAATAGAATGTGAAGATTTATTATTTATTAAGGACGTAAGAAAACCTATAATTTCATTAAAGATCTTTTCATGTACCAGAGAGCTCACAAATCCAGATAGTTTGGCTTGTATGTAAATTCTCAGTCTGCTTGGAAGGCAGTACCAACATTTTACTTGGGACATTCTGAAAGAATAGCATTTACTGGAGAGATTCTGTCCACCTGTGCACCACACAAGCAATTTGGTTGATAGTTCCTGGATGTGTTGACTACATCATGTACACGACTGAGTAGAACATTTACACCTACAGTGGATGCATCTTGGATTTCTGAGTGTGCAGAAGTCTGGATCAATGTACAAAATCCCTAATTAGAGCAATGTAACTAAAGTAATATCAATTGAAGTAATATAACTGATACATCTTCAGGTTAACTAGGTTATAATAGGCCACTGCCAGCTATTTTTACTTTTATATAAAATGTGCTTTCCAGAATGACTAGACAGAATGAGATGTTCCAGTCAGCCATGTCCATAACAAGCTGTGTTTCTGAGAGAACAGGGTAGGATAAGCCCCAACAGCTCTTTTGTTTGAAGAGTTTTGGAGGATTAAAAACTGGGACAGCTGAAGTAGGTATGCATTTGGGGAGCAATAAGGAAACTTCATGTTATTTATTAAGCATCTTGGAAAACCTATAGTTTCATTAACTATATTTTTCATAAATGTATTTTAAGTATAAGCACAGTCTCAGTCAATACTTCTCAGATCACTTTTCTCCCAAATATTTTACAAGAATCAATGGGCATTTACAAGATACCATTTGAAATAGTCAAATTTAATATAGATTTATCTCAAAGATGACAGATCTTTGAATGTTATATCCAGCTGTATGTTAGTAAGGACATGCATATAACTATATTAACTTTAACAATTAGCCTATCAAAGCAATGTGTTTCTTTCAACTTCTGGAAGACCTGAAAAAAAAGAAAAAAGGAATTATGCAATTATTTCTGGCTGACAGAGGCCTTAGAAGAAAAGAGGATAATGTTTCTGGGGTCAGCATTAGAACTATAGTGCACCGTTAATGTAGTAGACTCCCAAATGATTCATGACAGGAAGACCAGTGGTAAATAAAAGATTAAAAGAGCCAAACATAATGAAGTGCCAGTAGATATAGAAGTGTAGGAAGTTTTTAAGGGACAGACAGTATTTCATTAAAATCAGAAGCATGCATTTTATTTATGAAGGCACTGTTTTCAAAGTAAGATATAATTATAATTTTGTATTAAAGTAAAATGCAGCCATTTTATGGGCAACAGATAATACTACAGATATGATAGGAAGAAATACGGTCCTATTTCACAGAAATTGAAATGAGATTTTTAAATGAGTGTATCTGAAAAATTACAGTATCATTACAATTAGATACAAAATAGTTTTCTTTCAATTTCTAGTTTTTAAGCAAAAATTGTAATTTTCTCATAATACTAATTTTTTTGGGTCATATACTTTACAGAAGCTAACATTAAAAGGCTGTATAGATCTTTTCTAACTTGGCAAAATCCTTAGCTAAAAGAACCCTTACACATTATGGAATGTATAGACAGGAAATGACAAAAACATATTAGGAAGTTTTAATAAAATCTGTAGTCATGAGCCATTAAGAGTTGTGAGATCAGTTATATGAAGAAAATGAGAAACACTTTTATGGAAAGAATGGATTTAAATTATGACACACTAATAATGAGATAATTCAATTTAGAATGTTAAAAAATTCAGTCTGTTAAATTCTTAATGCAATTTCTCAACATTAACTACCGCTGAATTTTTTTTACTATGTTATTTTTGTTACCTGTTAATTTGACATTAAAAGGTTAAATGATTGTAACCATTTGTAACAGGGCATATGATAAAGTAGATGATTGTGAGAAATCAAATAAAGTTTAACTGGCTTTTGAGAATATTAAAAGACTCTTACTCTTAGAGAAAGAGTCTTCTGTTCCTGGGTGTCTGTCAGAGATATGTTCACATGTATTGGTTATGCTGTGAGTGAGACTTCAGGTAGAAACAAACAGTGTGACCACAACTCCAGTTGCTCTTCACAAGGCTTGTTACGAAATGCAATGCCACCAAAAAATACAGTCCTGTGTATTTACTCTCGCTGCCTGGTGGCTAATACTGTCCATGGATAAGTAAAGGTCTGAACCTTCCAAACTTACTTACATGTGAATAATGTCATAACTACAGAATAACTTCTATATTATGTGAAAAACATGCCTGTCTCAGTAAGATCTGTTTGCTTTTCCTGATTTTTACCCAAACTGAGTAAAATTTAGAGGAAAACCCAAGACATCCATTTCCCAAGAGGCAATCTTAGACTGTTTTGAATCAAAACTGATGGAACAGGGGCAAAGAGGAAGAAATTTCAGTTGAGGTAAGTTAGCTGTCAGGGACATCCACAGTCTTTTTGCTATTAGCACTACGGAGACACATACACAGAAACCAAGGTCCCCAAACCTATCACATGTAAGAGCTTAATACCAATTCCCCTCACCCCATCACTCTTACGGTGTTGGATTCTTACAGCAGACTGCCTAGCACTAGGAGGAGAGTTAGCAGTTTTGCATAAAACTTTCTGGGCCTCTTGAATGCCTTCTGTCTTATACATACAGTCCTTCCTCATTATCTACTGTGAGAATCTCATAAATTAGTTTAATTTACAGATTACACTAATAGGGAGGTAACTTTCCTAAAATGTTTAAATTGCTTGGCTGTTGCTGACCTTCATACTGAGGAAAGTAGAGGACTAGTTTGTTTTGTAGAAGGGTGGCAGTGAATACCACAAAGGCCAAAGTACATTAGAAATAGAAGAAACCATTCAACCCCTTTTTGGGGTTCTTGGTTGTTCTGTTTTGTTCTTTTTGTTTTGTTACTGTTCATTGATGTTTAACAGCAAAGGGAGTAGGAACTACAACCTCTAGAATGCTTGAGTGTTTTCTCAGTAGTTGCCTGGGTCCCATTCCTGGTTGGTAGCATGCTAATATGCTGAATCTTTGGAATTACTGAATTTATTGAGGGTGAGAGATTCAAGTACTTCCATTCTTGACAGACAATCTCATCAGGAGAATAGCAGAAGAATTAGAATACATTTTGAGAAGATGCTAGGAAGAGGTGAGGATCATCATATCTGTCTTTCTTAGGACTTTCCTAGAAAGAAAAAAATTGGGTAAACCAACAAAAGCCTTTATGAGATGGGAAAAGATGGCAGGAGTAGTTATTCTGGTTGGGACTGGGAGAAATCAGTTCTTGCCAGAATAAGGAATGGGCTTTATATCTAAACTGCATGCTACATTGCTTATCCCAAATGTTTGGACTACATTGCCTTCTGCTCTGTGCTATCTTTGCAGAATAATTACGAACAATCTAAGCTAAATAAATAAATAAATAAATAAGCTGAAGTGGTTTTAGGAACTTCTGCATTGCTGAAATTGCACTGTGAAAGATTTGCGGTTTATTTCAGTGATAAAGCAGTTTTTTCAGTTTATTGCCAGCTTCTTCCATGAACTTGACATTTTAATATTTT
Source organism: Chaetura pelagica (assembly GCF_000747805.2). Lineage (NCBI taxonomy): Eukaryota > Metazoa > Chordata > Aves > Apodiformes > Apodidae > Chaetura > Chaetura pelagica. The sequence continues at coordinate 2,721,053 of NW_009954552.1, forward strand.
GTGACAGTTAAAGCATTACTTCATGTAAATTTATTTTGATTTCAGGCATTCCAAACAAATTTATTACAGGTCTGTCTCACACTGATAATGAAAGAAGATAGAAAGAGATATATAATCAATATAATTTTTATGGTTTTCTGCCAAGTCACACTATGTTGCTCCAGCTGAGAATGAAAAATAATTTTGTTGGACATATTCCTGTAGAGTCTGTAGAGACTTCTATGAATTTCAGTCCTGACATTTAAATCTGTATGCAAGTAATATCTGAGTCATGAGAAGCTCACACCATTCTGTCATGCATCACTTATTAATGACCTTCCTTGACGTTAGGAAATATTCTAACAAAGGAAATGAGAAGCCATAGTCGCTTTAATTTAATATGAATACTCCATTCCAAACCCTGAAGTTCAACAAAATTGCTGGTATGAGTTTAAAAAGTTCACAGAATCACAGAATCTTAGGTGTTTGAAGGGACCTCGAAAGATCATCTAGTCCAAACCCCCTGCCAGAGCAGGGTCACCTAGAGCACATTACACAGGAACATGTCCAGGCGGGTTTTGAATGTCTCCAGTGAAGGAGACTCCACAACCTCTCTGGGCAGCCTGTTCATTAAAAAAGGATAGTGTTTCAAGATAGACAATTTAAAAATTGTTATATGGCCATCTTTTCATACTGTTATATTCAGAAGATGCAACAGGAGAAGGCATACAGATGTACAGATGTACAAATTAGGCAGGCAGCAGTAGTGAAATCAATGGAAAAAGCTGAAAGAAAAGAAAGGGGCAGAGGACTCATTGCTCACTCTGGCTCGTCACACTTGGTGGGAGGAAGAAGGCATAATTTGGAACTAAAGAGGATCAGCCTGGATATAAGAAAAACATTTTTCAACCTGATGACAGACAAAAGTGGAACAGGTTAGCCAGAGAGGCTGAACAGTATCCATGCTTAGAAGTTTTCAAGGTGTTTCTGAGTAAAGCCCTGCACAACCTGGTCTGATCTCATCACTGACCCTGCTTTGAGCAGGATGTTGAACTAGTGACCTCCCACAGCCCCTTGCCACCTGGATTACTTTAGCATCCTAGAATCATACAGTAATGGGTACCCCACTGCTGTTAAAAAGAGAAAGATTTCATAAAGTGACAGTAAAAAGGAAAAATTACTGCCTAATAGCAAAAGTGGTAACAGAGCCCTTACTTCAGTAGCTTTTTCTCCCCATTTCATCTGTATAAGGGGTCAGATATGTTCAAAGTTAGGGAGAGGAAAGATGGCAGGATGCAAAGTCTACATACTAACTTTGGAGTAGATGATAGGGCTACAGTGGGGAGTGTGCCAAGTTAATTTAGACCATTATGGCCAAGAAGGATCATATATGTAAGGATACTCTGGAATTATGTGTTTTACTTTACTCTTTTACATTTAAATCTTGTCACACCATAAATCTGAGTCATGCCTCATGCAGAGGATGCATCCTTCCCTGGAAAGGCAGATGTAATTGAGGTGTACTGAAATGTTCATGCTGCCTATATTGAGGGCTTCTGAGTCTTCAGTTTGCTTCCATACTAGGCTGCAGGTGTCTCCTTGTAGTGTTAATACTGGTTAACCCAACTCCCTTGGTATGTCTGGAGACAGCTAGGAGCTTCTTTGATGAGCAGCAGGAAAGTGGAAAATGTCTTTAGACTTGTAGGGGGCAGTATGAAAAGTTATCACTTTCAACTTGTTACACTAATATAAAACATACTTAAGATTGTCTTCCAGCATTTTTTTATTCCCTTCAATAGCCTGCAAACATGAAAGGCTGAGTTCCATTCCTAAGACTAATTTTTATTGGGTTTTTTTGCCAATGTATTCAAAGCAGAAATAAAATCATTAACTCTTCTGAAGTTCACAGGCAGATGGTGATGACAGTGATGCTGGAGGGGATGGGGAAGCAACATTTAGTTTCAAACTAAAAGTAAAATAGGTAAAATTATATTAAATGTCAGTATTGAGAATATTGGTAAATATCTGTGAAGCTATGTATAAATATTAAAATAATTTCTGATTTCAGGAAAAAAAATGGAGTTGAATGTATAATCACAGAAAATAACATTTTTGTCTTATACAACTTTGTTTCTCTTTTAGTGGCAAAGCATTACTATAACACTGGTTGAGAAAGTGCAGATGGTTGCTGTAATCCTAGGATCTCTGTTCTTAGTAGCAAGTGTGACTTGGCTTCTATGGTCAGCCTTCAGCCCTTATGCAGTATGGCAAAGAAAGGACATCCTTTTTCAAATCTGCTATGGAATGTATGGTTTTATGGATCTAGTATGCATAGGTAAGCTCAAAATCTTTAAACAGCACAGACTATGCTATAAGACTATGACTATATCTATTTCTCTAATCGGTCACTCTAATTGACCACTCCAGTTGTTTGCAGATCCATTCTCAACTGGTGCTTCTGGCAAACAGTGCTTTTTACAGTGATACAAATACTTCAAAGTAAAAGAACCAATGAAACTACTCATCAAAGTGTCTACCCATGATCCTAGTGGTGAGAACAGGATCAGTTTCAATTTCTTGAAAAAATAGACAGTTAGCAAAGTTTAGGAAGTTAAGTAGATGAAAATTACAAAGACATTATTAAAATAGTCAAGTCTTCTACTGATGCTGCTTTATGTTAGATTGTGCCATCATGAAGCACAGAAGAAACCCTTGAGGATGTCATCAAACTATATACCCAAAATGAAGTTGTACAGACATATATAGGTCACTGTGCTAGAGTAACAGAAAAGAACAGAGAAGACAGGCATGAGTGCTTTGTACATCATAAACTGTCACGAAACACTCTGCTAGTGCTAACTATAATAACTTACCATCCTGGCTGGAGAGGAGTTTTTGATTTTTTTTAAGATCTTTTATCTTCTCTGTTATCTTGAGTAGGTGACTCAGGGAAAAAAGCATATTAAAAAGTCTCAAGTTATTTAACTCTAGCTTAAATCTTATAACAGAAAATGCAATTTACTGCACAGCTATTTTCGCCAGTTTTGACCCAGCAATATTTTATGTAAATCCCTGTAGTATTTGATAAAACAACCTTGAATTGATAGAATAACTATGATCATTTGAAAAAAAATATTAAAAAAAAAAAGTAATTGCAGTAAACATTAAACCACATTCTTAGAATTGCAATTCCTAGGAAATACAGAAGTCAAATGCTATCTGATGTTTTCTTTGAGATTTCTGAGTGATAAATGTTGGTGTTATCCTAATCTCGTATATGGGAATTCAGAAGGGCAGTGCTGAATTCTGCTCAATCAGGTGCAAAAAACCAGAGTGATTCCTAATATCAATGTTTGTGCTCCAACCATAAAGTCATGTCATCTTTTATTGAAACCATTCCATTACGGAGAGAGTATATTTCATGTGGATCCACAGTTCTGTTTATTTTGTATTTTTTCTAAGAGAAGCACACTCTGGAATATTTTACAACACAGGCTTCTTCTGTGAACCCAAATCTTCTCAGACACAAAAATGAACTGAATCTAACTTTTTAATACTCTGGACAAGTGCTCAGCTTTTAAATGAAAAAAAAGGGCTCAGCTACATGCCCTCTTACATGCTGAGTCCTGAATATCACTTTTTTTTTTTTTTGGTTTAACACTCAACATTGACGTTTTTACTCTTGTTTAGAAAAACACTAAGGGAAAACAAAACGTGCTTCAGGCATTCTAAACTTTTCATTTACATGAATTCAGTTTTTTCACAAAGATTACAATTGTAAAAAATTTACTTTGGTGTGCATAAACTACTTGGAAGAACCAGTTATTGCTATTTCTGTGACTGTTAAAACACCTGAACCAAATTCATCTCAAAATCAGTTTAGAATGTCTGTTTGCAGTCAGAAATTTTAGTGTCTTTATCTGTAGAAATGAACTATTGAAAGGCAGACCTTCAGTAGATTGGTACATGCAGTTATGTAGCTGCCTCCTAGACTGGTAGGCTCGAGCCACCTCTAGACTGGACACTGCTGAGCTAAGCTGTACCACACATGGCTGCCCCTCACTGCCACCATGCATGAACAAAGTGAACATTCAGCTGTCTTCACCCACCAGATAAACTCACTTTCCTGTAATTCCATAAATGCATATTTGTATAGCCCTAATACATGGAAAATTTTACGTCAAACTAACTATAGTCAAACGTATTTGGATGATATTTTGTAATGATAGAGTTCAGCACAGATATGACTTAACACCTTACTAAACTGCATCTACAAATTCAGGAAGCTGTTTAAAGGAGTTTTGGTAATTGTGGAATTCTGATGAGCCAGATTCATTCAGCACACTTATTCTACATATAATTGCAAGTAATCTGTCTTCTGTAAGCTTCTAAGACCAGGAGTTCTTTTAACTCTTGAAAATATACATTAGTGTATTCAGCTTTATTCAGTTTTCTCTTTTTCTTTCATGATGAAGTGAGGGATTTTAGATGGATAGTTTTAATTAAACATATTTTAATAAAGTACTCTAATACATGGATGTATTATTACTCATTAATGATTTTTAAAAGCCCCAACACTGTCCATTATGTCGATGACTTCCCAAAGGCATTAACATATGATTTTACCATTGCATGTTACATGTATATAATCTCTTGTATCATAAAGCTTGTAAGGCTTACAGCCACCCACAGTTCTCACTTAGTATCTCCTCTGGTCTCATTTGTGTTTAGTCATCCATGGCATTCTCTTAGTTTTCAACAGGATTTGCAGTTAGTGAATAGCTATACTCCCACTGGAATCTCTGTTTATTTCAATGAAAAATCTATGCAGAGCTATGGGTTTTCCTGTGCACCCCTTATTTCAAGAGAAGTACTTAAGTTACCAAGATTATTCCAACTGCCTTCAGTTATGCCTCCCTACAGCTTTGCATAAACAATGTGAATATTTTTTATCATTTCTGAAGTGTAAATATCTGTACTTTAAAAAATGTTTTGTTGTAACTATTTAAAAATATTTAAATAAATAAATATTAAATAAATAGATAAATAAAGTTTGTCTAAAAGTACTGACATATTTATAGGAAGTCTTTGAAAACTTGTACAAACTATTTTTTTTTCCCAATTATTGATTAATATACCATCCACTTCCTTCTCAATTAAATTACATGTAACTTGTATTTGTTTTACTTTTCACCAAAAAAAATATTCCAAAAACTAGAGGTCACCAATATAATATGTATATAACAATCCATTCCAGTGTATGTATTCTATTTATACCAATTGCTCTCCTTTTTCTACTCTAAATTTTTCCAGAATTCTCGCTAACAGGATCCTTTTTACTTATCATTGTTCCTTTCAACCCTGCAAGTCACTAGTCTGTACATTCCTGCATCTGAGCTGGGTGTAAAGCCGCTCTCTTTGAAACTAACTTATGGAAGAGGTTTTCCTGAGGCAAACCTTGAACATTTTAATCAAGTAGAACTATTGCTTGTGAAACCCAGAGCTATTGCAGTGGCAGTGCTAGGATCAGACCATCCCTGTAAGGATTACAAAAGTGAGTTCATGAAGTAATATGAAAGAAATTAATAACACAAACTTATTTAGCCACTGAAGGATGGTAGACCAAGCCTTTGCCATTCTAATTTGAGGACCTAGCAATTTCTTCCCATAACAGTGAAGTCATACAATGTTATGTATTTACATCAGAGTACAATCGTAACTACTAGTCACAAATAGTTCTAACATGAACAAAATCTCTCACAAATAATAACAGCCCACTTGCAGTCCCAGAACAACAGTGCTCCTTTAGACTGTGAAAATCAATTATAACATTGCACTAGAAACATGGGTGATACCAATAGGACTATGGCGAGGGACTGAGATGGGAGCCAATGGGTGGTGTGAATAGCCCTCTGAAAGCCTCTTTCTTGTCCACCAAGAAACTTGACGCCTAGCAGCAAGTAACAAGTAACTCCTTAGTTTTAAAAAAATACAGACTGAAGTTACTTATAGCGAACACATCTAGCTGCACTTAATACCTACCTACTCAGAAAGTATTTTTATTTTTTTCTGCATTAAATCTAATTCTGACTACTTTAGAATGAGTTATATTACTGTTTTTAGAGTGGACAGGTTTCATTTGTGGGGCCTAGAATAGTATTAAGAGATGGCATTTTGTCCAGTGGCAAAATTTGTTTCTGAAAAGGGTCTTTTATTCCCTGGTAAAAGCTTTTGATTTGTCTGGGAGGATCATTCCTAAATTATTATAAGTAAGATCAGTGTGATAAATAAGACAACTTTGGAACCTAATAGCACCAAATCTTAATGAACTAAGATGAGTTGCCTGTTTGTTAAGACATCCAGTATGAAAAATTTCAGGTGGTCTTGTGACTGAGGGTAAGAAATCCTTTGGGTAGAGTAGAAGAATTTCATAATACTTGACAATAAAAGAAAATTACAATATCTTTAAATCCTCCATCCCACTACAATCCCTACATCTTAGAAGGAAATCCTGTAGGCAGAGTTTTCTTAGAGCCTTAGGACATTGTGCCAGAGCCATCATCCCAAAAATCTGTTCATTGTAGATACTAATAGGACAGAATTTCAGAACAGCTAACAGTTGTGAATTCTAACACTTCCTATTGGAATCATCCAGGTAAACAAGCAATTTTTATTTCCCCTATGACTGTGCAACAATTCTGCTGTTGAAATCCTGGTATTTAAAACAAGTCAGTATTATTTATTGATTTATCCTTGCTTTCTCTCCCATATTCTTATTCATTGCTGTGGAACTCTTCAGAAGATTCTTTGCCATTTTCTTAAGCCTTCACTTTAGTGACTGACTTCTTAAAGCTTGAGCATCAAAACTTCTCCAGCAGTGAAAAATCTCCATAATTTAAACCTTACCGAGTTTTCCGCTTGTTTGTGGTCTTGGAGCTGTTGATACTGAGAACTTCCTTTTCCCCTGTTCCCCTGTTCCCTGGAAAATATCTTTCAAAGAGACAAAGGATGTGTTGGAATCCTTTTGCCTCTTTTACATAGTTCGTTTTCAATCTGTAGTTTTCTCAGATTGGAAATAAAGCTTTTTATGGCAGGAATTATGAAAGTGCTCCTTTTCTCCAAATCTGACAACTTTATGTCAAGCCTTGCAATATTTGATCCTTTGCTCAATAGCTCTTTAGAGGATATGTGAGTAACAGCTTCCCTTTTACAGAAAAGTTCTCTTTCTTGCCATTGTTGAAAAACTGTTGAAAACATAATTTCAGTAAATCCTGAAAGCTCAAAAACAGTAAAAAAAGAGTGTCCAAAAAGAAGAAGTCCTAAGACTTTTTCTGTCCTAATCCCAAGAGGATACTTCTGACTGTTTAAATGCATTTCATGTATCTCAATGATTCAGCTTCCTTCTCTACTCTGAAATATGCTGTTCAGGATCCAGTCAAGTGCAGGGAGGTATCAAAAAGCTTTGCACTATGGTAAATAGGTTCTCTTCAGTTTTGCTTCATCACAGTCTTGAGGGAAACTGGGCCAAAGAATGCTGTGATCCAGTGACACATAGAGAGAAAATTACGCTCCTCTCCCTTATCATTCTATAGGTAATCCAACGGAAAAAAAAAAGGGGGGAGGGGGATCTTTGTCACAGCGGCTTATTTGGTTTGTGGATTTCATACATACTGAAACTAATCTATCCTTTTTTAGACAAAATAGCCAGTCTTGAAGGTGCATTTATGTATCAACATGGCTGCTGAATTCTTAGGACAGGTTGCTTTACATATATCTGAGAAGATGAAAGTAGACATTCTGCTATCAAGAAATCTAGAATTTACTTAAGCTTATATTGTGTTAGTTTTGCTGTATCAGGTGCTTCAACACATTCCAGGCAACTTGAAAGCTTTACAAAGATGCCACATTTGCTATCATGTAATTGTGAAAGCAATCTTTGTGTTTCTCCATCTTTCAGTGTACTGATCACTAAGAATAGAGTAGGCATTGCTATCTGCAAATCATTGCACTTGAATCTGAGGTTTGATGTTTTTATCATCCTTTCTGCTTGTGTCATCATTCTTTGAATATTTCCTCTCTAGTATCAGTTAACTATGCTAAGAGACCCCAGACACTTAAATCACAATTTGTTGTGTATGAACAGGTGATGCAATCTCTTGGGATAAAGAACTATAGTCCGTAACACTGCAGATCATATTACAGATGTGGCCCTTTATAGGAAAATTTTTTGGCAAGAAACACACTGGACTGCTGAGCTAGGCAGATTGCTCTCCTCCCAAAGCAGGGAGCCAGAGGAAACGTGACATTACTCAGAATCGAATAAGTTACCAGGCTGGTTGAGGAACAGAGCAAAATCATAATAAGAAGGCTGAAGCCCCCTGTGTCTCCCCAGTAAGTCTGAAATACACATAAGGAATGTGTGTATAAATATATATACATAGATACATACATATGAAAAATGAATAGTTTCTTGTAAGGAAATAAATGGCATGCACTCAATAAACATACATATTAAGCTGGATGGAAGCTCCTAAGTCAATTGGTCTGTTCAGGACTCCAGATACTCTCTATTTTTCTTGAAGGACCTTTTAAAAGATTTCCTGAGTCTCAACAAAAAAAGATGTTTCTCAACTTTTGTCTACTCAGTTTTCAAGAGAAAGAAGAAAGCCTGTCATCCTTACTGTGCTCATCACAGTCAATCATAGCATTTAATTTCTTCTTGCTCTACTGAAGCAAGACAGGAAAGTCATTATATGTTTCAGGTTTTCATATATCTTCTGCGCTGCCAAGTTGAACTACAATGTGAAATCAGATAAATTTGTTTGTACCTGTACTGATTCTGCAAAACACTCTTAAACAAGTTTAAGACCATCCTGTTCATTACAGAAGGTCTAACTTACTTACAGATCTACTTACGCCAGTACAAATCTCCATAGATTATATCATGAACAAGGATAACACTAACATAAACAGGCAATTTACAAATCTGCCAGTAAGGTTCATTTATATTGGTTTATTTAAACCTAAATACTATAGTTAGGCATTCTCAGATTATTCCAGTATTGCTAGGTGGAGCTTTCATTCAGAACAACTTTATTTTCTCTACATGTTCGTGCCTCCCAAGTCTTAAACACATGAATAACCAGTTATGTTGCATATATACAATTTATCAGAGTTACACGTAATTTAATAGGCTCTGGCAACTGCCAGATTCATTACACCTTGTTACATCTGTATTTGCTTTCAAAATTGTGACATTTTGTACAAACTGATGTATTCTTTTCATAATTTCAGGACTGATAGTACATGAAGGTGCATCTGTTTATCGAGTGTTTAAGCGCTGGAGGGCTGTGAATCTACACTGGGATGTGTTAAATTATGATAAAGCCACAGACATAGAGGAGAGCAAAGGAGGAGAACCCTCAGCAGAGCAGGAAGGACATTGTGGTTACCGCTGACTGCATTTAGAAACAGAAGTTTAGTTCATCCAACACAGTTAACCTCACCAAGATTTCAGTGTGGCTACGTATTGCTACATCTGTTCAACCGCATGAGACCTCAGGAAGATTCATCAGAAGAAAATGGCTCTGGGGAAGTAGTGATGAGAGTGACCTCAGTGTAAAGATTAAGCTCACTGTGCTACACAGATAAGGATGATGTGCCCTGATGTTACAGGACATTGGAATGTAGTTACAATGGATGATAAAACCGTTAACACTTGAAAAACCATACACATTTTTTTAAATTGAATGCTTTTTATATGATCAGCTAGAACACAAATACATTTTTCTGGAAAAAAAAAAGTCTCTTGCCTTTTATATAGTCTGGTTTATTAAATCTTTTGTCAATTTGTACCTGAGGTGTTTACAATACAGTTTAACTCTTAGGTATTTGAATGATGAGGTATCTAATTTTTAATTAAAAGAACATAATTGTATTTTCTTAAATTCTGGCTTTAATCCACTACTGTTATTTTTCCCACTTTCATGAAGATTAAACTGAACAACCTTCTTCCAAAAAGATAAAGAATGTTGACACAAGTCAAGTATTCTTCTTTATCTGTCTTATTTTGTTGTTTGTAGTTCAGTTCAGGTGCATGAAAGCTAGTAAAGGATGTATTGTCCCTTGCCTTTAAGCAGAACTCCATTTGATGTTCTGCAAAACAGGAGGGAAGATGCCAACTCTTCTTTTAGCTCTCCCACATGGATGTGCAAGACGTCAGACACAAGTATGACACAGGCAGGGGAAGAGTTGTGCAATTTCTTTTGAGTCTCTGAGCTCTGCAGAGCGCTTGGTGCTGTGCCTGTGTGTGGAAATGACATTATCTCCCCAGCAGTGGTGCTGAATTGAGCAGCCTGTGGATTTCTAGTACCATTCTAACCATAGGACATTGACTTCCCCATTTTTATTTTTTTTTAAAAGAAGAAATTACATTACAACTTTTGGAATAGCAATAAATCCTACTGCAAACTCAAATAGAAATAACACAAAGCCTTAGTTTTGCCAGGTACTGAATCATCATTAAAAATAAGCCAATATTCATCTTTATCATGATAGCTAATCAATGCTGTGAAGTTTGCTGTTCTATTTTTGTCTCATGGCAAAAATTCTAATATAATTTATTCAAATGGGAATGGAAATAATTTCCAACTTAATAACAGTGTTGAAGATCAAGATGAAAAAGTAGGGTTGAAACAACTCTAAGAGCTCTAGCTTGCTCAAATAGTTTGTGGTGAACTGACCTTGGCTGGCTGTACAATGCCCATCCAGCTGCTCTGTCTCCCTCCTCAACAGAACAGAGGGAGAAATAAGGTGAAAGAATTTGTGGGTTGAGACAAAGACAAGGGCATCACTTACAAATTACTGTCATGAGGAAAAAAGAGGCAATAGGGGAAAACTAATTTAATTTATTGCCTATTAAAATAGAGTTGCATGGTGAGAAACAAAGACAAAACCTAAAACATCTTCCTTCCCCCCACCCCTTCTTCCCAGGGTCAGCTTCACCCCTTCACTCCCTACTCCTCTACCTCCCCCACAAACAGCACAGGGAGATGAGGGGCTCTGCCCAGTCCATAAGAGCTCCTCTCTGCCACTCCTTCCTTCTCACACTTTTCCCTAGTCCAGACTGGAGCCTTCCCACAGGCTGCAGTCCTTCAGGATAAACCTGCTTCCACATGGGCTCTCCATGGGACACAGTTCTTTTGGGACATGTCAGCCAGCTCTGGTGTGGGGTCCCCCGGGGGCTGCAGTGTGGATACCTGCTCCAGTACTGATCTCTCCATGGGCTGCATGATATACCTGCTCCACCGTGGTCACTCCAGGGCCCACAGGGAAACACCTGCCCCACCAGGGTCTCTCCTGTGATGGGGGAGTCCCGACCTCTCCTCACGAGGCCACCCCTGCAGCTCCCACCCCACCTCCCTCACCTGGACATCCGCACTCAGTACACAGTTCAACATTTTTCTGTCTCGAAATAAGCTGTAACCAATAGCTGAAAAGTTCTGGTTATTTTGTGCAGTAACTGGAGTGCTGTGGCTGGAAAATTCCCTCTCAGGGATTGACAGGATGGTGCTGGAATAGGTGCAGGCCTTCCTTTTATAAGATGGTCCTGTGCCAAGACCAGACACAGGAGGCTTCTGCAACTACATTTGGAAGGGTAATTGAAATTATTTGAGCCTTGGAGCTAAAAGCTCCTCATATATTCATAAAAATTTCGGCAATGGACTCAACATGGGCCCCGCGTTCTGCGGTACAGTCTCACAAGGTCAAGTTTACATTTTCTACATCTACAGATGCCTTCATACCCTTCAAACAATTAATGTGAAAAGCAGTACATAAGCCATGAGCAACAAAATTTAATCTCAAAAAAAAACCAATTTATCTCTTGCATGGCAAATTACCTACATACGACTAACAATCTCATTGAGAAACGATGAGAATTCACTTCCAGGTTAGCCTGAAATAATTTTCCAAAGGAGGAAATTGGTGGAGAAACAGGATGAGAGAAACTACGACTGGAGAAACCTGCTGTATCACTGGGAATTTCTTGTTCTTAATTCCTACTGAAATAAAACCCTTTTTCCCAGAAGGACCACAATTCCACATGACCAAATTGGAATTAGAACTAGTATCTCAAAAGCACTTTCAATACCAGTAGAATAAGGCACTCTGTGATCAATGTGCTTAAAACATCATGTCCTTTTAGGTACCTTTTAGTAATTGGTGATGTGTGGTATGTAAAGAATATTTCAGTGGTCCCAAAACCAAAATTGAGAACCTATGAAAATATTTTATTGTAAAGATATCTTTTTCATTCAAAATAATTAGGATGCTGAAAAAAATATGACTCACTGGGAAAGATCAATAGATGTAATTTAAAAGAGGATCAGATTCCTGTGTACCAAAATTTGAAGGACACATGAGTCTGGAACACTTCTACAACTTCTGACAGAAAAAAAGTGATCCAATTAAGAGTAACGAAAATGAGTAGTGAGAGAATTTTTTAGGGCAAATATCAGAAAAGCCTTTTTAATCATAGCATTTGTCAACAATAATTTCTATGGCACAATAATTTTGCATCTGTCTGCATTTATTTATTTATATATATGAAGAGCAAGATCACAAAATGATAAACAGTGGGGGGATTAACATGGGCAGGGTGCAGCTGTGGAAAAAAAAGATTACACCTATGGCTGTGTTGTGCTGCAGAGTGTTTTCAGTAGCAAGAGTGCCAAGTTCAGGATAGGAACATTTCTGCATTGACCTTGTATTTGGATTAGTGCAGTACCGCAGTGCTGTGATCATCTACATACAAGATAGATTAAATCAAATCAGAGCAGGTGCAGAGAGGGTTATTAAGATGAAATAGGAGTAGGGACAGTGTTTCACATGAGGAAATTAGAAGAGCATGTCTATTCTGCTTAACAGAAGTTGAGAGTGAACGTTATTATTGTCTGCTAATACATTGCAGAATTATTTTTATTTTTATTTTTTTAAGGTAAAGAACAAGCCTGAGAAGCAAAAGAACTCAAGGACACAAATAGATCACAAATAAACTTAGCTGGAAGTTCAAGATAGTTTTGTAATATTCATATAAAGAATTGCAAATAACAATTCAAGTTGAAAGGCCTTGTGGCCCGACATCTAGTCCAAGCTCCAGGGTCAGCTCTGAGGTCAGACCAGGTTGCTCAGGGCTTTAAGAAGTCAGGCCTTAAAATTCTCCAAGGATGGAAACTGTATAACCTCTCTAGGCAACCAGCTCCAGTTCTTGACTGTCCCAGAGTAAAAAACTTTGTCCTGCTATCCTCTCTCTTTCCTGATTCCAGTTTGCATCTGTTGCCCCTCATCCTCCCATACTGCCTTGCTGTGAAGTGGATGGATCTGTCTTCTGGATAACCCCCTTGCAGGAGCTAGCAGGCTGCTGTCAGGCCTCCCCTGAAGCCATCACTTCTCCTAGCTGAGCAAGACTTGATCCCTCAGCCTCCCCTCACACAGTATGTGCTCTGACTCTCAGTCAGCTTTGGGGGGCTCCAGTTACCCCATGTCTTTTCTGTACTGGGTTGCCCCAGGCACTGCTGGTCAGCCCTGCCTCATGCTCAACTCGTATCTGCAAAGATTCCCAGGTCCTCTCCTGCCCAGACTGTGTCCACTAGTGCTACCTGTCTAGGGACAGCCCTTGGCATGTGTCCTTGATGAGGTTCCTGGTCCTTCCAGCCTGGTGAGGTCCCTCTGGATGGCAGCCCTGACCCAACGGTGTGTCCCTGCAATCTAGCACTTGAGACCAGGACTGTCTGTCATCTTCTCCAGGTCACTAATAAAGGTTTAAAAAAGGATGGGGCTCAGCACAGACCCTGCATTACTCCACTTGTTACTGGTCTACAGACAGTGTAGGTCCTATTAAGCCTCACCTTCTGGATCCAACTGTGCATCCAGCTTTTTCAGCTACTGGAAATGGCTCCCAGTAAAGACAGTGACAACAAAATATCCAACCTGTTTCAGAGGGAGTTTGATGACTTTATGACAGTCATTAAGGTGTTATTACTAGTGGTGGCAGCAAAATGGGATTAACACTCTCCCCTTCCTCCGCTCATTTCTACATACACAAAATACACACATCCCTTTTCTGAAGAATGTAATGTCTTCTCCAAACAACTAAACTCATCTGTAATTACTCAATTAATTAATGTAAAAAGCATGTATTTAATGCCACTAAATGACACTAAAAAACAACTGTTGACCCAAATACAAAACCAGATTACAATATGAGAAAAGGTCATGCCTGAAGTTCCAGACATAGTAACAGCACTGGAAATCAGACCTCATGTAAAACCTGTATTTCAGTCACCATCCTGTTTGAATATAAAAAATGCAAGTGGGACAGAATCGAGGTGAAGCACAAATTAGATGATTTGCACTACCACTTCAGGAAACTCAGGTTTTTTCCATTTCCCTTGCATTACTCCCCACATCAGTAAAACAATGGACTACAGGAAGTGTAAGGGCAACTATGGAGTTTCCCTGTCAGGACAGGTAGAACAGCAAAAATTCTGTTTGAAACAGCCTGTCCATTCACATTGGTTTGAAAGTAAGGACAAATTGATTCTGTTCATTCGAGGATAGCAGTGTGTGCTGCTTAAACCAACTAGCCAGAAACTTTAAGTGGTGAAACACAGTCTTCCAAGGCTCTCGAGAAAAAAGCCATTTTGAGTCACTGCTGTACATATAAGGTTTTAGAATGTTTAAAGTAAAAAACCATCCAGTTTTATAACAATTAGATTACTGTTAGAGGCATACAGTTTAGGGAGTCAAACTCAGCAAAGGTCCCTGCACTGGACACGCTAAAGAATCTTTTTGAATATCAAGAAGAAAACCAATAGAGAGCCCACTTTTTACTTAAAAAATTGTGAAAACAATTATACAAAATGAAGCTCTTTCATAAACAGTTTCTTGACCACAGAAGGCTAATCTGATGGAAGCACTACAGAATAGCTCCCTGGATTCTCATTTCCTTCTGTTGGAATTATATAAAAGATTCAACTTCTTGTTAAAACATGCTATGTAATACTTAAAGCAAACCTTTTCACATATTCTCCTCTTGAAACTGTGCATCCTAAGTATTAGCCTGCTCTAGCATGTAAATAAAATTTAGCAATTCATACAGGACTGCAGTGAAATAGCCAGCAGGCTCACTGAGCTCTGCCAGTCTGAGGACACTCCAGCCACAGTTTCATAGGAAGTTTCAGGTTTTCTAGAGAGAAATGAAGATGCTCTTTAAAACATTTCATCTTTCTTGTTTGCCTTACATAAAATAATTTTTTTTCATAAACCTCATAACAATTTCAAAAAGTCCTAGTGAGTTACCACTTCCTAGAATCATCTCTTAGCTGTTGTGTGAGAGGAGATAAGTAAGTGTTCAGGGCTGAGAGAGGACACCAGAGAAATCCTTACAAACTGGTTACCCTTGTATTAAATTTTAATAAAATCAGAAAATAGGTTTTAGATCTTTCTATGTGCAGAAATTGTCAGGTGGGTACTGATATTTCTCCTGGATTTAAGAAGAGATATTTATAACACACTGCAGAGTGAAACTGCAGTCTGAATTAAGGTGATGCATACATTAAAACCAGTCGGATGGCAAAAAATAAAAAGGAAACACTAGGACATGGGCCCCTGAGAAGCATAAACAACTTTCAAAAATCACCTGCAGATAACAGAAAAACAGCAATCAGTAGCATAATTTTTCCCTGCTGTGGCCAGTCAGCTGTCCTGCAGGCATGTAGAAACCCATGATCATCCCCCTACTTAACAAGTTGTCTCCTGACAGACTGAAATGATCCTTTCCCCTGGAGTCTCCACATTTACTAACTCCAGCTGAATTTGACCCTGACTTGTCACCATTTGCTCCCTTAGTTAAGAAAACCTTGGCAGTGGGTTTGAGGGGCCATCCTCTGAAGAATAAAAGATGTATCAGCTGGCTGAAAATCTGTAAAGGCCTCATAAAATTATATTTTCAGCATGAAGCAGCTGGCTGGAGCCAACCCCAGAACTTGTTTTAACACCAGTCCAAAGAAATAGTGTTAATCAGGTCTGTGCTGGTCTGAGTGCCAAAATTCAGGATAATCCATGGGCAGAGACCAGAAATGCCACCGAGGTCACAAAAGAACAAGAACTAAGGTGAATGAGAGGGGCTTGGATGGTGGTGGCTTGGTGAACTGGAGAACTTCCTCCAGCTGCCACAGTTCCTTCCTTGCCCAAAATCTCACTTTGTCCTGCACAGGGGGCTGGAAAAGGAACAGACAAACTTGTGAAAGGAAAAATAATGTTGAAAAATTAGTCCACAGGTCCCATTTTCTAGGCCTAATCATCACTAATTCACTGGGAAAGACTACTTCTGCCCTCCCTTGTTTGCAACTTTAGTCCTGGCAGTTGTGAAAAAGAAGGGAAAAAGTGCAGCCAAAGCCAAGGAACTTGGTTTCTAAGTGTTCATATAAAATTCACCACATGCTCCTCATCCGAATTTTGCTAGAATTCAAAATGCTGAATTGGAGCAGCTAAGACTTTTGAGGGGGAAAAATCTTAACTCCACTGTAGGAGACAAATGGAACGTGAGGGATGTCCCCCTTCCCCCTGCCCCTGCAATGACGCTTCACCCTATGCAGCTCTGGCAGCCTGGGAGCCCACCCAGTTCTTGGTAAACCCTGGCAGGATCCACCATCACCATTACCACTGGGGCTGGCTTTGGCTCTGCTCCCTGCCACAGTCTGCAGAGCTGTCCTGGAAGAATCACAGAATTATTTGGGTTGGAAGGGACCTTAAAGATCCTCTAGTTCCAACCCCCCTGGCATGGGCAGGGACATCTCCAACTAGACAGGTTGCTTCAAGCCCCATCCAACGTGCCCATGAACACTTCCACAGATGGGGCAGCCACAGCTTCCCTGGACAACTTGTTCCAGTACCTTACCACCCACCCAGTGAAGAATTTCTTCCTAATATATGACCTAAATCCACCCTCTTCCAGGTTAAAGGTGTCCCTTCTTCCCTTGCCAAGTGCAGCTCAGTCAGGGAGCTACTGTCAGGGCTGGACAAACCCACAACTGTCCTCCCTCCTCCTGCCCACCACAGACTGTACAACTCACAGTCACCTGGATAAGCAAAACAGTTTTACCACCTGTCACAAACATAGGAACTCCTCCTGTGTAGATGCACAGACATACTGGGCTTTGTTTTTTCTAATGCAACCAGTTAAAGTTACTGTAGGAGTAGCTAGAATCTGGTGTAGGCACAGAAATTCAGAGCCAGCTGCATTTCTCCTATCTGGGAGCATCCCCGAATCTCATTCATCTTTCTTATAAAGGAATTAATTATGTGCAGAAAAGGCCCAAATTGTTTTCATATAGCATGTTTTGTCACCTCAGACAGAGCTCCCCAAACTGTGCAGCAGGTCCCTGATCTACTGATCTAACAAGGCAAGGAAATTATTCATGCAGGCACAGACTGGCTCCACCTGGGTAGTGTTTCTTGTCAGACTTTGCTGTTTCTGGTCCCATGCAGTTTCAGCTTGTAATAATGAATGTTAGAAAAGAACCTATATAAGCTTTCACACTTTGAAACTTTTCTGTACATGAGCAGAAACTAGAAGACATTTCAAGCTAGTGTCTCACATTCCATCCACGCTGGGGTGGAGTGTATGTCCATACCACTGCACACATCTGGGCTACCACTCACTCCCACACATTAAGGTAATTTATCCACATTCTGGTCTGCTGCTAATGACAATTTGACATTTGTCCACGAGACAAGAGTTTCTAAGAGACCTGTTCAACATTTATCCTTACATCAAGTGTTTATCACCTTCATAGGATTAATTTGGGGTTTACATATTTAATAAACTACCTTTTTACTCCAGGGGAGAAAAGTGGGCTGCATGCTGTTAATTAATTAAAAAACTTTTTAAAAAACACAAACACAATCTCATGGTAAGTAACAACCCATAATCACCAGTCCACCATTTCCAGTCATTCATAAGGGCAAGTTAGTTTTCCAGTCCTCGAATTCTCATGTTTCTTGTGGCAGTTTCTAAAGCCATCACTCAGGAAAAGCCCCAAACATGCCATGGCTCAGGCACTGCAAGGTGCATGCTTTGCATGGTAGGACAACTTTGAACTCATAATTGGGTCAAACTAACATTCAGCTCTTGCAACTTCACCCTGTTGGTGGGAGGGGCAGAGGTCAGACAGTCTCTCTGCCCAAGGTAAATGCTGTAGTTAAGGATCTGCATCTGTCCCGCTTTCCCCAGCTGACATGGACTCTGCACATGCTACAGCAACCTAAAGAGCCAAGACACACTGTGCCCTATGAACACCACTAGAGACCAGCAGCTGTCCTGCTGTGTGCACAGAAACCATGACCAGCCATTGCATAGTTCAGCTGAACAGGCCTTTGTTCTTTTGCTACGCTCATCCTGCCCCACGGGAAGAAACGCAGCAGCCCCACTAGAAGGAAGAAAAAACTACTCATAACCAGATTTCTCAGAGATTGCAGCCATTCCTTCCCCTGCCCAGGCCCTTCGCACTGCCCTTCAGCAGCAGTGAGAAAGAGCTGTGATGGCTGCAGTGCCCCCTCACACCTCGCTGCCCTGCTCTTGGGCATGATGACTGACAGAGCCTGCCTACATCTGTCTACCTTTCTCCAATGGGAGGGGAAAGAGCTTCACTTCTTGTTTTGCAGCTTTCCAGAAAACACAGGCAGCACTTACCAAACTCTCACCTCGAAGCAAGCCTTTCTGCAGAGAAGACACGATGTCTGGGCAGGAAAAGGTAGGGGAACAGCAGCAGAGACATGAAATAATCCTATCAGGTGTCACTTCAGACAAAGCTGCAGTAGATTGGGATTAGTCCTGAGCAGAAACAGGTGGCCAAAAGGCTTTGACCAGCTGTTCTTGAATCTGCTTGCAAAGTGTCACAACCATCTCCCTAGCACCTGCATTTGTGGGTGTGGGATGCTCCCTGCCCTTTCTTTCACTTCTGGGTAAGGAAAGCAATAGCCAGCTGCTGTCCCCAGCACTGTCCTCGCTAACCCCTGTCACATGTTCTTTCTCCTTCTCAATGTCTCATTGGCATGCCAGTTTTGAGGGCTCAAAAATGCTGAAAGCTGTGGAACTGCCAGTTGTCAGACTGAGATGCCTGTGGGTATGGAGCATGGCTGTACCACCAGGATCTTTTGCTGACCACTTCCCTCCTCAAGCTCAAGGGAAATTTTACCCTGTGGAGATAATCCTGGCAAAAGCAAAAGTCATTGCTGTGCACAGGGTGTTGTTCTCAAACTTCTTTAAAAGACATCATCCAGTTTTCCAAAATAAATATTTATCTACCAGTCCTTTATTGGAAGGAAAATGTGTAAGGAGGTAGGAACGAGCCTGTTCTGGCGAGCCATGGGAGAACATGAAATCTCCCATTGTCTGAGGCTTCTTGATTGCCAGGAAAAGGCTGAATGAGGTGGACCCTGATGAACCTAGCAGACAACCCTGCTTGACACCCAACCTCTTAACCTTGGGCTCAGCTCCCTCCTACCAACAGTGAGACCAGAGACGCTCTCCTGAGGAGCTCCATGCTGCTACCCTTGTGGCACCTGGGTTTAGTGGTGCTCACATCCTCCTCTTCTGGCATTGGAGTGCAAGAAATTAATTCCTGACATTCATGGTAGCTCTTGCCTTAACTGAGGGAAAGCTTCAACAACTTTTCCCATTTGTGGCGGTAGGGCTTGTAAGGACATACGACATTTTGGCACAACCAGATGGATTCTCATGTCTAGGCTCTGACACTGTTTTATATTGACAGTGTAAGCCTCTTAGAATGAAAAAAATCTTATCTGATACAAGTCAAATAAAATGTAAACCTATTTTTATTGACATAAAAAAACAACATAAAAAGAGAAAAATCTCTTTGCAGGCAGATGAGGGAGGTGTGGAGAGGTGAGATGGGAGCAGGGCAGGAGGAGCCCACCTACATGAGACATGACCTGAAGAAGGTGGAGTAAGGTGATGGTGGCAGGTTGCTGGTGCTCCATGCTGCAAAGGACGGTGAACAACCTGCTTTGTTCCAACCACTGTGTCCTGGAGTAACTTCTTTCCTTGGCATTGAAGGAGACAATTGACTTTACACCAAGCACCAGAGCAGAACTGGCACAGTTGAAATTGTAGGTTATCTGGCAAATTTGTGAGCTTAAAAACTTGTAAGATTCCTAGTCCTTATATATTTCCATTTTGTGTTTCTGTATTGCCTTTTTTTCCTTTCTAATTTTTAATATTTTTTTTTTCTTAATGTATAAACAATTAATCCTTTGGAAGACAAGGTGATTAATCTTCAGGTCCAGTTGAAACTTATTTTCATTGTCTGATGATATCTTTATGGCCATTTTGTTTGCAACTGAGAAACATGTACTAACTGCATGGTGAGCCTTGTAAAGCCTCCTTAAATATAATGTAGTATAAGAGCATCCTCAATCTAAACTTCCAGGAAATTATTAAACTTGTACTAAATATGAATCCAATATTTGGTGCTGGTTTGAATTCAATTAATTCAATAAGTAAAGACAGTGTAGAAGAACGTATGCAGATTCAGAAACATAGACCTACTGTTTCCAGGAAAATATTTACAGAACACACAGGAGTATTGAAACTCTGGTTCTGCTGCACGCATTAAAACACTGTAATATTGATTGAGGGGGAAATTTTTAGTGGTGTGTGTATCAAAGCTGAAGAGCTGAAGAGGTAAAATAGCCAGGCAGCCCACAACCAGCAAGGCCTCAGTGCCCACAGAGCTTGGCACACATGATGTGCGAGCACAGGTCCATGTAAAAGCATCCAACCTCTCTCCTACATTTCTCAGAAACGAAGGCAGGGAAATAGCAGTGCAAAACCCCACAAGACAGGTGCTTGAGCAGATAGGATGAGTTGAGGATGGAGCTTTGGGTAGAACCACAAATTTCTGGGCCACTAGAGCCAACCTGAAACCTGCATTCATCTTAGTGTGCTTTTAGGTTTGCGTATATTTCTCTGCTATATAAATGAGCTGTAGCTGTATACAAATTTTTAAAAAGAAAATATAAAGCCAGTGATTAAGATTTTGAGGCCAGGTTTGGTAAGGAGAGCACTTCCAACATTTTAATGGAACCTCCCTTGAAAAGAAAAGGCATTTAAAAAAAAAAATTAGAATCCAGATTGCACAAAGAAACTTAAGACCCCTTAGCATTTTTGCTTTTGCTAGTCTGGGCCTCCCTGCTTATGTGAAATCTCCTTCAAACTGAGCTCCCATTTGCCATTTGCTCTTTCAGATTTTTGTTTTTTCCTTTCATCCTGTACAACTCAAATTCTCAAGTGGTTTCACAATGACGAAACAGTTCTACTCAGCCAAAGTGGAGGACAGCCAAAATACCCAGATAAAGTGATTTTCAGATGAACTGGGGAAAATTAATTGTGCTGAAGGTACATTATTATTTTCAGTAGCATTTGGTAAAGTGGAACAGGCAGCAGGTGATTATTAATCACACAAACATTAGCACTTTGGCTCCTTTATGCAACCTTTACTACATTAGCATCTTGCTTCCCTGCAGTCAGGGCTATTAGTTTTAAACTTATGCTGTATGTTCTATCGCAACATAGACAGTGATACAGAAGTTTCTTCTGCAAAACTAAAGCCAAGGCTGCTGCTGTTGTACAAAGCAACAATAATGCTGTTTTAACTCAGAGCACCAAGAAAGCTACAACCCACAGAGCAGAAGTTTGCTAAGATAATTTTTTTTTTTTCCCCACTTGTAGGAAGGAGAACTTACTCCCACTTACAATCTAACAATTCCTTGGCTTATCTGCAAGTTAGACAAATTAGCCTTGATAGCATCTGGAAAAGGGGAGCAGTCACTTCTTTTGTCTTCTCTGCACTGTAAAGTCCACAGATGGATGCCAGTGAATTGCATACTGCTGTTTAAAGGAGAAATTAGAGCAAACGAGAAAAATATTACAGCAGAGAGATTAGATTTTTCTGGAGAGCCTTTATGCAAACACAGTAGATTTAAAAGAAAGTTTTATTTAAAGAGGACCACATAATACAGCAATCTTCCTGAGGGAACTGAGCTCAGAGCCACACTCTTATTCTGATCATGAGAAAAGAACAGAAGCATCTCATACAAGCCTCCATGTGCACACTGCAGTTCCACCAGTAAAGGCTGGCTATTGTTTTTGGAGGGAGCTGAAGAGGTAAAATAACTGAAACTAGAAGATCATAATGGTGGCGTGTACCAAAAAGGAAAAAAGTGCCTGCCAGAAGGGACAAGCAGGGCACAGCTTTGGCTTATTTAACTCAGGAAATGCTCCTGTCTGGCTTACTTGGTAAAAATCATGTCAGCCATCTCTAAGTGTCAGAGAGAGCATCAGTTGTCCCTGTTGCAATGAGCTCAGGTCTTAACAACTTTTACATAGCACCTATTGTAAAAATCCAGCCACCTCTACACCAGCTACTCTGGGACAGTGAAAAGCTTCTACTACATCAAGGGCATTATAATTTTGAGGCTATTTTGACCTACTTACATGAATTCTCTAGAAGTCAAAATTATTAGACCCAAACTGTTGTTGCTCTTCTAGCATTGAAATTCTATTCTATTCTGCTTTGTCCTGCAGATCTTGAGTTTTAGTAGAGGAAAGGAGAAACTAGTAAATAATAAGGGACAACAAAGTCATAGGAGCAGATGTGCTGCAGCCTTCCTCCCCTGCCCGCATAAACCAGCTGTTTTAAATAGACATTTGAATGCTAGGTAGTGTAGATATGAGTGTCACTACAGATCATAAGGGAGTAGGTAACTTTCCACGAAGGAGCTCCCTTCATTGATATTATGTCTAAATGGGAATGTGGGCTTTACAGTCTGCAAGCAGATCAGGTTATGTGATGAGCAAGGGCTTCCTTATGAAATCCAGCCTGGGCTCCCAGTGTACAAGCATGCATGTGTCTATCTCTGAAACCTGAAAAAAAAATAACCTAAATAAACCATAAAAAAAATAACCTAAATAAACCATAATATCCTATGCATTCCCCAGCCATATTGTCTAAAAAGAATTAAGTCATTACTGGCAGTGAAAAAATTCATTGGAAGAACACAGTGAAACAGCACCAGACTTGTTGGTCCAGAAAGTAAAAGGAAGCACACACATGTCAAACTGCTGCATAATACAGGGCCTGGAACCCAACATCATAGGTTTAGGCTTTCTGAAATCACAGAAGGGTTGCCCCAGAAAAAGAGGGGCATATTTGGGTAATTTGTTTGTTTTTCAAATAACTTCTGGATGAGAGCTGTCTCTGCTCTCTTCATTGTAAGACTGCAGGGGTAAGTAGTGACACAAAGACCCGGAAAGAAGCCAGCTCCTCCCTCCCTCTACCCGGCACCTCGACTTGCTGTTATCCATCAGTATCAGCTACACATTTCAGAAGTCGGAAAAATGGTATCCAATTTGTCTAATAAGTATTTTCTCTTCTAAAGCCAAATGTAATTGAATATTGGATGCATAAGCAATGCCACTATCCAAATTGCACTTAATTTGTTCTTAAAAAAAGCCCCAACAACTGCTGTTGTGCATTGCCCTATTTGAGTTAGGTTAATTAAGCCAGTACCATTAGTTGTGTGGGAAAGAG
>NW_009954552.1:2744846-2753678 GCF_000747805.2 Chaetura pelagica
TTAGTTGTGTTGGAAAGAGTAATTTTCTGCTCAAAATAAGCAGGGCTGGGAGACTTGAGCTTTATGTCTTCTTGGGATGATCAGTTAAAAATGTAAAATCACAAGGGAAGTTTGCATTTGTCTGCTGAGATTGAATTTAGCTTGACAGCTGGCCAGCCTAATGGTAAATGTGCTAATCATGATAAAAGCAGTGCAATTAATCAGACTACAGCAAGGACATGGTGTTAACAGTGCCGAAAGCAAGCAAAGGAAACCTTCCCACATGACAATACATACTTTTCTTCCCTAGGGAGCTTTTGTGATACCTATTATGGAAATGTTTACTTTGGTAACACTAGGAGGGAAATGGTGCAAGGACTGCTAATGGTTATGGCCTTGGTGTTTAACAACGTAAGCAGGCAGTTATCTATACAGTGGGACTGCAATGAAAGTATTTCCTACCTCCTCTCTGATGGGTCTCATAAGACAACTTAGACCAGAAAAAAATGCACAGTGTAATTCAGACACCAACCCCCTACAGCAAGAAAAGACTAATGGATATGGCTAATAATTAGGAGGCAGCTTTTGGTCAGCTGTAATAATCCATGGATATAAAGGGATTGATGTTAAACACAAGAGCTTCCATCTAATACTTCAGGTCAAAAGCTATCACTTTTACTCCTTAACCATGGCCATTTACCAGTTTTTCTATTTTTAGGTAGAAATACACTGTTTACTTAAAGGAAGGAAAATCCTCTTGAAACAAAGGCCTAGGAAGCCTTGGTTCAATATCCAACTCCTGGGCAAGTCACCAATACACTCAGGAATATATGGCTTGGAATGCAATGCATGCTGCAGCCCTTCATGTACACCCCAAAGCCACACACTGGCTCAGCCCCTCCATGTACTCATGGGTTCCAGCTCCCTGACCCACCAGTGCCTGGCAGGAGACCATGAGGACCATCACCAGGCTGGCTGATGACAAGCTGGATGAGGAAGTGGAGCAGCACAGCCCCCCAGAAAAAAGGCAGGGGCAGGGGTGGGGCATCTGGCTGGCACAGCCCTAGGTAGGAAAGGATGTGTTTGGAAAACTAAACACCCTGCCTGTATTCAGTTGTTCTAGCTCTGGATTTTGCTGCCTGTGAGTATAAGGACATTTACTTGCTTGCTAGGTTTATTGTTTTTCTGCACAAAAAGTGCACAGACTGAGACAGAGCAATTTTACAGCAGTGTTTCATGTTTTACCTGGTGTTGTTGGATCTTGGGCTCATGCTAAGCTGTTTGCCAAGCTATAGAAAGGTTCTCATGTGAAGAGCTCATTGATTCATAGTCTCTAAGGCCCAAAGGAATAATTTTCAAAAGCCAAGTGGATAACCTGCAAAGTCCAGACTCCAAAATGCAGGTCCTCTCTCTTTTACTAACAAGCAACTGAGCTTGGACCTGCTAAAGAGGAAAAAAAAAGTCATTCCCATTGAGACCAGCCAGCATGGTAGGGCATGGGACCCTTCACTAGCTGATGACAGAAATAATCAATTACATCTATGGAATGGAGGTCTCTGCTCTCAAAGATAAAGCAGCACCATCTTCATCACGGCAGAAGAGACCCCAGGTATCAGTGAGCCATGTTTCTCCCTTGCTGAACAGAGGGATTGCACTTAGCCACATACAAACTCAGAAGATGACAGCTCACAGACAAATTACATGAGGTAATAAAAAAAATAATAGGATTGTTGTGAACAAGAGCTGTGAGAAAATGTTCACCCTGCTCGGGTGAACATTTCCAGAAGCATCAACTGTCAGCTACTCTCCCACTCTTAATCTATGTAGGAATATACTAGCTGCTGCTGCTGCTGCTAAGTGACATTGAACAGACTCGGCTACAGCAAGAGGACACATACAAAAGACATGTTCCTTCTGACAGGTACAGTGCCAAGTGCCCATGCTTTGCATGTATGGCAACAGCAAACAGAAGAAACCAAAAGAGTGGGAATGTGGATGGAGAGGGAGCATCCTGCACACACACACACACACACACACAGCCCTGACAGGAGCATTCACAGGTTGCTCTCATGCATGAAAAGCTCAAGCAACCTGTACTGGTACTGGTTCCAGGTACATCCTAAAGCTGTGGTAACTTAACATCAGATAAAAGCAAATCCCCACCCATCAGCACCCCCCCTTCAGCAGCACACAGCTTGCTGTGCTCACTGCTGGAACGTGGATTCAGAGAGTTCATTTTTCTGTGCGGGTTCTCCAGGCCATGCGCTTTAACAAAGCAGTAACAAAAAATGCACTTGGAGAAGGAACCTGGAGGCTTTCCCCCCACTTCTTAGAAAGAAAAAACAACCCTAATGTCTCCTGGGCGAGGATGCTGGTCGTTTTCCCGCAGATGGAGCCCGTGCTCAAGCGAGCGGCAGCGCAGCCGCCCCGCGCCTGGGCTGAGCCTGACGCTGGGAAAGCCAGTGAGTCGAGTTTCAGCTGCTCATTCTCTCGGCCTTATCAGATCGTGCTGGGTTTTTTTTTCACTCTGGGAGATTTATATGAAACAAGATGGTTTTATTAGCAAATTCCAGGCGGAGCCAGGACTGAGGAGAAGCGTAGAGCGGGGACCGGCAGCTGCTGCTGGGCCAGCAGGGGGTCAGGATCCCAGGGGGACTTGGAAAGATACTGGAAGTATGTAAGCAGAGTTGTCAAGTAACCAGGGGTGTTGGTTTTCTGGTTTTGTTTCTCCTTGTTGTTTGTTTTGTTTTATTGGGGTTTTGTTTTTTTGTTTGGGGAATTTCGTTGCGTTTTTGGGTTTTTTTTTTTAAGCCAGGAAAAGATCCCATTCCACAGGAACCTGTAAAATCTTACAGCATTTTAATTCCATTTCCTATCGTTGCTTCTGGCTCATCAGGCCAATGAACGGTTGACCTTTCTGTCAGACACATTCACAAATCACTCTGTGCTTGCAAAGGTGAGCTGTGTGTTACAGGTTGCCATCCATACAAGAGGAATGGTGAGTGGCTGAGCATGGTAAGCCATGTCTCCTGGAAGGAGCCAACACAAACCTGCAAATGCCATTTCCCTCTGAAACACGGCAGGTTTCAAGTTTTGTTTTATCCTGAACTAGGAGAAAACCATTTAAAGTGTTCACAAAGTAGAGCTATACATCCAAATGAATCATGCTAAACCCAGTAAAATGATACATGTTGATGAACTCCAAATGTTGTATTTGGAAGCTGCTATCATTTCACTGAATTGCTTCTAAGTGTGTTTATTCAAACCGTGAACAGAGACATTTTTGGAAGGGTGCTGGTCAGGTTGGTCAGGAGGCAGGTCAGACTGGGGAGGATGGGAATGTAACACAGGTTTTATCCAACCCAAAACAAAAAGCCCAGCATTTAATCCGTTTTAGAATTGTTTTGAAAATATTTTTGTTCTGTGTCAGTGAAACTGATCTCATTTCACAATTCAAGGAGAACTAAATAGTTTCATCTAAAAAATAGGTTTTTTCAAAAGAAACCCAGCAATATATTTGATCCCAAAGCGCCACATTTCTTGGCTGCCAGTGAAGCAGAGAACTAGATTATAATACTGAGGCAGATGTTATCAATAATAGAAGGCCAAGAAATAACTACGTGTCTCAGTATGAGAGAGTCCTCTGTATTTTGAATCTGGTTAGGCTGTGAGGAAACATGACAGCATTCCAGGAAAATCAAGAGCTGTGACATTAACTAATGTCACTGATCAGAAAGTACATTGAAGATAAACACATGTATTGAACAATACAGCTTTCACACTGGGTGAGCAATGGAGTCTGAGCCTCCACAATCGTGAATTTTTGTGTGATACTACAAAAATAAGTATTTATGATGCAGAACCTTCAACTCTTCATCTATTTGGAAATGAACCTCCCAGGTTCGCACTTGAAACTTACCTTGAATTGAGGCTCAAGTGAATCCAACAATACCCTCATACTCCTTTTCTGCAAGAAGCTAAGGATTCAAATGAATTGCTGCTTGCCAACAAAACTTCAGCAGAGGAAAGTTTGTTCAGACTGCAAGGATCTGCCCAAGGACCACTCTCCTTGAAAGAAGGGAAGAAGTGTACACTGAAAGAGGTGCAAACAGTAGAATCTGTTTTTCAAAACTGACATGGACACTGAGGCATCATGGGACCAGAATACTTCTTATATTAATTTGATTTGCTATTTGGCACTTACATAACCGGGTATTTTAAATATAAGGTATTTTGTTATGGATGACGTGACTTTCCTAGGGACTTAAAATGCCCAGTATGAGAATGGACTGCCACAGGAACTACATCCATTAATATTTCCTTCTTACAAAAAAAAACCAGGGTAATCTTTCTGCATGTTTTGAGGATGGAAAAGACATCTCTACTTTTTATTTCAATAGGTACTGTTGCTTAGCAACAAGAGATGATATTGCCTTCAATGAGTAACAAAAACACCACAATTCTGCCCAAACATTTATCATTTTCACATGAATTGTTCACCTTGAGTAATGATTCAGGATGACTGTCTTAGAGGAAAATATTCACTTGCAAAACATAAGTAAATTAATAAAGTAAAGTAGAATAATGTCATCAGCTGCCAGATTTTTCCACACAAACCAACCTTTACTTGCAAAGGAACTGTCAACTGTTTTTGCTAAGGGAAAAAAAGAATCAAAACATTTGGGGGTAGAATTCAGCATTTAATAGGCTGAAATAATGGAAAGCAAGGCTCTATCTCTTATTTTATACAGGCAGTTAATGGTGTATGATAAAATCTTCCTAGCTTTGCCTTCCACAGGAAAAGTAAAAAAAAACAAAACCAAGTCTTTCTGAGAGACCTTCAGGACAGCTGCTAGGTGAAGAGAAAATATGCTGATTTTAAAGCAGAAAGAAGCAGGCAGGATGTGAAAGCCACTGCAGAAGCAGGAGAGAAGAGGGAGGTGAAAAAAAAAAAAAAAAAAAAAAAAAAGGCAAAAATACCTAGGGAATGAGCAGACAGAACAAAGAGACTGTTTAATAGCAAATTATTCACTGCTGAAAACCAGGCAGCAGTGCAAATTGTCATTACCTTGTAGAACATACAGCAGGAAAAGAAACCCAAGACAACACTTGCAGCATCAGGATTTGCCAGAAACAGAGGTTGTGAAGCTGCTGGCAGCAAAGGCCCCTCAGCACTGCAGCCTGCACTAGAAAAACTCAGCTGGGCTTCAGGTCTTCATCCCTCCCAGGCTCTGCTCAACCCTCACACCTGGGACGTCCCCAGGAGGAAAGGGAGGAAGAAGGGGAGACTGAGCCCTCCTGCAGTTTGCCATGGGGAGGTCCCTAGTTAGGGGATGAGGTCAGACTCCCACACAAGGCTCTGGGGCTCAAGACCAGGAGGCAGACAAGCCCTGCATGTCTCACCTGATGCCCCATCTCTGGCAGTGCCCTCAGCAGGCAGAGGAGCTGCAGAGGAGCCTGAAGGCAGCTGCGACGTGCAGCTGGCCCCATGCCTCTGCCTGGGACCCCCAGGCCCACCGTGAGGAGCTGCTTCGTCAGCAGCTCTTTGGCAGAACTGAAAGCAGAGCAGGGCTGTATCCTCGCAGTTATTTTAGGTGTTAGGATCTCCCCAGCAATTCCTAGACGGTGACTCAACACCTCCTGCCCTTCAGCCAGGGATGGAGCCAGTGCTGCTGCCGCTTGAGATGACTTCTTCCTTCAAACCCCACAGGGGGGCCTAGAGATCTTCAGTAAAACCCAGTCAGTAAGAATGGAGATGTCTGACTTTCAGAAACATTTTGGTTTTTAAAAGGAGGCCTGAACTGTCCTTTTTCCAAGAGTAAATACAAATGTCATGCAGCCAGCGTGACAAAACCATCATACCCTCACATGACAGTCATTTCTAGGCTTGCCTGCATACTCAATCGTTTGTGGTTTATTTTTTGTGTGCTTATGGCCCAGTGAACAGCCTGCCTGGCCTTAACCACAAACATCTTCCCTATAACATTCAGAAGCACGTTTGCCTAAGTAAGGACAGCTAAAGGCATTTGAGATGCCTGATGGCATCTGCCTGGCCTCCCTCTGCCGGTGCAAAAGGGCACAAGACTTCCTTGGGGATTGCAGCCTCCTGCAGATGTCTCAGATACCCATGGGCATCTTTAATGGCACCCAATACCCGTGTTTCAACAACTAAATTGGGCCTTTGGTGTAACATTTTTCCTGAAACTCCAGCTCTAACGAGAAATAAACGTAGGCCTGCAATGTGCCAGTTTACAAAGGTGCAGATTCCTTTGCAGTTACAGGTCTCCCTGCAAACTGATGGTCTACGGTGCTGTAATTTTCCCCGATATGAGTCTACATTTACACTATTCTGTAAAGGTATTACAAGGAGAGCACCTTAATTAAAAAAAAAAAAAAAAAAAAGAAAGAAAAAAATGAAATGCAGGCTGAGATTATGCCACAAAGAGTAGTTATTTATGACCCTAGAGAAGACCCAGAATATGTTTAAACATCAGCAGTGTTGTTTACACCTTTTAACCACACACTGTGCATTAAGGGCCAAACTGAGCGAAGCTCTTAAACACATGGAGTGTTTGCAGCCATGTAGGCAAGCTTTGTGGAGAAAATTAAGTGAAGACCACAAATGTTTCAAATAGTGTGTCAGTGCTCTATGATCAGTACAGTAATTCTGTGTGCACCTTTCTTTTTGTTGTTTAATGTGACTGAATTCAGAGATGCAGGCAGCAAGGACTTATTCCTCTTGTTGTGCCATAGTTCCCTCTTCTCCCTTTGCTTCCAGCTATTGCTCTGCAACCTACAGAAGTGCACCCCAAGTGACAAAACGTGTCTACAGGCCTCAGAAGAAAAAAAGACATGATTCCTCATCTTCTTAATGCTATTTTTAAAAACGGTTAATAATGGTTTCACTTTTCCTATTTTTCTCTATATTTCTCTAAAAATAATATTAAATAAAGAGTTGAGGTCTGCAACACTCAGTTCTTGGTCTGGGCATTCACTGAAGTGAGAGCATTTGGGGCATTTGTTAGAAAACCTGGGTGTACTTTGACATCCAGCCGTGAAGAGAATGGACTCATTTTTTCCAGTCTTGGCAAGACGAGCACTCCTAAATCAAAACAACTTAGTCATATTATGAAAGCTGAGACCCTTGCAAGTTTATATTCCTCGCTGTGTTTGGGTATTTGTGTGGGCCCGGAGCCAGCAGTAGGCAAAGGGTTTGAAGAAGCAGAGAAGGGACTTTTCGTTGTGGATTTGGACAGCATTTCTGCCTCCTCCAGAGGACTCTGGGAATCACACCACCATCAACTTAATAACTGTACAGTTTGTACCAAGTCTATGTTTGCTGGTCATGCTCTGGTTTCCAGGCTTCAAAAGGAGATTAGATTTTGATACCAAGCATCAGAAATGGTGTTTGAAGACTGCTGAATACCTGACTGAGCAGGCAACTGCCCTTCAACAGCCTCCTGAGTCTGAAATTATCAGCCTTTAAAAATTTAATAAAGGGAAGCAGAGATGCTTAAACTTCCTTGGCTGAGGAGAAGCTACAGGAAAGTTCTGGTGTTGATTATAAAGATGCTGCACAGCTGCCTAAAAGAAATCATGAGGATTCTCAATTTCCCAAAGTCTACCTCTAGTTGAGAGGAGTGAGAGAGACCTGAAAGAGCAGTATGTCTCTGTGACCAGCTTCCTGACTTGCAGTAGTCAAAGGAAGCACAAAATACTGTCCTTCCCCTGGTCTTGCTTCCAAACAGAGATGCTTTTGTTGCAGGCCTGCTGCAATAGGGTCTAAATACTCAGGCTACCAAGCTCCTAAAAAAATGTCAAGTGCCTGCTCTCACGAGAATCAATAGATGGGGAAATGAATTCATTACAAGTTTAAGTTTTGCACTCTGGAGCATAAGGGTTTTAGAAAAGAGGGTGCCAAAAATATTTAATTTGGAGGACCTTGAACAGCTCTGACAGCATCACACACAAGTGAGGGTGTGCTCAGTGTCAGGGATTGGCTGAGGCAAATATCAAAATATGAAAACAGCTGCTAACAAAAGGTCTGTGCAGCTGAGCAGCCTGCCTGACAGTAGCCAGAAAGCAGATGCCTAGAGAGAAGCATAAGAATAGAGCAAGCATATTTTCCCAGCACAGCCTGCCAGCCTCCAACACTTTGTGCCTCAGGCATTTCCCGACCCAGTGGTTGTCTGCTGTATTAAACAGATGCATACAGACTCCTCCACAAAGTTCTCCAGTCCCTTTTTAACCCATGTGAACATTTCAGATCTGCAACACTCCGTGGCAAGAGTCCAAGTCTTTAACACATGCCAAAAGGTTACCTTAATTTGCTACCTGCTGGATTCACTTGATGCACTCTATTTTTTATTTTTTTAAAATTATTTTTAATTAGTCATGGCAAATATTCAGTCCCTTCATCCCTTAAGCTGTGCATGATTCTGTAACCTTTCTCATACCTGTCATATCCCACCTTAGTTATCTCTTTTCCAGATACAGCATCCTAGCTCACACTGTGATGGCAGACACAGAAACCATCCTCAAACCTTTTCTGGTTCCCCCAGCACTCCCGGCATGACATGGGCCTCCATATATTTGTTGACCCCATCGGAGGATTTCTTGTAGAAAAGCTGTGATGCTTCTTCCCTTCTGGCATGTTTAGTCATATGCTCACTATATCTAATCTTTATGATAGCTTTCAGTTTACCCTTCAGCTTCACAGGACTACAGTTGAGTCCTGAGGGAGAAAATATCTTTTAAGCAAGAGTTTACACATGACATTTGCAGTTCAGCTGAACTCCTTTACTGTATTTGGAGTTTTGGTGCAATTTTTTCTTGGTTTTTCTTATTTTTCAG